>NC_141153.1:62401305-62707139 GCF_053477565.2 Lygodium microphyllum
AATTTTAAAGAATTTTGAATATTTTTAATTTCTTGCAATTAATTTTCTAAAATTATAACCAGAAAAATAATTCAAAAAACTTTCCAATTTGTCAAAGAAATTTTTAGCTTTTTTTTATTTTTTATTAGATTTATATGAATTTTTTAATTGTCTTTAAGTGTTTTTAGGTGTTTTCTCGGGTTTTAACAAGGTTTTGGAAAATTAAAAAGAAAAGGAGATACCCAAGCTATGTGTGAATGGACGGGCACGCACCACCACACGAACAAGACTGGACGCGTGTCTCCACACGTGAACACCTACAAAGAACTCCTGGACATGGCATGACGACTCCCGCACACGCGCGCACAACATCACGAACACCCCCAACCGCGTATACGGTGAATGTGAATGCGTGTGGGTTAAAGGGGGGCTAAGTACAAGATGGGCAGCGGGTGAGGGGGGAGAGGGGGAAAGGGGGCTAGGGAAAAGAGGGGGGTTTTGTAGGGTTGAAAGGTGGGAAGGGTGGGAAGGGGACTTAGGGGGAGGTGGGTGTATGGAGGGGAAGGGAGGCTTAATAGGGGGGTGTGGGGAGGGAAAGGGTTATGGGAGGAAGGGGGGCTTAGTAGGGGTGGGGGGAAAGGGTGGGAATGGGGGCTTAGTAGGGGGGATGTGGGAAGGAGAGGAGGGCCAAGGAGATGGCAGCAGTGGTCGCCACGGCCGTAGGGTGGAAGAGGAAGAGGAGGGAGAAGAAAAGGAAGAAGAAGAAGACAACGACGACGACGAAGAATAATAATAATAATAATAATAATAATAATAATAATAATGAGGAGGAGGAGGAGGAGGAGGAGCAAAGAGAGAGGGAGAGAGGGGAGGGGGGATTTAATTTTTTAATTAATAAATTAAAAAGAAGATAATAATAATGATGATGATAAAAAGAAAAACAAGGAAGCCCCCTCTACCCGTGCATAGGTGCAGGGTGGGGATAAAAAAATTTGCAGTAGCAGGACCCATAGATAGCTAGGACACCTGCATGGGGGCGAACAGTGCGACGGACGCAGCAAAGGATGGGTAAATTAAAAAACGCAGATGTTCACGCAAAACGGGGGAGACACGTACACACGTAAAAACACAAAAACTTTAATAAAACCCAAACCGTGCATCGGAATGAAATGCCACAAAAACAAAAAATGTACTGGAAGGCAGGGGGAAGACAATGGAAAAATGCAATAGGAGTCCGGGGAGAATGCAGGGCATTCACATGGGAAAAATGTGAAAATCGAGCCCAAAAATACATACGGGGATTAATATAAAAAATTCACTCACTGAAACGTAGGGTAGAAAGAAGAAAAAATGTGCAAAATAATGTGCTTGACAAACCTATCATGTCAAAACATGGTTCTGACTAAGATAGGATGCATTCACATGGGAAAAACCCAAAAAGCAGACTCAAAAATTGATATGGGAATAACTGAGGATCAGAATGAAGAGTGGTAAAAATGAAAAATGTCTGAGGGAAGGAGATCATAGGGCGGGAATATCAAGACTCATGTCCGGGGGAATGAGGAGGGGTTTACATGCGAAAAACACAAAAAAGACACCCAAAAACACATTAAAATTTTAATTACTAAAAATCCAGCATGCAAAATAGGGTGGAGGAAAGAGGAAATTTGTGGGGAAAGATTGGATGGACATAGCTGTCAAATGAAACTAGAATTTTGATGAAAATAGGGCATGTCACATGGAAAAATATTAAAAAATATACACAAAAATGTCTTGAAAACCCTAAAAAATTAATAACCGATGAACCATGCATCGAAATTATGGGCGGTAAAAAGAAAAAATAGCAAGGGAAAGGTGTAGGGCAAGGCTAGCACATCAAATTGCTGTTTCGAGGCAAAAAGGATGCGTTCGCATGGAAACACGTCCAATTGATGGAAAATGGTTCAAAAATTAATAACTAGAGAATCGTCTGGCAGAATAGGGGTTGGTTTTAAAAAAATGGTTGATTCGAAGGGACGGATAGGGTAGAAAGGTTGGATTCAGATTTTGGTGAACGGAGGATGCGTTCACATGAAAAAAATCAAAACAAGGGATAAAGATAAATAGAGAAGGAACGGCCCCAAGGGTAGGTTGAAAGTGGACCGGAGGGTGGGGAAGGAACCCCATCAAGGTAAAATCGGGTCATGGCATAGAGGCATGATCAAATTGAGACATATGTAGGGCGAGTATGCATCATAGATGCGCAGGGATACATCCCACACTTAAAACCTTAACGGGAAGGGTAAATCGAACATCAGGGACCTAGGACCACATATTAGACCAATTGCTGATGTCCCCATACTTAAGATATGACCATCACAAATAAACAAAAGGTGTAGGGTTAGAAAACTTGGCCCATGTTGGAGAGAATCAAGGTAGACTGTCGATGTCACATACAGTGTCGCAATCGGATGCAGGAGAGACCAAGGTGTCTTTGCAGCACGTACACATCTAGCGGGGTTGGGACCATGCAGTAGCAATACCCACGAAGGCAGCTTTGTTGAGGGAACTGTGGGAAATCGTCGATGGCAAAGAATATTGCACTCAGCTCACGGTCACTCAAATGGAATGAAAGATCAGTCACTCGCCCTAGTACTGACATCACTCGAGTGAATCGTGATTGAAACCCAAATCTCATACCCATGTTAGGAATCGACAAGGGGGATGGTGTAGAGTGAGCATGCTAGGATGCACAGTTGATGGTGCATTAGTGCATCCAACCTCGTCTGGCATAGGTGCAAGCAGGAAGGCCAAGGAGCTTTGTTGTGCAGTGTACAGAAGAGGATGACGTGTCATGTGCTGATAGGAGAGACCAATCTTGTGTGTGCATAGGGAAACGAGAACGTACCTAACTCCAATCATGTAATGTCCCTCAATCCTCACCTCTCAATAATTAATTAGGAAACACCAATCACAAAAACCCCCCTCTGTCTCACACTGTTGATAGATACAGGAGGGCAGCCCGTTCCTAAAACCTAATGATGTTATCCTCACAGTCACTTGTGCAAAGGTTATATGCCTTGTGTGCAATTGATGGTGCAACAATGTATCCCTCCCTATGCCAGCACACAATGCGAGAAGGAAGGCCAAGGAGCCTTATAGTGCAATGCATAGGAACAGATCGTGCATTGTGCATTGAGAGGTCCCAGCCCGTATGTGCAACAATTCATTCACACATCGCACCTCTTTGTTAAATGTAAAGGGCAAGGATTGGTCACTCACCCTAGTCTCTATCTCACGCTCTGCTGATAAATACACAGGGTAGCCCATTCTATTAGGATGAAAGCTCACATCACTCAATTATTTGTCGATGAAGATCACTTCGTCTATTATCATCATCGAGGTATTGAAGATGAGGGGTACCTAGGAAGGCAGCCACACATCTGGTACTTCAATTGGGTTGGAAAAGAGATCGTCTGTTGAAGGGGTTAGATGAACTAATGAAGTGGCAGAGACAACGCACCAAGGGAGGTGGCTTGAAATTGTATCTGAAAAAGATCTGCTAGTGAGTCAACTATCCTGAATTGTGGGGTGTTACCACCTTTTCCACAGCTAACTTCCCACCTAAGGATGTTTACCACCTTTTCTTGGAGCGATGCCTGCTATGATAAGGAATTGCTTCATTTTCTCCCATAACACTTTTTTTTTTCTTTTGTCCTACTCCCGAGGGTGTTTCCACCTTTTCTCGAAGAATAGGTCAGCATGATAGGGACTGAAGTCCTTTTCTCCCATTATTGATATATCTTTTTTTTCTTTTCTTTTTTAAATAAAGAGAATAGTAAAAATACCATGTGTCAAGACCATCCTCACCACCACTGCTGGATCAGATGATATGAGAACAGAGTAAAGATGGGAGGTGCCTGGGAGGGGCTAGCAAAAGGATGCTACCTCATAAGGAAGAGCATAATGGCTATCAGTAGCACAAGGAGAAGGATAGTGCGACTCTCAAAGGGAAAGGGTGGGTCGACTGTGATTGTCAATATCCCCAGGGAGGGAAGTACTTCTTCAGGCTATAGCCATTTATCAGGAAGGGATCATCGGAGGCATCCACTGTATGGACTTGCATTGAGCCATTCGGATTGATGGCAAGTATCTTATAAGGACCCATCTATCGATGTTGAAGCTTGTCTAGAAACTTGCCAAATCGGGAATCATAAGCGAGAATTAAGTCACCTTCCTTAAACTCCTTCTTCTTAATGAAGCCGTCTCATGATAAACCTTTCTACGAGCTTGCGTGGCCTCCATGCACTATAGGGCCATCCTATAGATCTCATCAAGACACTCCAAGTACAAAAGATGGCATTGTAGGGACTCGTCATCTCCCAAGCGTTTGTTGATGGCCACGCGCAGAGAGGGTCGCTCGAGTTCAACACGAAAGATGGCTTATGTTCCATACACCAACTGGAAAGGAGTTTGTCTTGTAGTTGCCTTATGAGAGGTTCGGTACGCCCAGAGGGCCTCTATAAGTCAATCATTTCAATCATGATGATGTGCGGCAATCATCCTTGTCAGGATCGAGCAGAGGATGCGATCGGCGACTTCAACTTGGCCGTTGGCTCTAGGGTAATAGGGGATGGACTTGCGATGGCGAATCTTATATAGTTCTATCAATTCTTCCATAATTTTTTTAAGGAAGTGGGTACTAACAAGCTCTAGGGGATTGCCAAAATGGGTGATGATGTTCTCGTACAAGAACAAGGCCATGCTATTACCATCATCCCGCTTCAAAGCTTTAGCTTCACACCACTTTGTTACATAGTCTATACTACAGACCAATATGTATCTATCCTGCTTCCTTCTGGTTGGCAGATCAATGGGGCCCACAAACTCAATCCCCCACTTTTGGAACGGCTTTAGGGGAAGAATAGGTTGCAAGGGCATAGCATTGGATTTAGTAGGCTTTCCCATTCTTTGACAAGCATCACATCTCTTGCAGTAATTATAAGCATCCTTATGGAGGGTTGGCCACTAATATCTTGCAAGTAAGGCCTTTCTAGCTGTCGCTTCTCCTGGGAAGTGTCCACCACATGGCTCGTCATGGAATGCTTTCAATACTATGCCTATTTCTTCTCCTCCAACACATCTTCACAAGACTTCGCCCTTGCCTTTCTTGTATATAGTGCAACCTAACAGGGTGTAGGGGAATGATTCTAGCATAAGCTTCTTCTTCTCGTGCCTCGAGATGCCAGGGGGATACTGTTGGGTTGCCGAGAGGTTGGCCATGTCTACATACCAAGGGATAATTGTTTCGACTAGAAACAAGGAAGCATCAGGAAGGTCTGGATCATCTTCCTCTTCTTCATCATCACTTTGAGGGATTCACGAAAGGTGATCAGCCAAGACATGAGAGCGGCCGGGCTTGGTAACCACTTCAAAGTCAAACTCTTGAAATAGAAGGAGCCATCTCATCATTTGTCCCTTCACGTCGGCCTTGTTTATCAGGAAGGAAAAGGCTTCATGGTCCACATAGAATTTGAAATGTGTCGACACCAGATAATGTCAGAACTTCTCCAAAGTAAACACCATTGCTAGACACTCAAGCTTTGTCACTATGTAGTTCCGCTCTCGGTTGGTTGATCTAACTTAGAGGGACCCTTTTGGCATAAGATTGCACGTAGGCATTTAACTAATACATCAGTGTGAACATGGAAGTCCATCCAATTAGGAGGCTGCAAGATGGGTGCTTCAATCAAACACTACTTCAGGGTGCTAAATGCCTCGTCACAATTAGTGATCCATGTAAACTCGACATCTTTTCTCTGGAGTTTATGCAAAGGGGCTGCCTTTGTCGCAAAGTATGCAATGAACCTTCTATAATAGCCCACATGGCCAAGGAACCCCCTTAATTACTTAAAGTTAGTTGGGGCTGTCAAGGCGGCAATCTTCGCAATCTTAGCAGGATCTGCTGCTATCCCTTATACAGAGACAATGTGGCCCAAAAGAACTCCTGATGAGACGCCAAAGACACATTTGTCGGGGTTGAGAAAAATCCCATATTCTCGACATCTATGAAAACACTACTCTAGGTGTCCCCAATGCTCACGGATTAGGCTATAGACATAGAAGTCATCGAGATACACCTCAATAAAATCATGCAGATGGTTCTGGAAGGTAGCCATCATCACTCATTGGAAGGTAGTAGGAGCATTACAGAGCCCAAATGGCATCACTCTGTAAGCATAGGTTTCCCATTCTGTTGTGAGGGTTGTTTGGATTGGTCCTCTTATCCGATTTGGACTTGGTTGTATCCTCTGAATCCATCCAAGAGGGAATAGAGCTCATGGCTTGCCACTGTGTCCAACAATTGGCCTGTGAAAGGGATAGGGAAATGATCCTTCTTCATCTTGGATTTCACATTTCGAAAGTCCACATATATTTGAAGTTTCCCGTTCTTCTTGGGTACGACCACAATGGGTGAAACCCATTCACTGTTAGCCATGGGATAAATGAACTCAACTTCAAGGAGCTTCAATAATTCGTTCTTCACCAAAGCCAAATAATTAGGATTCATACGCCTTGTTAACCCCAACATGAAGAAAGCAAAAGAAGTGGAAAAGACGCAGGGCAAAGGCGGAAAAAAGGTAGCCCGACTGAAGAAAGAAAAGGAGAAAAGGCCAAAAGCGCAAGGACAACCTTAAAAGTCCAAGGCAAACACAAAAAGGGAAAGGCACATTTTTGAATAAAAAGGCGCACCCTAAAATCTTGTAAAAGAGCACCGGGCTCTCACCCGTGCAATTTGTAAATGTAGAAGGGCGGGGAAAAGGAAGCTAGGAAGATAAAGGGACAATGGAAAACAGGGCCTAGGCTATGACCGGCCATGTAAAAAAGGGAAAAGGGGATGACCGCCCAAAAGGGAAGTAGGGTTTTGTATATAAAGTTGAAAAGTGAATGAGGAGCTCATTCTTTGGTGTGTGGCAAAACTAGTCTTCTTCTTCCTCTCTTCTTCTCCCCTTCTTGCTTGTGTGTGCTCTTGAGAGAGGGAGTGTGAGGGAGTGAGTGTGTGTGAGAGTGAGGGATCGAGAGGGTGAAGCTCTTCACCATCTCCTCTTCTCTACTTCTCTTCTCTTCTCTTCTCTTCTCTTGCGCACGTGGCTATGGAGGATGGAGCTTGGAGATGGAGGAGGCTTGAGGATGCTTGAGCTAGCATCTAGAATCGTGGAGCTACCGGAGTGTAAGAGAGAGGAGGGTACTCAATCGAGCATCAAGGTAAATTCACTGCATTTGTAGGATCGACGGCGCGTCGGCTAGGTGAGAGATAGCCATTAGAGCTCGCTTGGAACGCTTGAAACAATAAGCGGTCCGTGGGTCTTGGCGGTTAAGCGAAAGCTCCCACATTTTGGTTCCGTTGCCGGGACAAACGGATTCAATCTTGAGCACTTGCGCGCCTCATATCGAGCATCGAAGTAGGGTATTTATCCCCGAAACGGAGCTTGAGATAGGTAGGAAGTTGGGTGTTTTTGATCTTCAGAACAGGTAAGTATTTTGGAATATTCTGGTTATTGATGATTGGAAAACATGGAGAAACTAGTTTAGTGTTTTGCTTTCGATTCATGTTGTGTTTAGGATAGATTAGCAGCAGGAAATCACACACGAAGAGGCAGAGGGCTGCTGCTGTGAAACAGGGGGAAAAACCATAGGAAACAAAAGGAAAAATGGAGTAAATGCAAAGGTAACTGCATAGGAAATGCCAGGGAAGGAATCTGTAGTGTTCAGGGAAGAACTAGCAGGGTATAAACTCTGGGAGGGTAAGAGAACCCCCATTTCCAACCAACGGAGAGCGAGAGAGATAGAGAGTGAGAGAGAGAGAGAGAGCTTGGCAACCGTCCGATCGACCAGGGCACGGAGGACATTGCGTTCAATGACTTCCAGGTAACCGATCTCCTCCTCACCACTTCAACTCCGTCGCTGGTTAATCGCATGGTCAATAGGAATAAAACATATGGAGAAAGTCGAGCAAATCCGTGTGCGCAAGCTCATCGGACCGGCGGACTCGGGCGTCCGACCCAGTGTCCGATTCCCAAAATCGGACACTCGGACAACCATCCGATCGGAACAACCTGTCTGACTACTAGGATCGGACCAACTAGTCCGATCGGACGTGCCACGTGGCACTCGGACCAACCCGTCCGATTTTGAGAATCGGACGCTCGGACCAACCTGTCCGACTCGGACGCTCGAACCACTCGGACGCTTTGACTCGGACCCACCCTGTCCGATCGAACGAATTAATACACATCACCAATCGGACCACCTGCCCGGTCCGATTCCCAGAATCGGACCCATCCATAATCGGACCACTAGGAATCGGACTACCCGGTCCGATCGGACCAGTCGAACAAATCGGACCGCCCGAAATCGGACCAGCCCAGAATCGAACCCCTTGGCCGATTCTTCGAACACTTGCCCGTCCGATTCTTGAGAATCGGACACGCGGACCTTAAGACTGCCACTCAGCCCTGATGCACTTGGTCCGATTCCCACAATCGGACCACTGGTAAATCGGACGTCCGATTCCCAGAGTCAAACCAAAACAAAACCTGACCCATCCAGGGACACACTGGGGCACTCCCCCAGCGACCCACCCCCACGTGAACAACAGGAAGCAGCATATGATCCTAGAACCCGTAGAACGGCCAGAACTAGAGCAGCAAAGCCTGTCAGGCCCAAAACGAGTAAGAGTGAGTGAGACGCCGGGGAATTGCTCACAGCACTCAGGTTGAATTTCCGCACTTGAAGTACACTTAGGAAAGCCGAAAGCCTGATTGAGCGCAAGTGCACGAGGAACAACACACTCACAAGTGACCATAAGTTGAGCACTGCATTCAAAAATTAAAGGAACTCACTCAGATAAATCGCCCAAAAAACCCACCAATAGGAGAAGACCCAAGGTGTATGCAAACGCGCGGAGCGCAGGGTAGGATCAAGCAAGGAGCGTCAACGACAAGGATCTGACTTACGACCAAGCGCAAGAACTCAACCATGACAGAGGGAGGCTCAGACCATCGGTTTATAGGGGAGCTAGATGTTAGCGCATTCCCAGACGCCATACAACAGATGGTGAGCAGTTACGATGCGCATGCCAGGTACGAGCACCATGGCAGGACGGCAGATGCAATCATTGCGGACCTAGAGGAGGAGAGAAGGCTAGCCCGCAATGCATTGCAGGGCATAGCTGAGTACAATAGGGACCAACAAGCCAGGAGCCTAAGGCAAAGCATGGAGCTGCATGAGGTGCAGCGAGTGCTAAACTTGGCTGGCCGAAACCGGACAGACCAGGAAAGAGCACTAGAGGAAGACTTGACGCTGGGCGAGCTCCTCATGAAACGGCTGCTCGATAACACCACGGTAGAACAGAATGCCACTGTGCTAGCAACCTCGCTACTTGCAGGGCTGGGGGCAAACCAGGGCTCAAAGAGCCAAGCCAAAATACCTATTGTCGCCAAGCAACTCGACAAGTACCAGTCACCGAATGACTCGTACAGCTTTGTCGAGCAGTTTGAGCAAGTCTGCAAAGCCAATGGCCTCAACAACCAGGCCCAACATTCGCAAGCATTAGGACTTTGCTTAAGCGATAAGGGTAGGATGTGGTATACAAGCCTAGACGCCATAGAATGAGCCAACTTCAATAACCTCAAGGACCTTTTTATCAAGAGGTTTGCCGAACCCGGATACTTTGACAACCTGCTAGTATGCCTGATGAACGTCAAGCAGAAGGAGAAGGAGGGCATCTGCGACTATGTGACCCACGTGAGAAGCCTCCTTAAAAGAATCCCCTTAGGCAAAAGACCTACTGACAGGGCAGTGTCGACCGTATTCATCAGCGGGATTCGGGATGAGGAATTGTACAAGGCACTAGCAGGCAACTCAAGCTTGCAACGAGACATGGTGGCTAGGGTTTTTGAGGAAGCCATTAGGGTTGATGACCAGCTGAAAGAGCGGAGCTCCAGGAGCTCAAACCTAGAAGAAACCAACCCACAGAGTTTAGAGCGAATGCCAACCTCTAGCGAGCGATCAAACCCATCATCGCAAGATAAGGGAAAGGCCACTGAGACGGACCACGGCTTGGCCAAGGTCAAGATGGAGTTGGCCAAAATACAAGACATGTTGAGGCGACTGACACGTCCGCACGTCCAGTGAGTGTACTGTGGAGGAAACCACCTGCCAGCAGAGTGTCAGGACCCTAGGTCAAGACCCTGCGCTAACTGCGGTAGGTTCGGCCACGATGCCGCACATTGTAGACTACCACGAAGACTACCATACACGCAAGCCTACGGCCAGCTTTACTCGGCTAACAGGCCACAGCCATTCTTCGGAAGGGGAGCCCCGCTAGCCCTACCGATGCCTAATGATATGAAACGAGCGGTCCCTAGGCTGGACATAAATCCTACCGGTATTCCTAGACTGCCTGGTCCGTATGTGACCCACCCACCGAGCAATGCTCCTGTACACTACGTAGAGGAGCCCAGTGACGAAGAAACCTACATATACCCTTACGTCTCGCATGACGACGAGGGCAATGCAATCCTCATGGATTACCGACCCGTGCCGGTGATGGCATTAGGACGAGGACGGGGTAGAGGCCTAGGAGGGCAGCCACAAGATCCGGTCACTTGTTGGACTTGTGGACACCCCGGTCACGTCTCATCACGCTGCCCCGAAAGAGAGCAGCAAAACAGGGACAAAGCTGACCAAAGGTGCGCAGAGTGAGGAATCACCCATCTTTTCATAGACTGCCCAAAACGGAAGTCACCTTTTGGTTCAGCTAATTTTCCGTCCATCCCGCTGGGGCTGTTTGGTGTTGAAAACCCTGATGGGGAGGCCACATCTATCCCCTTGCGAGTTATGACCCGAGCAAAAATGAAGTAGGCCGGCATCTCTCTGCCATGACCTAGCAACCTTGACGCAACCTCAGTAGGAAAGAAGAGTCGTAGGTGGAAAAAGAAGAGATCAGAGGCTAAGGTCGCATTAAAAACGGACAGTGTTACGACCTTACCCCAAGGGAAGAAAGTCTCAGACACAGAGGCAGAGACTTCAGCCCCTAAAACAGCCCAAAGTGGAAGCGCTAAGGTAGAGGAATACCCACACCCCAAGTGGCAATTGGAAGCCATAGAAAAGGTGAAGGAATGGGTGAGGGAAGCTCAACAGCACCTCAAGGATGTTGAACCCATTACGGAGGACGAGATTGATGATCTCTCCAGCATGAGCACGCCACTATCACTGCCCCAACCTAAGTCTGCCGAGGTTGCTACGCCACAAGCAGTGCCATCGAGGCCAAGCCTAGACGCAACAAACCCGCAGATCAACCGCGGCCATTGGCCCGGACAGTCTGGGCTAAGGGAAGGACGAGTGTTTAGCAATCTCCTGACCACACTAGTGACCACCCCTGTAATGGTTGGCCTGGGAGATCTACTTAAGCAGCACTCTGCCCTATGGCAGGACCTCAAGCATTAGGTCGAGAGACCGCAAGAGCAGGCCCCAGCAGATCCTCAAGACCAGGACGCGGAAACGCACTTGCCAAGTTTGACGCTACACTCCGGGCCTAAATCCTTGCACGTCAACGCCTTCTAGGAGGGCTCGGAGATGCATGCAGTCCTGCCAGTCCTAGCCCTGGGAGACGCAACGAGGAAGGGGATTGTAGACACAGGAGCTGGGGTTAGTGTGCTTAGCCACGCAGTGTTACAGAAGTGGGAAAACCTGCCTATCGAAGCTGCTCGGTTTAACGTCACGCTAGCAAACGGTATGCAAGTGAAGCCATTCGGGGTCTTGAAGAATTGGCCAGTGAAGATTGCAGGAGTCCAGTTCTCTGTCGACTTTATCGTCATGAAGGGAGTGGACTATGATATCTTATTGGGTCGACCCTGGATGCGCAATGCTAGAGTTATCGAAGACTGGGGTAACAGCCTGATCTTCCTGGGCAACCGAACTAACGCGGTGAGAATAGAGATGGACACTTGGAAGACCTCGCCAGTCAACCTAGACGCCATCTCTACTCTGCTCAAGGGAAACACCATGGACAAGGAACCCTATGGGTCCTTAACTAAGTATATCCCATGCCCAGAGGACGAGCGGGATTGGATGCACGTTCTCGCTACACTCGACCTGCCGTTCTCAGATCATGAGGTGTACGAGCAGGCTGTCAAAACAATTGGCAAGCTAAAAGAAACACTCCCTACACCTGTCTACATGATGGCAGTAAGCCTCCATGAAGGGCCTAAGCCTGTCATTTTCCAAGTGCCTACCAACAAGAGGGAACTCCAGGGAATACTGGGGCACTTAACGGACCGACTGGCACGCAACGCAGCCACCAATCTCAAGCCTCTCCAGGACCTCTTGGAAGAACCCGAGTGGAAGTGGACCAGGGTACATGAACTAAACCTCAGGTATAACTGGGCGTTGGTTCCCGACTAACAAGACGAGGCAGAGCAGGCCTTGGGGGACGATGAGCAGTCTAGCGATGCAGATTCCTGTGACGAATACGAAGATTACCAATCCTTCGATGAAGGAAGTGAGGGTGAGGTGGATACCGTAGAATACGACACCGAAGGGCGAGAAATTGAGCAAATCCGAGCAGATGCTAAGCCACAGACGAGACCGGCCCTTAGAGTGGACCAAGGAGTCATGTGTACGAAATGCGATCGTGCTTGGTTGGAACGGATGGGAGCTGTGGATTTTGAGCAAGCTGGCCTGGCCCAACCAGGAACGGCAGCACTGCTTAGAACCAAATCGCCGTCTGAACTGCGGCCGCCAGGGGAGACCACCTCCTCTAGTGAAAATGGGGAATTTAACTCTGAGTCTGAAGTTACTTCAGATGGTGACCCAGAAATCCCTAGGCCACCCATGACCAGACGCACCAAGGGAGAGTTACCTGTCCACCTGAGGCACAGACGGTTACGGCAGGACGAGGCTAAGCATCCCAATGATGCACGATCAGAGGAACAAAGGAAGCCGCAAGACCTCCCTAAGCGCTTTTCGAAATTCAAAAGAGGGGACAGGGTAGTGGTTTTGCTAAGTGCCAAGCACCAAGGGCAAACCAGCGAACCAATCGAAGGGCCAGCCAAGGTCAAGGAGGTAAACCTAGCCCTGGAAGGGGAAGTACCCCGACCAGTGTTCATTGCCGAGGACTTGACCACAGAAGAAGAGTCCAGCCTTGTCACTCTTTTGCGGGAGTACCGAGACGTATTTGCTTGGTCTTTAGATGAGCTACGAGGGGTAGATCCGAGTGTTGTGACTCACAACATACCCATGACAATGGATGCAACGCCGATCAAGCAGCGACCATACCCCATGAATCCAAAGCACGCTCATGCTGTCAAGGAGGAAATCGACAAGCTGATGAGAGCCGGATTCATTTACGAAATTGAGCACACAGACTGGGTGTCACCCATAGTCATTGTGATGAAGAAAAACGGCAAGATTCGAGTGTGCGTCAATTACAAGAAAGTAAACGCCGCTACAAAGAGAGACAACTACCCCTTACCGTACACCGAGCACATGCTTGAGAGAGTGGCAGGTAAGGAAGCCTACAGTTTCCTGGATGGCTTCTCGGGGTACAATCAGGTGCAAGTGCATCCTGCAGATAGGCACAAGACCGCCTTCGCCACTGAGTGGGGCATCTTTGCATACGTAGTCATGCCCTTCGGGCTAACCAATGCCCCCACCACCTTTCAACGCCTCATGTGCACCATATTCAAGGACATGCTTCGCAAGGAGTTAGAGGTCTTCGTCGATGACCTGTGTGTCCATTCGACCTGGACCGAACATCTCGACAAACTCCGCGTGGTCTTTGAACGGTGTCGCTTATACCGTCTCTCCCTCAACCCCCTGAAATGTCAATTTTGGGTGAAGCACGGATGCATCTTGGGACACGTGGTGTCCAAGAATGGCATTGCCACGGACTTCTCGAAGGTCAAGGTCATCGTGGACCTTCCACCCCCAGGTAATTACAGGGGAGTTCAATGCTTCTTAGGTCACACAGGATACTATCGGCGGTTTGTATTGAACTACGCGCTGATCGCTAGGTCATTGTACAAACTGCTAATTGTCTTTGAGTGGACTGAAGCATGTCAACGGGCCTACGAAGAATTGAAAAAAGCCCTAACAACGGCACCTATCCTATGAGCCCTAGACTGGACTATGACTTTTCACGTACACATTGACGCCTCTAAGTTTGCCGTGGGGGCAGTGTTGTGCCAACCTGGCGAGCATAACCTAGATTACGCAGTGAGTTTTGCTAGCAGGCAACTCGCTGAGACAGAGATGAATTATTCGACAACGGAAAGGGAGGGATTAGCCATGGTATTCGCCGTGAAGAAGTTCCGGCATTACCTACTGGCCACCCCCTTCACCTTCTTCGTAGACCATCAAGCCCTGCTCTATTTAGTGAACAAACCTTGCGCTACACGACGTATAGCTCGATGGCTTCTCCTGCTACTAGAGTTCGACTTCTCAGTGGTGGTACGGAAGGGAAAACAACATTACATGGCTGATCATCTGTCCTGTATACCCACAGGAGAAGCCGCTGGACAAGGCATCATGGATGAGTTACCGGACAGCCACTTATTCCATGTGTCCAGTGAAAGAGACCTATTCATGGCCAATCTGACACCATACTGGGCAGACGACATAGTCCAAGTGCTCGAGCATGGGCTGCCCGAACGACCAATAGAACGGGCACGGCTTAGGCGCTTAATCCTGAAAATCCAGCCCTACAAGCTGATTGCAGGCCAGCTCTATAGGCTGGGGCAAGACGGATTGCTACGTAGATGCGTATGTGAGCATGAGATGCACGATGTGGTCTCAGAGGCGCAAACGGTATTGCAGGAGGACACTTTAGCGGGGACACTATGGTAGCCCACACTCTTCCGCGATGCCACACAATTTGTCAAGCATTGTGACGAGTGCCAACGCACAAAAGTCCCGGTTCGTAAAGATCAAATGGAGTTAACCCCTATTATCGCTCGCCAACCCTTCGAAAAATGGGGGATTGACTTCATAGGACCCATCAGCCCCGCGACACAATATTCACAAGCCAGGTACATCGTGGTGGCCACGGATTACCTCACCAAATGGGCGGAGGCGAGAGCCACGCGGAGAAACAACGCTAGGACGACTGCCAAGTTCTTATGGGAGCAAGTAATCTCGCGTTTTGGTTGCCCCATCGAACTGGTTAGCAACTAGGGAACGCACTTCATCAACGAAGTGATAGCCCATCTCCTATCCACCTTTCTCATCATCCATCGCAAATCCTCACCATACTACCCTCAGGCTAATGGCCAGGCTGAATCAACCAACAAAATTCTCATCAATGTCCTGACCAAAGTAGTCTCAGCCTCACGAAGTGACTGGGATAACAAGTTGATGGTAGCCTTGTGAGCCTACCGAACAGCTTATAAAACGGCCGTTGGGCAAATGCCTTTTAGGCTAACCTATGGGACTGAAGCTATTCTCCCATTAGAATTCTTCATCCCTAGCCTGAGGATAGCACTCCAAGAATGATGGGAAGGGAAGGAAGCATGGACGCAACGCTTGGTTGAGCTAGAACGCCTGTCAGAAATTCGTCTCCTAGCCACCCACGCACTTATCTGTGAGAAAGCCCGACGCAAAAGCTGGTTTGACAAACATGTCAAGCAATGAGAGTTTGAGCAGGGTGACCTAGTGCTCCTCTACTCAATTAAAGGACATAAGCAAAAGATGAAATTCAGAGGTCTCGGACCCTTTAAGGTCCGCACAATCAACCAAACTGGTAATGTCGAGCTGGAAACACTGGATGGTGAGGGAATGGGCTTCTTCAATAGCAGTCGAATCAAGAAGTACTATCCGCCCATTCATCCGCTGCATGAGCCACCAATGGTAGAACCACCCGTCAAAATACGAGTAGCCACAATTATGGAAATCTGCAAGAATGAGGAGGAGCCTGTAGAACCCGCCTACCTCCGCATCACAGTCACGGCCAAGCAGACGTGCTCCTTCAATGCCCTGATTGACGAGGGGGCGGATTTTAACATTTTAACGCATGAGCATTGGACCCAGCTTGGCGCACCAATACTTCATCCCACAACAGCCAGATTGAGCCCATACGGGGCTCAATCCTACCCGATCCATGCCGAGTCGCCGTTTCTATCGAGTCTGAAACTCTCCCCATGCTGTTTTATGTCTTACCAAAGGCCATGGATGCAAGCACAGAGTCATTGCTCGGGCGAACTTTTAAAAAGCAGACCCGCTGCAATGTTGATTATGAGTTGCAACGCATCCACTTAACGATCGGGAACGTGCCTATTGTCACGACTTTCAGCAAGGGCCTCGTAACCCCATCACCGCTCACGGGGCCACCGATAGAAACAGTCACACCTAGGACTAAGGAGGGGGGCCATGCATATCTACCACACCCAGATCCCCATGCACCGCGGCCCGCCGCATCAAAAGCAAAACCCCAACAGACTAACTTGCAATGGGTACCTAAGAAGCCTCGAGAACTGCCTAGAACTAGACGTGCATGTCCGCGGAAGACCTACAAACCTAAACCTAGGAAACCAAGATGCCATCATCGCAAGTGTCGCGTGATTAAACAAATGTGGGTCCCTAAAGTCCTCCTGCGTGCACAAGGTTACTATGAGGGGAATGCCTCGCTGTGGATCCCTAAAATCCCAACTGTCACACGCCCTAGTTCTACGTTGACCTCAAGGCCTCGTCCCCCGACACCTCAAGACCACGAATCGCAGGGCTCATCCCACTTATCCGACTCCTCTATGTGTCAACCCACGGGCGTCGCACACGCCCAACGACCCAAACAACGGCCATCACCACAAGTGGCGTTATCCAACCAACCCAACCCGCCGCTCAGCAACCTACCTGACTGCAGTAGCATAGCCCCTAAGATCAAACCCGACCCATCCGTCCAACCAATGCCCAGGTTGCCGACTCAAACGGGCCCCCAGCTGCAGCCCTGTATTGTCAGAACCTCCAGCTCCAGCAAACCCCAACCACCCGTCGGCCTTAAGCCCTCCTATGAACGGAAGTCATTCTTAACGCTGGTCGCTGACCTCGCAGAGGACACTGGAGATGATGTGGTGGACTGCATCAAATAGCTCGATGCCACCTTTGTTGCACTGGCCCTCAGCTATGACTGCCTGGACTTGGGACTATTAGCAGAACCCCTTGCAACTAACGTGCGCACTATGCCTTGCTCTTGGGAGACTTTTGAATTCGCCTTTGCACAAGCTTCTCGCTCTGCCGCCGAGCTGCTCGCTCACGAGGTCTCCAAAGAGCAAGCCATTAAGCAATGCCTCATCACATCATTTGACCCACGGACGATGTCTGCCATCACTAGCCAAGAGAAAGCAAGGTTGTCCCACCTGGCGGATACAGAATCACCCTTCTTGAAGCGGTGGTACGCTCTTAGATTGCAATGGGAAGTCGATGGATGCCGCATAATGACCAACGCCGAACAATGCCGAGCCATCAAAATGGCCGAGTATGATCCCACCTACGTCGCGCCTACCTCGTATCGAGTGTTAACCACTCTTTGCGGTCGGACCATGGACAATCATATCTTAGGGCACCCCTATCTCGACCGCATCTTGACAGAAGAAGAGCTCCACATCGCAAGTCGGGTCAACTCCGGTGATTTGCTCACAGATGTCCTCACGTACATCACACATGTAGGCATCCAACCCTGTGACCTGGACTGCGCTGCACACCTGGAATATAACCCCAACTTCTACGATTGGCTCCTACACAAATAAACATGAATGTCTTGGCCCCACAACCTCCAATCCTGGGACGGATTTTTCCAAAAAATACTAAAAAGTTAATTGACTGAATGTGCAGGTGGCGACCATGGCAAGTCAAGACAAAGCTGGCAAGCTCCCCTTCTCGGAGGAAGAACAAGTGAGATACGGCCTCACGGTGGAAACGAGACCATTCAACCAGCTGAAGTTCCGCCACATATTTAACTTGGAAGACGTGGTCATTGAGGAACCAGCGGTACGACGAATTATAGAGCAATGCCACTTACAAAGGTACCTAGATGCAATGGGCCAGAGGATAAACTACACCCTGTGCGCCGAGTTCCTGCGCACCTTCAGGGGCATCGTCACGGTGCGGGACAGGGAAGCCACCAGACAAGTGCAGGTCGAACTGACCCCTGAACTAATAGAAAGGGCACTAGGGCTTCCAAACAAGGTGGAGAAGAAACCAAAAAGGGACGTCTATGCCATGTTGGGAATGGACAAAGTGAAGGTCCACACAAACGACGAAATCAGCCTGGTAGACATCCCCAATCAAGAGATTCAGCTACAGGCGAAGATGATGCATACCCTGTTTTTGAGTCAGCGGTACAACAGCATCATGTCCATAATCAATGTACCTCTACTCGAAAGCATCGCTGCTCAATCACTGGACGAGGTGAACCTCAATGGGTTCGTAAGAAAGACAATTGAGGCTTTGGCAAAGGCCCTGGCAACAGGAGGAAGGGCCGTAGCAGGAGAATCTCCTTCACCCCGATCAACCCGCAAAGCCTCATCCTCCAAGGCCTCCACCATAGGTTTTGGAGGTGCCCTCACCGCGATCATCCACGAAGCGATAGGGCAGAGACGAGCGGGAGAAGACAAACAGGGAGATGACGAGAAAAGTGGCGAATCGCCATCGCAGTCCCAGCCTCATGTGGAAGAGCAGTCTGATGAAACGGAAACGGATACCGACGAGGAGGGAGAACCCCAGGCTACACCAAAAAGGAAGGCGGAGCAACGGACTAAAGCCCTACACGGAAAAAGAGAGGAGGAGCGAAGGAGAAAAGAGAAGGAAGAGCTCGAATGGGCCCAAAGGGAGTCGGTAAAGGAAGAGGAGGAAAGAAGAAAGAGGGCTAAGGAGGAGGAGCTGAGAAGGAGGGAAGAAGAAGATCTGGAGCTGGCGACCCGTCGCTCCATAGAGGAATAGCGAAGAAGAGACGTGGAAGGAGCAGGGGGTCCATACCAACCTGAAGCACCCGGTCCCAGCACTGGTGTGCCGAAAACTGTGCACCTGCCTCCTGCAGAAGGAAAAGGAAAAGACCCAATCAGGCCAGTCTCCCCTCTCCTCGTGCCACCCATGCAAGCCACCCCCATCATGGTGACACCCCCTACCACCGCCACCCAGGGGCACACCCCAAAAATTGATGAAAGCAACGTGGTCACCTGGTTGCAGTTTTTGGTGGAAAGGGAGCTGGCAAGGGAAGCGGCCGGGGCCACCCCAGCTTCAGGTGCCAAAAGGGCAGCAATGGCCGAACTGGAGCCAGGGCCGGAAGTGAAAAGACAAAAATTGGAAGAGATTGCCACCACTACAACCATGTCCCACCCCCTACCTCCAGCAGGCCACTACGATGACTACGTGAAGGAGCTGCTCGCACAATTGCAAACGGCTAGGCAAGAAAGGAGGATAGCGGTGGAGGAGCTGGCAGCGGAACGCGAATCCCAAGCCGCCCTCCAGCTGGATAGAGTGAAGCAGATAACAGAATATCAAAAGGAAATCGTTGTGCTTAGGGAGGAGGCCAGCACTAAGGAGGCAGAAGAACTAAGAGCCCTGAAGGAGCGCGACGCTACCTGGGAGGGAAGAAGGAAAATCCTAATGGAGCATCTCAACAGGGAGAGGGAAACAACTGCCCACCTTCAACGCAAGAATGACCAGTTATCTGCATCCAACCTGGAAGCGCAAAGTCAGCTTGAGAAAATTAGACAGGAGGCTACAGAGCTGGATCAGTTAAGGACAGAACAGGTGCGCAGGATGCAGGTAAAGCTAGATCAGCTCAATGCGCAGATCGCAGAGGAACACCAAGAGCAGTCCCGCCTGCACCATGAGCTCGAAGCCCAGCAACAACAACTCATGGCAATGACTCTCCATCAGGGGGAAAGCTTGGAAGATATGGAGAGAAGGGCAAAAGAATGGTCCAATCATAACGAGCAGAGAGTACGAGACTTAGCACACCGGCTAGCCAAGGCCGAAGGAGACAGGGTGCTTGGCTGAGAATCAGGCAGAAGCAGTCCAGCTCTCTATGATAGCTCAGCAGCGCACTTTTCTCAACACGCTGCTCCACGCCACCCGACCAGAAGGAGATGAACCCAATGATCAACTGCAAAGGAAGCTAACCATTGCACGCAGAGCTCTCACAGCGGGCCTGCACGTGCCGCTGAAGCTAGGAGGCCCGCCCGCATAGCCTAAAAGAGCAGAGAAGACATCTAGCACAAGTAGGCCTGACGGCACAGGAGATGGACGACCTTGGTTTCACGGAGGAGAAAACACAAGAAGTCGAGCAAGCAGAAGGGGGTGAACCGGAGCTCGACCTGGGGCCTCAGGAAGAGGAGTATGTCCCACCACCCCCTCAACCACAACAAGCCGAAGTGCAACCCCCTGACACATCTGCCGAGCGAAGAGCGGCCCAAACTAACCGTAGAAAGGAGATGGTGGAGAAGGCAAGAAGAAAGCTGAAGGCTAGACCTGTCCAGAAACAGCCTGCCCCTCTTCCACTGCGCACCCAAGACTCCCCTGCTGAATACCACGCCGAAATGATTATCTGGGAACAGCAGGAGTATAACCGCGACCCCTTCGACCTGCGCTTCGAGTTTCCCACTGTCTTGAATAGGGTGCTGCCCATTCAGTTGGTGGAGGATGTCATTGCCATGGGGGCCAGGCTCAAGGCCAAATGGTTAGCAGAGCGTGAGGCCCACCCAACTGTTTGGGGAGCCGAGGACCGTGAGTTTTGGCAAGACAAAGTCCTCCAGGTACCTCGAAGAGTGGAAGGCTATAATTGCCAACCCACTTGGAGGAGGCGCATTTTTTACATCAACCTGGAAGCGTGGATGGCATTTTGCAACACCCTTCCTTCAGAGAGGAACGACCCCACCTTTATGCCATATCCTCGAAGGGTAGGAGTGGACTTCAACCCGTCCATCCACGGCAGGTTCGACTTCCCCATCATTTATAATGCCAATACCACCTCCTATAGGAACGCTCTCCTCTTCACCCTTCCCGACTTGTACAGCTCTATAGATAAATTCCTTAACAAATTCACCTCTTGCCCCGACCCCGCATTCATCACCACCTGTAATTATCTTAGGTTAATTAGGATCCTAGTACACCAGGAACCCGCACCTCAAGAACGCCACCTTCCACCCCTCTATTTTGACCCCAACGCCATAGACAGCAACACCATGACTCGCCTCATGATGCGTGCTGCTCTTTTGCCATCCTTCTGTGGTGCACTGCTGGAAGGCATGAACGACAGCAAATTCACCCAGTGCAACCACCCCTTTCTTTCTACCACCACCCTCAAAACCCGCCTCCACATCAAGGGCTACTTGTTAAGTCGAAAATTCCTTAACAAGGCCCCCCGCCCCCCACCAACCCTTACCCACTATTCGGATGACGAGGAGTAAAACTCCTGTTATGCCTTGTACCGCTGCCTCCATGTACACGCCTCATCATGGCCAAAAAAAAAAAGAAAAAAAAAAAAGCAAGGCTTCGACGACAATGGTAAGCCCATAATGACGTCTCCAGCAATCTTCAAAAAGTGTACTCCATCTCTTCATTAACACATTTTTTCACCAACTTAGCTCCTTGCTCTACAAGGCACCACTCCGACAAGTCTTCTACCTAAGTAATATCTAAGTATGCACCAACACCGCACTCACATAATGCCTACACCAAACTATATTCACAATTTGGGTCCTCAAGTGCAGGACAATACTCTCAGCTTGCTTAGAGTTCGACCTATCTCCCAAACTAATCAAATATGTCTTATGCACTATCAGAAGACTAGCACTACCCTTAGGGAGAGACCACCTGAGAGGTTTTTAATTGCAGGTGTTGAAGACCACAATGAAAGTATCATTCGTTCTTCATCAACGTCCAACCCTAATTGCCCCCCACAACATCCGACACGCCCGGAAAGAATCGCCCTAGGCAACATCCCCAACAAACCCCCACGTGTGCCACTCATCAGTGCACGCCCCAGGAGTCCTTGTCACCCAAGTCTTCGATGCATGCTACCACCTGCTACCTACGACAATGAGTGCCATGGGACTGGCACTCGTCTAGGAGGGGGGTAATGTTAACCCCAACACGAAGAAAGTACGAAGAAAGCAAAAGAAGTGGAAAAGACGCAGGGCAAAGGCGGAAAAAAGGTAGCCTGACTAAAGAAAGAAAAGGAGAAAAGGCCAAAAGCACAAGGACAACCTTAAAAGTCCAAGGTAAACACAAAAAGGAAAAGGCGCATTTTTGAATAAAAAGGCGCACCCTAAAATCTTGTAAAAGAGCGCCAGACTCTCACCCGTGCAATTTGTAAATGTAGAAGGGCGGGGAAAAGGAAGCTAGGAAGATAAAGGGACAATGGAAAACAGGGCCTAGGCTATGACCGGCCATGTAAAAAAGGGAAAAGGGGATGACCGCCCAAAAGGGAAGTAGGGTTTTGTATATAAAGTTGAAAAGTGAATGAGGAGCTCATTCTTTGGTGTGTGGCAAAACTAGTATTCTTCTTCCTCTCTTCTTCTCCCCTTCTTGCTTGTGTGTGCTCTTGAGAGAGGGAGTGTGAGAGTGTGAGGGAGTGAGTGTGTGTGAGAGTGAGGGATCAAGAGGGTGAAGCTCTTCACCATCTCCTCTTCTCTACTTCTCTTCTCTTCTCTTGCGCGCGTGGCTATGGAGGATGGAGCTTGGAGATGGAGGAGGCTTGAGGATGCTTGAGCTAGCATCTAGAATCGTGGAGCTACCGGAGTGCAAGAGAGAGGAGGGTACTCGATCGAGCATCAAGGTAAGTTCACTGCATTTGTAGGATCGACGGCGCGTCGGCTAGGTGAGAGATAGCCATTAGAGCTCGCTTGGAATGCTTGAAACAATAAGCGGTCCGTGGGTCTTGGCGGTTGAGCGAAAGCTCCCACACGGCTCTATCTTTTGCCTCACAGGTTTGGCATCATGCTCTAGGTCAATGTGGTGTTGGCATACTGTGGGATCAATCCCTTTTAGATCTTTATACGGCCATGCAAACACGTCTAAGTTCTCGTTTACTAGGTCTTGTAGCACCAGTAGTTCCTCTTATGGAAGATTTAGACCCACTTGCAGGTGACGTTCAATACCTTCAGCATCCACGAACGTCAATTGCCTTTCACCTTCCACTTCACTGATAAATGTCCCACGGACTACTTCTTCGACTCCTTCAAGGGAGTGGTCTCATCTTCTGTTGATGCACTAGAACTACTGTTGTCTTTTAATGGAGGCTTAGCTTGCTTTTTGGGAGGTTGAAAAGGTATCATTGAGGTTTCGAGTTTGGGTTGGGGATAAATTACTTCTTGGCTCGAGATTTCGTCTTTTGAATATGCATCCAAGACCGTCACATAACATGAACTTCCTGCGTTTTGTTTGAGCTGCAGGGCTGGAGGTTGTTGGCAAGGTGCATCCTCATCATTTTCTTTAAGGAAGGGTAGCTTTGGACGAGAAGAGCCACTACCGAAGGAAGGCTTATTCTTCTTAATCCAATTCTTATAAAGGCTTTGCATATGACATGATTCATGGATCAGTCCAAAGGGTACCACAATCATTATGTCAAACAAAAAGGGATCTTCTGCTTTTGAGGCTTCAGGAATGTCTTCCTCATATCTGCCTTATGTGAGTAGGATATATCCTTCTAGCTCGCTTTCATAATCTTCATGTGCATTATCACTTTCGTTCTCTTTAGGTTCTGTTTCTACATCTATGGGTATTCTGTAGTAAAAGAAGAGCAAGTTATCTGTTATGTCCTCTTTTGCTTCTATCTCTGTCTCTGTCTCTACTTCTGTCTCTACCTCTGACTCTGTCTCTAACTTTGTGAGACTGCCATGTAACAGGGAGAACAGTACATCCATGCTTCTATTTCGCTATTAGAGGTAATTTCAAAAGTCAATTCAAGTTTAGGCAAGAGGTATTCTCCCATGGACAAAGACTTTGCTCCCTTCGATAGTTGGCTTACAGTGCCCACTATTAGGGATTGTGCCTATGTTTTCTTGGGAAAGATCTATTTGACAGCCTCTTCATCTCTTGATGTACCATCTGTTACTTCATTGGAGGAGTCTGTTATGACTTTGATGGACGTAGATCCATTGCCTTTTTGCGATCCATATAATTTCAACACCACTTTATTGGGTCCTCTACCGAGGGTTAGGGTTCCTTTCAACCAATCAGTCCTTGCTCTTGCTTCGAAAAGCCAAGGTCTTTCCAACAGCAGAGGGTATGAGGTCCCATAATGTTAAAAAACACGGATCTAGAGCTAGATCAACTATGGTGGACGCAAGTCAAACACACGATACATTATCAGAATGAGGAATTGTAACTCAAGTGAATTAGGTTCCAAGATAGATTAGCTTGGACTCATAAACACAATCTTGAGTGACTCAACCTAATAGTTACTTTTTTTAAAATGAGTGTCAAGTATATGCCTTTATAGCTTTTTGGATAGTACCACTATACCTCACTGTGCATATGGGATTTTGGACATCTCTTCCTAAAGCATACATCATTGTCTCTCTCTCATACAAAGCCACTTATGGGCAAGCCTCTTTTGGGCAGACATCCAGCCTCTACGGGCATTCATGTTAAGCATCATTTGCTATTCTCAACACCCCCCCTCAAATGATGAGTCTCTACCCTTGCTGGCTTTTGCCTCCCCTATATGCAAACATGGACCAGGAGACTAGCTCTTTGGCAGCCTAGTCAAGTTAAGGTTTGAAACTTTACATTCTTGGTAAGGGTTTTAAATCCACTATGGGAAACAGATCCACTCAGGGTATTTGAGATCCTCTATAGGAAATTTTTTAAAAACATTTTGTTGGTTTGTAGTAGCGGAAAATATTTTATTTATCCTTTTTGTTTTGTTGCTTCATTGGCAACCTTTGATCTTCTTCGTCTTTTTTGGACTTCTTTTTCTTCATGCTCCTTGGCTTTTGTTGTGCTTCTTATCCCTTTTGTCGATGTGTGGTACTTCTCTTTTTGCTTCAATCTTCTTGACACGGTCATTTTGCTTCATACTTTTACATGTGAGTACACTGATGGATACATGAGCTTTGTTTGACAAACTCTCACACATGAGATGAATTTCGGGATACAAGGTTTTTGGGTTTTCGTTTGGCATTGACTTTCCTTTTGAGCACTTGTGCAAGCAAATCATTTCATGCAGGAAGGTCTTACCGCAAGTATACTCGGGCAGTGTCTAGTCCCTTACAAAAATAGGAGTTCAATAGAAACTCTAATCACAAGTAACCTCTTAGGATTTTTTATAACTATCAAGCGTATTAACAATCCGTTCTTTTAGTTCAAGCCAAGTTGGGACACATATAGTGTGAAAGTTAGTTAAATGTGAAGGCAATTTGATGATGCAGTGTGAGATGAGTGTGAAATAGGCTTGTGAAGTGGTTTGCGAGGAGGCTAGGTGTGAATAGACTCTATTAACTAAGCCTAGCTTTTAACCTTAATGATAAGGAAATTGAATCAAAAAAGGATTTTCCCAACACATATGGTCGTTTGGCACTGATTTCGACAGCAGACCGGTGCCGATTTGCTGGAGTCGACCTCTGCAAAAGCAACCCTTGGCAGGATCATCAGGCTTTAGAGCTTCAAGCTCTATCACTTCTTCTCTGTCTCTTCCTGTATATCAGCATTCGACATAGCAGCTCTTCCAGCCTCCTCTTCTGCTGCTCATTAGTCACTAACACGCCGCTCTTTTAGTCTTCTCTTCTTCTGCTCTGCAATCGCTAACACACCTACTGCCCCTGCTGCTTTACGCAGCACTAACACACCTGCTGCCCCGCGCTACTTTACGAAGCCCCTACTGTCGACAAAACTCTTTTTCTTTCTAGCAAGGATAGAGGACTCCAAGCACTAGAAACATGGGATTTGGCTCTTTGAAAACGACCACCATAAAAAATTGATATTAAAGAAGTTGATGTGTCCTCCTTCACGGTTCTTCTATCTACATGCAGATATGATATGATTCAATGGAAGAGAATAAAGCACACAGATGGATAGCTAAAGCTGGTTACATTAGTGGTTGAGTTCAAGACGGAAGTGATTGCACTAGTAGAGAAGGATGGGCTTTAAGGTATGGATATGACAGAGGGCCTTAAGGTGGATTCAACTCCTATTATCCATTTATGCTAGAGTACGACTCACTAGTAACGCTAGAACTAGCTTGCCATGGCTTTGATACCATGTTAAAAAACACGGATCTAGAGCTAGATCAGCTATGGTGGATGCAAGTCAAACACACAATACATTATCAGAATGAGGAATTGTAACTCAAGTGAATTAGGTTTCGAGATGGATTAGCTTGGACTCATAAACACAATCTTGAGTGACTCAACCTAATAGTTACTTTTTTTTAAATGAGTGTCAAGTACATGCCTTTATAGCTTTTTGGATAGTACCACTGTATCTCACTGTGCATATGGGATTTTGGACATCTCTTCCTAAAGCATACATCATTGTCTCTCTCTCATACAAAGCCACTTATGGGCAAGCCTCTTTTGGGCACACATCCAGCCTCTACGGGCATTCATGTTAAGCATCATTTGCTATTCTCAACACGTAAGAATTGGGTTTGACCACCAAATATGTCAGCCAATAGTCTCCGTTGTTTTTACGTATGGGGGAGGATGCCCAATTGTTTGATTCTACTTTGGTCTACCAATCTGATAAGCCACTGTGTAGGTTGCATTCCTTGCAAGCCTATATCCTTCATTATCACATCCATCATTATGTTTACTGATGGGCCTCCATCAATCAGTGCATCTATAATAAAGCACCCTTCAATCCATACGCCAATCTCTGGGGTTCTAGGATCTAGGAAGGCGTTGGCTTCATCTACTTCCTTCACGGGTTCTGAGGCTCTGTTGGACTTTGTTGTTGTTGGGGGAGCAGTCCTTAGGTCACGTCTTCTTGTCAAGATGCTTTTGAATTTTTTTCGGCAACTAGGAGACAACATCAGCAATTGTCAGAATGTTAGGCTTGGTTTAAAGGTGTCTAGGTCTTTGACCAAATCATATTATTTGATAGGATCCATAGGCTTTTCCAATCAACTGGGAAATGGGGCCACACCCACTTTTATCTTCCCTTTTTCTTCTAGGAGCGGCAACATCTGCACTTCTTCGAGGTACTTCTACATCCTCTATTTCCTAGACCTTTGGTCCAATCTCTACAACTATCTTTGTAGCTCTATGTGGCTCTATAATGCTCTATACTTCCTTATTCTGGATTGCATTGTTTTGCTTTTCCCGAGGAAGGTTGAGCTTCACACTCTTGGTAGAAGGAACATTTTCTTTTGGAACTACGGATTCTTCTTTCTTTTCTCACATTATTGCAACCATTTCCAATTCCACCAAATTGGAAGCATGTTCTTAGGTCTTCTGTTGGGTATCAAAAGTAAATTTCATAGGGGCTGGACTTGGACAATCTTTTGCAATGTGGCCTTCCCCTTTTTGCATCGACTGCATAAGGGCTTGTAATCCACATATCTTCTAGGGTTTGGACAATTCGATGAGATATGTCCCTTTTCTCCACATCTGTAACATTCCACCTTTGATCTCTGACCAACGCCAGTAGACAATCATTCTCTATAACTTTGAGAGGGAAACCTCCTTGGACCAAAATTAGGACCAAACTCCCTAAGCTTTGGTCCAATGTCCTATGTTGTCATATTGGATTCTAGCAAGTTGAATCTTGCATATTCATCTCTTTATTTCTTCTTTCATGCATCTCTTTCAAAGATTAAATATCCTTTGTATGGTTCTTCTTCAAATAATATGAATAAAAGGCTCCAAGAATGGTTGGTTTTTGGGTACATTTAGTGGCTAAATGTCTTTCTTGATGGCACTTTTTGCACTATATATTAGAACGCATTACATCTCTCCCGCCTCCCGTAAGAGTGGATATATTGGCGGTATTCGCCTTCAACGTCTATAGCTGCTCTGTAAGAGCATCCATAAGCTCTTTCTTGATACTTGCCACTGAATTGGATAGGTAGTCCTTCAAAATTTCACCTCCTGAAATACTTGTAGTAGGGTTTTAGGAAGCTTCTATAATTACTGCATACACTGGTTGGGTTGATCCAGGAGGTCCTCTATTTTGGTTCTAATTCAAAGCTCGTGTTGAGACTTGGGATTGTTGATTCCAGTGGGTAGGATTCCACTGTTGTTGAGTCGCCATTGGAGGAATTGTTTGAGACCACTGATGTTGTGGTTGAACCATCATTTGAGGCACTTTCGACTTACGACAGCCACTATGGATTAGGTGCATTGTACTGCGGCATTGTTTACATCTGGAGGTAGGGGTAGGGAACTATCCCTGGAACTGCATTTGGTGGGTATACCATTCCTGGCATGGGAGAAGGTAAGATTCCTCTTCTTGAGGCCATTGACAGCCTTGCTTCAACTTCGTCATACAATCTTTCACCTTCCACTATAGCTTGCAGATTGATTGGTCTTCTCAATTCCATGAACTTGTAAACTTCTAGTTGTAGGCCTCTGAGGAACACTCCTTTCTGGATACGTTTATCCAAATGATGATTGGTCCATCTCTTCAAGATGGATTCCATTCGCGAGACATAAGCTTCTACTCTTTCTCCAAAGGATTGCCTTAAGTTCATGAACTCCTCTCGCATCCGCTCTTCAAAACCTTCACACTTGAACTTAGTGAGGAAGGGCAACTTCAAGTCATCCCATGTGCCAAATGTTCCTACTGCTTGTCTCTCATACCACTGAAACGATGCACCCTTCAAAGTGGCGAGGAATATTGCTAACCAATGCTCAAGGTTTCTGGTATTGTCAGCCACACATGCTACCATAAGCTCTACTACATGAATATCAGGGTTTTCATTGTACTCTCCCTTAAAAGTTGGTAATGGAACTACATTTATTGACCTATCATCAATATTTTCAGGACATTTGACTAGAAAGGGGACAGAGTCACCATGGGGACTTCTATAAAGAGTGATTTTAAGGCATCAAAGGAGGCTTCTACTGCAAGCTCGTTCTCAGCCTTGATTTTTGCCTTCTCTCTTCTCACATACCTTTGGACTCGATCTAATGCTTGCCTCTTGATTGCATCATTCATCAAGGGGTTGGCTCCAGTCAGTTGGTCTGTACTCAACATAATAGAATTAGAGGGAGTTTCAATCTCTAGAGGACTCTCTGGCCAACATCTCTTCTACTTATTCTCTATGTCTCTAAATTCAACTTTCAAACCACTACAGAGGGGGAGATATTCCATTCAGAGGTATCAAAACTCATTCTTCTGATGATCGTTGTTGTGCCATCATCATAATAATGCCAGCTTATGATGGTTTCAATAGTGTATGTTGTGAAGAATACTCTATCCACCAACTTCTAGTGGGTTGCTAACTAGACAAACATGAGATCGTCAGTGCACTAGGCATCCCACGTGTCTTGCTATTGAGCATCCACGAATAAATTCCAACTCTTTTCTTTCTTATTTTCATGAACCTCCACTGATCATGACTCCTGAAGCTTCTTCACAATCTCCCACTTGATGATGTCTAGAAACTTCTAAATGAGTGCCAAATCTTCCATGGATGGTCATTCTCTTTGTTTCTGCACTTCAGTTTGTTCCCAAACAATTTGCCATCAAGATGCTCATCTATGTTGCTTCAACCGAAATAATAAATAGTCCACCACATAGAGCCTCCATCATGATGGTAATATGTTTTCGCCGTTGTGGGATGAAATTAGTGTGAAAAGTGGCTTTGGAAATAAGAATCTCCAATTCTTCAATGGAAGAAGGAACTTTGCAAACATCCATTGAATTCTTCTCTTCTTTGCAATGTCATTCCTTCATTTTCAGCCTCTTCTAATGCTTGTTGATGGTAGATTTCCCTGGCTGCGCACAAAAAACATGGAGCCCCAAGAGAGACACCAAGGAAAAAGGATTTCTACTGCAAAAAAATCTATATTGTAACATCAATAAACTTTTATTTCATTCTTTAGAGAACCACAACAATGAAAAGAACAAAGCTTCATGCAGCATCATAGTAGATATCTCCCACGGTTTTATCTTCAACAAAATTCATCATTCTCTTCATATTCTTCATAGAATTCATCAACCAACAAAGATAAAACAAAAGAGACACCACTTTGAATGGAAAAATATCACATATGATTCATCTTCATTGTCTTCATAGTTCTCTCTCACAGTCTCTCATAGATAGATACATTGTTTGGCATAGAATTGGCTATCTCTAACTCTCTCTTTCTTTCTCAATCAATAGTATATCATCTCCTCACTACAATGCTCAATAATCACTCATAATAATCATTCTTTGGTCGTGGATGACCCTTCCAAGAGGTGTGTGTGATATGAAAGGTCACCAGAGCCACTACAGCGACTCTTCATAGCTCACTACTGTCACTTCACTCCAGTCTTCTCTTGAGTCTTCAACAGCTACTTCTTCCACTTCCTTGAGCTCTTTTGAAATTATATTCACCTCTTTCCAAGGCTAGAAAACTTTCCCAAAGTCAACATACATTTCACAGACACTTAGAGAGGCATATAGAACAAAACAAAACAGGAATAGAGCAGGAACATAGGCTCTACAAAAGCTCAACCGAGGATTATAGAAGGTCAACAGAAAACATCATAACCTCGTAACTCATACTAAAACCATTCCAAACTATCAAAAACCTTTCAATGAGCTTTCAAAAGACCTCAACCTTCATCAATCATCAATTCATGCTTCATACAGAAGATAATCAAAACAAAACAGAAGTTAAACAGAATGTATCAAAACCAATCAGAACATCACAAAACCTCATATTTCTACTGAGAATAATCATGAGCTTCCAAAACATAATCAATATCATCCAAAACACTCTCAAACACTTCCAAAATAACTAGTCATCTCTCAAAATCAATCACAAATCAACCATTCAGGCCTAAAAAACAACAAAAATCAACCAAAAAATCTAGTCATTTCAGCATTCAATAGTACCTAATCCTGATCATATTATTGATGATCAACAAGTTGTAATGCTGAGCCAAGGTTTACTTGAACTTCAACTTGATAGGATCTTGGATGTAAAAGAAAGAATCCTTAGGAATAGGACCCTTAGAGAATATCTCATCCAGTGGAAGGATTATCTTGAAGAGGATGCCACTTGGGTCGATGAGGTAACCCTTATGAAAGAATACCCCCCAGTTTCTCTCGAGATGAGGACATCTCAATTTCTCTAAGGAGGGAAAAATGTAATGTCCCCATTACTTAGTTTATTTTAATGTGCATATACATTCCAAAGAAAATTGATTCATGTTGCATATGTAAAAAAAAAAATAGCTCTAATTATGAAACTGACTCTCATTATGAAGATAATAATTATTATTAATGAGGTGTTATATGCGAGTTCATGGAAGAAAGACTTGGGAGACCCTCCCAAGACCAGCACTAAAGACTGTCACAACTGCAGTGTGTCAGAAACCATATATGCAATAGGCATAAACATCATGCACAAGGTAGCTCTCAAGGGTAAATGAAGAGAACTGCCAGATGCATAATCCACTAAGAAAAAGCTCAATATATAAGCTAGAAGCATATAAATACCACTGACAACACCTTGACAGACATAAGTACCGAGTCCAAGTCAAGAGATCAAATCAGCCCATGATAGGGTAACTGCCCAATAAATATCAAGAGAGCTTATACATGTCACAATGAGTCTCACCTTTGATAAGAATCAAGAAAACCATTGAGAGCAATTGTAAAAGTGATTTGTCTGCTAGCAAAATCTCATTTGCAAACCATCAACTATTCCTTAAGATTTTTGAGTTTTGTCAAAAAACTGTCCATGGAGTCACTTCATCTACATGTTCACTTTTTAACTACTTACATAGGTAAGCAATATGAGCCTCATTTCTTCCTTGATACAAATAGGCCAAAGTATCCCAAGCATCCTTAGATGTCTTACATGATCAAATATGTCAAATCATGGTACGTTTAACAAACAATGCAATCAAAGCACGAGCATGCATCTTTGCCCATTCCAACAAATCTAATCAGGAGTAGGTGGTGGTAGTGCTCAAGTGAAGCAAAACCTGAACCTATAGCTTCCTCCTTCCTCATCATCATATGTTTATATTGTTTCTACTGTACTTGCAGCTTCTGGAATACCACCATTACATCTTTCAATTCCATGTAAAATGCTCCAAATACCCTTTGCAACCAATACATGACACATGATGTAAGCCCATAGCAGATAGTTGGTTCCATCCAACTTGTCCCTCAACAACAAATATTGAGTACATCATTATTTCTAGCCATGGATATTGACTATACTTGATGGAAAGGTTTCCTATATAGTGAAAAATATGCATAAGACCAACATGTGCTATGTAGCATAATAAAAGAGATTGTAAGGTCTCATATCTCTGTAGAAATGACTAGTGTCAAAAATTATGAACAAAATGACAAAATAGCCTATGTAGTATTGATAGCAGTGCAAATGGAGGCCAAAATAAATTGGAATAAAACATTTAATGATGTCGAGCCTTGATGGACTCACTTGCAATATTAGTCGACCCGTGAATGCTTACCAAATCTCACCCCAATTTGAGAAAATCAAGTAGATGGTGTTGATGACTCTACTCAATAGGTCAAAGCCCACTTTGATATTGATTATTAAATTTAGGGTTGTAGGAATGCAAGTGTATAGCTTGGAGAAGAAGATTATTGAGACATCACAACTCAAATTGTATTGAGTGATATCAGTAGAGAAGACTTACAAGACTTAGTATACACTCAAAGTGAATAGGTATATATACAAGGCTAGGGGGGAAAAACCTCCTAAAGAGGGAAAAAAGTACCTCAGTGGTCCTAAGTGCACACACACACACACACACACACACACACACACACACACACACACACACACACACACACACACACACACACACACACACACACACACACACACACACACACACACACACACACACACACACACACACACACACCCACCCCACTAGCAAAATACAGTAATAATAATGTGTATGAATATACTTTTCAACTATTCTAAAACTTTTCTAATATATAGGAAATCAAGAGGGCATTGACCACACTTGAAAACCTAGCTCAAATTGGGGCTGCAAAAATGACAAATAGGACCATACAAGAAAGAGTTCAAAGTATGCTATCTAACGCAAGTCCTAGTTATGGACTTTGAATTGAGGCTATTAAGATATCTATTCACTTGATCAATCAATCACCTAGCAAGCCATTGGATGGCAAAAATTCTAAGGAGGTGTGAGACAGCAACAAGCAACCCTCTTATCACCACTTACATGTGTTTGGTTGTGAAGCTTATATGCATATTTCAAATGACAAGCAAAACAAGCTTGATTCTAAGTTTAAAAAAACATTTTTCTTAGATGTGGAGACTCAAAAGAGATGGTATACCACTTTTAGGATCCAAAGGCTAAACATATCATGCACAACCATTATGTAGTCTTCAATGAGGAGAAAATGCATAAATAGCCCATAAATACTATTGAGATACATAAGGTGATGTTGCATAAAAATGAAAAACCACCATGTGAGCAGCATGTACGACCTGTCTTGCATGATGTAGGACTAGGATAACCAAGACATATTGAGGTAGGAGTGCCACAACCTAGTGGCTACGCCAATGATGTACAATTCTTCTCTTGGTTATGCCATACGATGATGTTATGACCAAGGATAATAGTCATAAGTGGAGTAAGGCTATGTAGTCCTAAGAATGCCACTTGAGAGTTAGTTCTGCCTAAGGGCAAGCATACTTTATCGTGCAAATATATTTATAATTTGAAAATGTCTCTATTTTATGCATATGTAAGTATAAGGAAAGATTAGTAACCAAGAAGATGGGTATAGACTTTGATGAGATCTTCTCACTAGTAGTTAAGTTGACCACTTTTCATATGGTGCTTGCATTGCTTACCAAGGAGAAGTTTGTTCAAATGTATATTAAGAAAAATTTATTGCATGAGTATATTTATATGCAACAACTAGATAGCTTTGTTGTGTAGGGTAAGGAATAGTTGGTACGTAAGCTCAACAAGAGCTTATATGGCTTAAAGCAAGCTCACACGGAATTGTATCATAAGTTTGATGCTTTCATGAGGTCTCAAGGTTGGACGAGTAGTGAGACAAAATACTATCTATACACATGGAAGGCTTATGGATGGTAGCATTATAATCTTGGTCCTTTATGTGGATGACATATTTATTATTAGGGAGTCACTATTGGATATGGATGCATTGAAGAAAAGGTTACACAAAACCTTGGACATGAAGGACTTGGGGAATGCAAATCATATCCTTGGAATGTGAATTATCAGAGACACACATAAAAGGTTCTCTATTTGTCTCTAAAAGAGTATGTTGGAAAGGTACTTTAATATTTCAATAGAGGGAGAAGGCTAATTCTGTTTTGTTGCCTTCGTATTTGAAACTTAGCCAAGAGGACAACCCTAAGTTAAACAACCAAAAGGCTAAAATGGCCAAGAGACCTTATGCATAAACACTTGTTAACTTGATGTATGTTACCGTAGCTTCATGTCTAGATGGCTTATGAAATGAGAGTGGTTAGTAGCTTTATGGCAAACCTTGGCGAGAAGCATTGGGAAACAAGAAGAGTATCATGATATACTTGAATGGCACTAGAGCTATGTGCATTTGCTTTGAAAGGAAGGATGCATCTATGCTTGCCTATGCAAATGCTGATTTTGAAGTGAATGTGGACTCTAGGAAGTCCATGACACATTTATATTCACATTCACAAGAGTTGCAATCTCATGGGCCTCTCAATTATAACCATGTACGGCCTTGTCTACCACTAATGCTAAATATGTATTACGAAGTGCTAATAGACATTAGACAATGTCTCTATTTACTCTCCCTAAAAGGTGCATTGGCCTTTAAGTGGGACATTGTTAGGATAAAGGCTATTGGCCCAACAAGTACCCCTTGTATATGAACACATTGTATATTCATGTATAAGTAAAGATAATGAACAATAAGAGTAACAAAGTATGCACAAATAACTTTTTGTGTGTTTGCTCTCTCTCTCTCTCTCTCTCTCTCTCTCTCTCTCTCTCTCATCCCACCATGCATTCTTTAATAAGCAACTAGGATATATAATCCTTGTGCTCAGTCTTGGTGAGCATATACACTAATTTGATCAATTTAGGGTTGTCCATATCCCCAAGGTCCTTTTGTATTACATTAGCTTCTTGAATGTAGCCTTGAGTTCAAAATGGCTCATTTAGGTCCATTTAATAGATAGCCTTAGTGCCAAAGCCCTCCTTTGATGGACTCAAGGAGTGTAAGGATTTAGCCAATCAAGGCTTTCTCTAATGCTTACCACAATACAATGGATTTGCTGCTCTTTCATTAAACGTTGTCGAGGATAGGTATCAATAACAAACCTCATTGTGCCAAGACCAAAGATTAGATGCACAAATAGATATATCCACTCCTTGGCAATCATCCACATGTGTCCAATAAGCATAAGGTATGGATAATTTTCATTTTGAGCAAATTTACAACATCATTCCAAGAAACCTACTTAAATTTAGGGAAATGCTTACGAGTAGCTAAAATTTTTCTTTAGTAAGATAACTAGCCTTCATTAAGTAAGTTGTTTGCATTGATGAAGTGATAGCCATGATGGATTGCATTAATAATTTTAGTAGGGGTCATAAATTCTAGTAATCCTTTAAATGACATGTGAGAAATGTGGCTAGCTCTATCGATGCATGTTGCCATTGCACCTTATTCTTACTACCAATTGGCCCACCAAGGTTTTCATTGAAATAGTATCATCCAAAGCTATTGGCCTTTCCTAAGAGGATCCTAGAGATATGGATGAATGCTCCATTGACTGCTACAACAACCCAAATCGAGACCATTGTGAACCTATTAGCCATAGAATGGGGTAAGTGGCAAAACCAACAAAAGTGGATGCTGCAAGGTGACAAAGTGCAAAGTAAAAGCACAAATATGACAAAGGCATAACATGCCACATATATTTTGGAAACTAATCCCAATACATATATAATAATTTTTCAATGAATGTCCATGGTCATATAATAATTTGTAATATTATTTTGAGAGTCAAGCATAGCTCCAATGCAACTTGTAATATTTTTTGCTTGAAAGGAAGACCTGTAGCTCAACAAAGGGTGTGGGCACTAGCTTTTATTTACTTTTGTAATAGTAGGTGCAAGGCAAATATGTATATGATAAGTAGAATGATTGGCTGAGAACCTATAGGAAAGAGAACACCCAAATATGGTGGAAACCCAACCCAAAGCTTGTGTATAAAACTTGGAAAGTGAATGGATAAGCTCATTATTGTGGTGTGTAAACTTGATAGCATTTTTCCCCTTCTTGCTTCTACTCTATCTTCTTATGCTTCATCTTGAGGGGGGGGAGGGAGAGAGTGAGGAACTCGAAAAGTGAAGTTTCCTTCTTGCTTCACACTTTTCTCTTCTTCCCCTTCTTCTTGGGTAAGAGGTGGATTGGAGAAGAGGTTGGGGTTGCTTCTCTTGTTCTTCTTCTTCCCATTTCCTCTTACATTTTAAGCACTTGTGGATTAGATCGAGAGCTATGGAGTGGTGGAGGTGGATCAAGGACTATCACATGGATCATGGAGCTACTATCAAGCCTTCACATTGCAATGTCGAGGAGAAGGTAAGACTGTAATCTCACTACACCCTTATCGATTTGTTTGTTCTGTCTTTCATGGGTTTTGAGAGAAGAACATGACTAGATCGATGGGCATGAGAGATGCAACTATTGCCAAAATGGGAGAAGTGCTTGAAACAATATGTGCTCCATCGAGTTTGCCACCATCGAGCTTGGGAAATCTTTGACATATGATTAGAGCTAGTGATGCCAGTGGAGGAAGTATAGATCGAGGGTTGTGGTCTCCTTGGAATGGCTTTTTATGTACGTGATGCTTATGGAAGGATTTCAGTATACACATGCATGCATGTGTGCACACATATGCACACATGTACACACACTTGGTGATCAAAGCTTTATTTGGGACTTCTCGATTCTTATATATATGAACAATAATATCCTTGCCCTCATTTATCCCTCGTTTTCCTTTTTTAGCTCTAACAATTTTTGTAACACCTTCCTCTATTTCCATTTGTAAATATTTGTACTATTGTATGAATCTTTCTCTTCTTGTTTTTTTAAATTCTTATTTTTAACCTATCTACTCTACACATACAAAATTTCTTTTTACATCTTCACCAACTCCTCTTCTAAGTCGACTTGCCAACCAAGTACTCTTTGAATAATTTCTAACTTAGTTCTTATTTTTACATTCCCTCATCTAATGGTACATCACTTGTCCTTAGATTCTTCCTCCCTCCTACCTTCTTTATTATTTTGAAATTTTTATTATATTGTAGACAACAATTACCCCCCATAATTTTGAAAATGCATGAAGAATATCCATATCGTTCATACTTTTTTTGTCTCCACTGCTGCCTGGCTATTTAAGCTAGGAACTTCATGGCTCTTCCTTCTGCCCACCCCCTTTGGACCACCTCTCTCCTCTCCCAACCCTCTATCTTTATCCTTGGCCACAATGTTGCAGGCTATCTCTATGTATGGTAGTTACTACCTCATCTTCGATCATCACTAATGTTGGATGCCATCTTGCAGCCTATCTTGTACCATTATATCCCACCCCAACTAGGTGCATCCTTAATTATCTCTCAGTCTCTCTATGCAATGGTTGCCATCTTCTTCATGTGGCAACCTCTAGATGTATCCCATCAAATTCAACAACTCAAAATCCCTAGCCTATGTAGCTCCTCCCACAACAACCTCAACCTTCCAATGGTGCCATGCTATGCTATCTCTTGAATGCTATGCTAATCCTCTTGAATTTGCATGTCAAGCTTAGGGCCTTTCGATGGAGACTAAGATAGAAACTACTGCCACTACTTAATCTACCATAGATAATAGGGTGCTTGTTGAGAAGCTAAATAAGAGGTGGATTCTCAACCAAGACTAGTGGAGCTACAAATTCTAGTATATCTAGTTTGCAACCAGCCCACCCAAAACATCTTGCCTCCTTTGATTGATACTACATAATGTGGTTTGGATGCAGGAGAAAGCAAAAAAGATGGGCATTGGCAATAGAACACGTGCCTTGATGTAAAAGAGACATTGAAACTATCTCACACTTGTTCATCAATTGTCCCAGCAACAATGAAAAACTCCAATGGTTTGATGGACTCATATTCCCCTTCCACCCCTATTAGCCTATGAACTTGTTGGGAGAAGCAAATGGCCTTCCCACTGTGATATTGACTTGTCTTAGAGGACTTTACTTATGGAGTATTTGGCAAGATAGGAATAATGTGGCATTCATTGGTAAGACACAAACACTCTCTTTCATTCATTGTATGGTGGAGGTAATAAAAAACAAGAGGCCAAATATTCAATTTAGAGAGCCAAGAATACTTTCACTCAACAGGAAAAGGAAGAAATAACTAGCAACGTTGAAGAAGAAGTGATGGCCACTCTAATGGCCATGAATTGCTATATCAATGGTGAATTGCCCACTGTACCCCTTCCTAATGCACTAGGAATCATGGGCCATATTTATCATGTTGCTAAGCTCATGATGAACACTAAGGAAGTTGCTAAAAGAACCCTTCAACTAGGTAGGATGCTACTTCAACCTATTGTCCTTGTATTTGTAAGCGGTGCTACTTTACAATTGCACCTAAGACAAAAACATGGGTCATATTTAGCATGCTACTAAGCTCGACAAACATTAGAGGAAGCCGCTGAAAGATTCCTCTAGCTAGTTAGGATGCTAGCTAGTTAGGATGCTACTTCAACCTACTATCCGTACGATTTGTAAAAAGGCGCTGTTGTACTATTGCACCTAAGATGGCCTTAAGGATTTGTTAGTTTTGGAAGTTACTTCTCATTTGGCTTGGGTAGTACCCCTTAGCTAGATGGACCGCGCATGGGGTACCCCTTGTACTTAGGCTTTGTGGGATTCTATAGTTTGGGTGAGGTTTCCTCCTTTTGGAATGGACTGAGTCCTTGGCAATTGCAATTGTAGATATTCTCTTTCCACACTTTAATATGAATTCAATGCATTATTTATAAAGAAAAAGACAATTGTAAGAATATTATCGATACTCATGAATACTTATGATACAACCAAAATCATAATAAATACAAATATGGACAATGGTAATAATATTTGGATGGATGTGTTAGACAAATTTTAGAGAGAATCAATTTTATATTAGAAAAGAATAAAAAAGTACTTTGGGAAACTTGGAAATTTCCACAAAATTCTAACACTTTCCTACATTCTTTTATTTATAATCACAATTATAATTAAGTACATCAAATTGCTATTCCAAATTGTAGTCGTGTGTCTCGCAATTAGATAAGTTCAATTTGAGAAGTTCAAGGAGTATAATGGTAATAGAAAGAATAGAACTCCCACCTTTTTTTATAATCCTAATCTTAATCCTAATCCTAATTATGATTCGATTATAAGTAATGAAGAATCGGTAATCCAGATGCCACTTGGTTTAAATAATGCACAAATTCAAACAAGTATTAATGATAGTGGAGTAATAATAATAATAAGATAAGAAAAGCAACAAGAAAATAACAGCATTAGGGTTTAGCTACAAAGGGGCGCTGTGAAAGCTATCAGTTTCCTTTCGCGACCTCACACGCAGAGAGGGGAAGGACTGAAGAAGAAGAGTGAAAATGGTGACTCCCCTGGTGAAGGCGAAGGTCGTGAAGAAGCGCATCAAGAAGTTCAAGCGCGCCCAGAGCGACCGCAAGATCTCTGTCAAGGTAAGAGAGCTCCTCCCCCTTGTGCAGTTGGACATGGCAGCTTACTCTGCCGGGCCGAGTCCTCCCGAATCGGTTCTGCCTTCCGTCGTTTTTAGGATCATAGACCTCTCTTGCAGGCAACTTATTGCCTGCGTCTTGTTCTAAGGGGGATGTTGCTCATCTGTAAGAATAAATGGTGAACATGGTCCTGCTCTTTGCATCTCCCAACCCTTCTTTGGAGGTCCGCGAGAGCCTGCATTTACGGCGTTTCCCTTTCCTGACAAGGTGGATCAAGGTGATGTCTAGGGTGTTATATATTGTGATATGCAATCGCTTATCTACAGAGATGCAGCCAAGGGTTCTGAGTTACGATCTGGACAGTTACAAAACCTTAAACTCAGAGAACTCAGTTGAGGTGTCTTAAACCCGAAAGTCAAGGTTCCCTGTAAAGACGACCTCCATGTTTGGAGGAGACAAGAAGTGCTTTTAAAGGTTGTTCTTGTTTTAGTGCCTGCAAGGCCCTCTAAATGTTGGGACAGGCCAGGAAATTATTTCGTTAAATTTGCCTTGTATTGCTGGTTTTTTCGTATCGCCAAGGGTTATTGATAACTAACGTGGCAGCAATATTTGGATGGGTTTCCAAACTTTTTTAATTGTTTGCCGATTATCATCATGCATTGTTGAGAGCGGCAACCCCCTAGTTTTGCTGTAGTCTCATTCTATAGGCATATCCTGTAGCGCACTATAGAGCTTTTTTTTTTGCAACTCTGCACTAAGGTATGCACCTGGAACGTTGACAGTTGGATGTGTCTTCTTAAATGTAGAGTCTAAATATTGGACGTGGCTGCTGTTTGTTTTGAGGTTATTTGAATATGGACTTACAGTTGATTTTCCTGGGTATACTTGTTTGTGAGTGCGTCTCCCTGACAGTAGTATATTATTTAATGGATGGTAATTATTTAATGAATACTGAGGTTTCTTTAATCGACAGCCAAACTGGAGGAGGCCAAAAGGTATTGATTCACGGGTGCGAAGGAAGTTTAAAGGATGCATATTGATGCCAAATATAGGTTACGGTTCCAACAAGAAGACTAGGCACGTGCTTCCAAATGGTTTCAAGAAGTTTTTGGTACACAATCCTGCAGAGCTTGATTTGTTGATGATGCATAACAGGTACATTTGATCTTTAGTATCTGTTTCTAAAGTCAGGTTGGATATTTCAATGACCATGGTTTTAGAAACCCTATTGAGTACCCATCGCCTTGCTGAATACAGGAAGTTCTGTGCTGAGATAGCGCACAATGTATCCACATTGAAAAGAAAGTCAATTGTGGAGCGTGCAGCTCAGCTTAACATCTCTGTGACAAATGCTTCTGCGAGGTTGCGCAGTCAGGAGGATGAGTAGAGCTGTTACTTGTCTTAGCAACTAGAGAGAGTGCAAAGCTCATATTTCCTTTTGAGCTGACAGCAGTGGAAAAGAACAATACAAGCTATTCTCTATTTTTGTAGTTTAACTGAGGGTGGTTGTTTTCTACCCTACCTCCTGGAAATTTAATTTTTGGAAATCTTGATATGTTCTCATGTTGTTGTGATTGTTCAGTCTGTTCTTGTTTTCTCTCCTCCTGACTATGTAGTTAATATTCATTTATTTATGTTTGTATTGTCTGGTTCCAGTGGTTTCTTTCCTTCCCATTTTTTGTGGTTTCTGTTCATGGTGATAGTTCACCTATTACCATTGAACATGTGTCGCTATTGCCCTTGAACTGAATGTTAATTTGGGTGTTTTGTTTTATGTTAAACACCTATAATGTCTTTTTGTCTGACTGTTGAAGCTTTCAAGGTAACCAGAATCTGGCTACAGATGTTGCTGTTGACCTCTGTCAAATTTTAAGGTTATATTTTAGTATTAACCACTGTCTTGTTTTTGGATTCAAGGCTAGTGTTCTCAAAGTTACTGGCAAGCATATGTGAAAAGTTTTATGGCTAATACATCTGTCATACATCATCTGTAAGTATGTTAATTGTGCAGGCAATCCATGGTTGTGTACCTGCAAAGCTGAGTGGTCCTTTTTGGGTGGTACCTTTACTCTCTTAGTGAGTGGTTCTTGCCTGCTCCTTTTCTGATTCAGTCTGCATATTGCTAGCTCGTCACAGATTTGAACAATGGGTTAGTCACGCTGACAGTAGTTTGTGCTGCAATGAGCTCTTGTTGTTAAACTGGGGTCTTCCAATAACCATCCGGAGATCCTGTGTTAAACTGGGATGAAGTTGAACTGTGCAATGTCTATGCCAGGATTGATCTACTCATGGGAAAAGCATCTAAATGGCATTGAGATTTCTATTGCATACCTACTAGGTGAAGACTCTCAATAATACATCCGTGAAGGCTATGACTCTGCATGTCTATGTTGATGTTGAATTCATATGTATTTGAAGTTTTTTTGTAATGTGGTAAGAGGTAACTGACTCAAAAAAAGAACATGGTGGAAAGATACATCATAGGATGCAGCACAGCATTAAGTGATAGAACTTGACCTTGGAGAGAACAGCTTACAACTGCAGTGCTTAGATTGAACAGACTTTGAGGACAGCTATGCAGCTGGTAACCAGCTGCCCAACACATTTAGAAGAGGGTCTTCCCGGTTACCCTTTTAGAGGCAAATTCATTTCTCCTGGCCCTTATAAACTTGGGAGAAATGGCACCAAGTGTTATGAGCCCTCGCTTAATTTTCCTCCAGACCAGGGCAGTGTGAATGCAGTTCCAAAAGATGTGCTTTTATGGTTTTCTTCTTGCTGAAAGGACAAAGTGGGGTTACAGAAATCTTTTTATTTTAGTCAATGAAGAGTGCAGCAGCAGTTCTTCAAGTGTAAGCCTCCACTTGGAAAGCATTAAGTTTGAATGAGGGCATGACTTTCCAACCTCTCTTCAGTTGCCTTCTCCTAATTGTAACCTTGGCCTAATGGGGATTCCTTTACTCTGACCAGATGCTCATGGGGATGATATGGGAAGGGACAGGCCCTTAAACCATCTCCTTTGTTTGCATCGTTACAAATACTTGCCGGCCGGGGTTTTCAATGAGGGGAGTATAGAACTCAGCTTAGGAATGCGTTTATAAAGTATGCTCTTGATGACCATTGGCTTTCAACAAAGGTCAGCGGGGGAGGGGATCCACTTGATAAATTTCCCCATCAACTAATTGTAAAGCCATTGGTACCTTTATTGCATGGAGATGCTGATTCCTATTAGGCCCACCCAAAAAATGAATAATCTTGCAAGGCTTACCTAGCCTAAAGCCATAACCAAGGATCCAACTCTCATGCTCACCCCAAAGAGAGAGATTAGCTTTTTTTGGGATTGTTTGATCTTAAAAATTGAGAGCTCATCAAAATTTGAATAGATCTATAGGAGTGCATCAGTCGTTGCTTTTTGTGTAGCCACTACAGACTCACATAAATTGAGTTGAGACCATGGAGAGCCAAAAAATAGAGATACGAGAGGGCATCCCTACTTTATAGACCTCTACATAAAGGGATTAGTGATGATACCATTTTTATTAATAGAAGTTGATTCATTCTTGAATAATGTGCTCACCCTACCAATAGAAAGTTGAGGGCATAAAGTGCTCTTAGGATAAAGGACCAACCAAATTTATCTTATGCTTTGTCTAGGTCCATATTGACTAGGACAAAGTGACTAGAGACTTGGGGCATGAGATAGGGAAAAGACCAAGTTGATCGTAGTGTCATGGATCTTCCTTCCAAACATTAACCCAGTTTGCTTGGGGCAAATTATCCTAACTAGAAGATGTTTTATCCTTAGTTCAAGGACTTTAGCAATCACTTTGTAGGAGAAGATTAGCATGGTGAGTTGATGCCAGTTGGCAACATTAGATCTATTGGGAGACTTAAGAACAATTTTAATTAGGCCAATTGAAACACTCAAGCATGGGACTTGATTTCTTGAGATAATTCATCATCCCAACTAATTTGGAGTACACCTCCTATAGTTGCTAAATGTCTTCATGGTTAAGTTGTCAAGACTCTAGGACTCTCAACTTTCATTTTCATAACTATTCCCTTAACTTCTTCTATGAAGGGCCTTTACAAGAGTAAGGCCTCTTGTGCAAGAATTAGGGCTATTCATGTAGGAATTTTGCTAGTTGACACTCCTATGTTGCACCAATAAGAGGTTCAAAGCCAACCATTGATGCTAGGTGATACAAAAAGACATGTAATTGTGTGCTTATGTGTGATGACACCATTATTATCTTTTATGCTTGTTATTGTTTCTTTTTTTTTGTTTTAATTTGAGGGCATTAACAAAAAAATTACGTGGGGGTGTCCCTTGAACTTCCCAACTTCCTTTAAGTTGGATTTTGGTTGTTTGCATGGTCATGTTCTCTTTTTTGTTTTAATTTGAGGGCATTAACAAAAAAATTAGGTCAGGGTGTCCCCCAAACTTTCCAACTTCCTTTAAGTTGGATTTTGGTTGTTTGCATAGTCATGTTCTCTTGCGATTTCAAAAATGCTTCTTAAGTAAGAACTTTTGTGGTAGGTACTCAATGTTGGGTAAAACAAGCAATGCTTATAGCAAGTAGTATCTACTATGTGTGGTGGCTTAAAGATCTCTCCTTTTGCATGTAGTCATTTGCCTTCCATGATTATCTGCACAAAAAGTAAGTGCTTCAACACATTTCTTCCATTTGAAGTCAAGGGTAGTTGGGGATTTCTAGCACTTTTCTAAGTTCAAAGGTTGCACTTATAAGAAACCCTCCATATCACTTGTGTTTAAAGGATATTAAAAAATACCCTTTAATAATGTATTACAAGGAAATAAAATGACATTTTTGTAATAAGAAGCCCCTCATGTTAATGTAATTCTATAAATTTATATACATTTTATTGAATTAAAGTATTAATCCTTTTGTTGATTGCATGCAGTACACTTACCTTTTTTGAGTGTATCCCCCAAGATCATAGGCTCTCTTGGCAGCCCTCACAAAACCAATATCATTGACAAAGTTTTTCAATCTAAAAGGAAAACGACCACTAACGTTCGTACATCTTGAGTGACAATATAACTAAGACATGGTTCGACGCCATGATCTTGTGCAGCCCTCTATAGGAAATGTGGCCCCGATTGACCATTCTCCATGGGTCATGTAGAAAAACCTTGAGCTTGGATGGCATTTTTCCTTGCTCAATGCATTTCATTCTTGTCATCCAATAGCTAATGGCTATTAATAGGGGCGAAGTAATTGAAAGGTGGCATAGGAGTGGAAGTACAAGCAGAAGTAAGAGCTATGAAGGTTCAAGCAAACAAGAGAGAGATTGGTGTGTGGGAACTTCAATAGTCATAATGTGTGACTTGCCTTTCCTTATTCTGTTGTCATGTAAATAATAAAGAATAAAGTGACAGTGATAGGTGATTGCCACCTATAGAGTACAAGTATACAGGCAGTAAGGTGGCTAGGCACAAGCAGCCTTCAATACCTAATAACCTCTCACTTAGAGATGAATGTGCATGAGTGTGGAGAAACCAAGAAAAAAGTAAGAAAGTACAATCTGAACATGTGAGTACAATAGGATGAGGAATAGACATCATCGTATCCTATGGCTATCATCTTCTTAAGGAAGGCATAACGTTCCATTGGGAGACTTTTAGTGAGCAGATCTATAGGACTCTCATCAATTGACCTCTTGACAAGCTTTATTTTCTTGCCCTTAACTACCTTTTTGATGACGTGATAACATACCTCAATGTGCTTGGTCTTTGTATGAAAGATCGGGTTACATGCCAATTGAATGGCACTCATGGAATCTAAATGCAATGTAGGAGTCATAGTCATACCAAGGTGGCCTAACCATAGGGCCTCCTTGCAAGCCTTAGTGGTTGCAATATACTCATCCTTGCTAAGAGACAAGATCGTGCATTTTTGCATCAAACAATACCTCTAGCGAAAGTGAAGATATAAGAGATGGACTCTCTATATTTGTATTTCTTGCATAATTAGAGGTTGTGTAGCCCATGACTCTAGTATCTTGGCCACCGTAACAAATGTACATATCTGCAGTGCCCTTAAGATATCTCATGATACCCTTAACGACATCCCAATGTTACTTGCTAAGTGTTACCATCATATAGCAAGGCACGACTTCCATTGCAAATGCTATGTTAGGTGTAGCGGATATTATGGCATACATCAAGCTACCCACCACAGATGCATATGAGATCTTGGCTCTCTCATCATTTGACAATTTACATGAGTGACCTTCACATGAGAAGTTAATGGGCAGCCAATAGGCTTACTGCATGCATATAAAATTACTCAAGAACTTTATGGATATACTCCTTTTGTGACAAGTAAAGGAGTCCCTTAGAGAGAGTGTACATAATACACGTACAAAGTATATGAGAGGCATACCCCATATCATTCATCTCAAAGCTCTTCTTTAGTTGAGTATTCAAAGCATCCAACTCATCATGAGCACTCCGAGCAATTAACATAACATTAACATATAACACCAAAATGATAAGGCTAGCACTATCATTGGCCTTCTTTGTGTAAGTTTTGGATCCATATCTTTGCAAGAATAACCCATACCCAATGAATGCCTAAAGGTATTAAAATTATGAAGGAAGTGAGCTCGGAGTGGAAGCACGTGAGCGAAAGCAAGAGCTATGGTGGAAGGAGCAAGAGCAAGAAGAGAGAGAGAGAGACGCACAAGATGTGGAAACTCCAATAGTCACAATGTGTGACCAACCTTCCCTTTATTTAAATGTTACTCAAAGAATAAAGAATGAAGTAACAGTGATGGGTGCTTGTCACTTGCAGTGCATAGGTGTGTGGGTACTATTAGTATAGTAATACATGGTCGGCTAGACACATGCGTCTTTATCCCCGACAACCTTCCACTTAAAGCCGAATGTGCCCCTGGCGAGGAGAGAATACGAAAAAACCGACAAAGTACAAATGTGCATAAGTACAACAGGATGAGGAAAAATGTCATCTCATCCAACACCTATCAATTTTCTAAGAAAGGCAAAATGCTCAGTTGAGAGACTTTTTTGAGCAAATCTGTAGAATTTTGGTCAGTTGAGATCTTGACAAGGTTAACAAACCTGTCCTCAATGACCTCTTTGATGTTGTGGTAGGTTACCTCAATGTGTTTCATCTTCGTATGAAAGATCAGATTCTTGGCTGATTGGATAGCACTCATAGAATTCGAACGGAGTGTAGGGACTACATTAATAATAACAAGGTCAGACGGCCTAACCAGTGAGCCTACTTGCAAGCCTTAGTGGTTGCAATATACTTGGCCTTGGTAGTAGAGAGGGATGTACATTTTTTGCACCCCTAACATCCAAGAAACAACACCTCTAGCAAAAGTGAAGACATAACCAGAGGTGGAGTTTTTACTTTCTATCCGTTCTACATAACCAGAGTTAGTGTACTCCATAACTTTACATGAAAAGGTAGAGGATAGCCAATAGGCTTACCGTCTTGCATATGAAACCACTCAAGGACTTTCTGGATATACTCTTGTGATAGATAAAGGAGCCCCTTAGAGAGATCATGGGTAATGCGCACTCCAAGAATATGCGAGACTTGTCCCATGTCCTTCATCTCAAAGCTTTTATTGAGCTAAGTTTTTAAAGCATTTGGTTCATCACAAGCTCTCCAAGAAATAAGTATATCATCCACATATAGTACCAAAATCATGAGGCTCCCATCATGAGTCTTCTTTGTGTATAAATACGGATCCATACCACTATGGCTATATCCATGTGAATACATCAAAGCATTAAACTTGTGGTATTATTCCTTAGGTGCCTCCTTAAGGCCATAAAGGCTCTTTCTCAACTTACACACTAGGTGTTCCCTATCTTGTTCTTCAAAGCCCTTAGATTGATGCGTATAGATCTCATCATGCAAGTTTCCAAGTAAAAAATTCATCTTTACATCCATATGATAAAGGTCTAGAATTAGTTGAGCAATCGATGCTAGTACTAAGTATAGGGTTATCATTTTGACCACAAGAGAAAAGACTTCATCGAAGTCAATACCACATTATTTCTTGAAACCCTTAACTACCAATTTGGCCTTATAAGCAAGCTTGGGGTATGGAGGGATACTTTTCAAATTGTAGGCAATGCCTTCTTGCCACTAGGTAAAGGAACCGAATTCATCTCACTTGCATCCTCATAACCAAGAAAGATGCATTTCATGGAATTAGGATCCAACATCTTTGGGAACATGGTAGAATGCCTCACAACCAAAGACGTGTAAATGAGCATATGATGGGGGTTTCCTAGGCTAGGCCTCCTTTGCAATTTGGCAATAAATAGCAGTGTAAGGAGACTCGTTGATCAAGCATACGGTAGTAGTAATTGTCTTATCCCAAAAGTGCTAGGGTAAGCCTGCTTGGCTAAGCACACTGCAAACTCTCTCCTAAATTGTCATGTTCATGCGTTGGATAATACCATTCTAGGGAGGGGTGTAGGGGGCAGTCAAATCCCATGAAGAGTGAACATGCTGTCTAAACCAAAACACGGCTCGACATCACTAATACCAGCTATGTCCAATACTAGGTCATTACCTAAATGGACATATCCAGTCATATTGCAATAGGAGTGAAACCACTCTCTATGAGGGGCACATGAAAGGAAGCCTTTGAATCTATCAACCAACATTGAGTATGTTGTGAGAAAGCATCAGTTAGCCTATGAAGTATCCAAAGAAGCTGCTAAGATAAGATCATTAGAGGCTGCACCATAGTGATCTCCTCAATCTTGACATTGGACTTACTAGGCACAATGTTGTGATCATCATTATTGTCATGCACTTTACTCTTTCCCTTTTCCTTGTGCTTGTCCTCCCACATTTCATGGCACTATGGCCGAATATGACCTGCTTTTCCATAATAATGACAAGACCTGACTTACGGCCATGGGACTTATTGCGAGATTGTCCATGTATCCTAGACTGGGACTTGCTAGAGTCTCTACCATGGCCATTTCCATCTTGTTGGCCTCCCACAGTCAATGCATGGGACATACGAGAAGCATCCACATTCTTTCTATTCACCTCTTTTATCAAGAGGGTACTCTTAGCATCTTGCAATTTTAGCCTATTCTTAGCACAAAGAGCTTTATGGAAATTATCCCACGACTCAGGTAGAGTACTAAGCAAAAATAAAGGATACAAAGTATCCTTGAACTCAATCTCCTACGAAGCTAAATGGTTGATGAGTGATAGAGTGAAACTCATTCAAGTACGTAGACGTAGAAGTCCCTTCTTTCAACTGTGTAGACATAGAAGCCCCTTCTTTCATGTGAAGATCTATCAACTGTTTCAACCAATACATTGTAGTGAACCAAAATGCAGTCTGCTTTTCAGTTACAACATTGTAGTGAACCTGGTTAGAGAGTGATAAAATGATTGTGGACTTGCATAGCTCATCCAGTTTATCCCAATCCTCAGTTGCAATATTTTTGGGTTTGACAGCCTCATATTTGAGTGGTCTAACCTACAAATTATGCACTAAAACCTACCATATTTGGGTCTTCAAATAGCTATAATTGGTGCCATCTAGTTTCTCAATATTGAAGATAGCATCGTCGTGAGAACCACTAGCCATAATGAGACCAAGCAAGTATATAGAAGGGCAAGATGAGATGTTGTAATACCTTGCAAATCAGTCCCAAAACCACTGCTAAATCAAGTGGGAGATAGGAAATACAACCAAAGTAACGAGCTTTCCACAAACTAAAGCAAAAGATTGTCAAGTCTAGGTGACTGCCCTCAAATAGAATGCATATAACTAAAATGATAGGTTGCTGTAATAAATTGTAGCAATATGTCAACAACCAATTGTGAGCAACTAGAAAGGAAGAATCCGGGAACAACTATCATTGAAGACTATTACAACTGCAGTGTGTTAGAAATCATACATACAATTGGCATAAACATCATGCATAGGGTAGGTCTTAAAGATAAATGAAGAGAATTGCTAGATGCATAACCCATTGAGAAAATGTCAATATATAACCTAGAAGCGCGTAAGTACCACCGACAACACTTTGATAGACATAAGTACTAGGTCCAAGCCAAGAGATCAAATCATCCCATGATAGGGTAATTGCATCCAATAAATATCAAGATAGCATTTACATGTCACAATGAGTCCCACTATCTCATTGTAATAAGCTCAAGATGCATAGACCAAATGCTTTATAATACATCCAAGTGCTAATGTGTCTCAGTACTTAAAGTTGAGTAGCTCCACAGAAGCAAAAGTCAAATACCAACTGAGCAAGCAAAGCTTAAAACATCATGTGAAGACATTTGAGTATCCAAGATCTATAGAACATACATCCGGAAGCATTGAACCCAAGTAGTCTGCAAGATTCTGACTATAGTGTCCAAGTAGCATCTAAGGACATGAATGATAGCCAATTTCAAAGTATATAGGCTCCAATATCAACTTAGGAGCATGTCATAAACATATCCATAGGCATACATGACAACCAAAGCGTCAGTACATCCAATATGTGGTATCGGAGTAGCTTCAAAGCATAGTGAGCATAATCTTTATCAAACAATAGCTTGTTGTCCACTATGAATAGTAGTGAAATCTCCACTAAAGCTAAGACCATGCCCTGTCAGTCACTCGATGGGTCAAATGCATTTTCATTGGCTATGGAGATGCAGGAGAGATGGGTTATCGTCTATGAGATCCGCAGGCGTAGAAAGTGATCCACAACCATGATGTCATCTTTCATGAGGACAAAATGCATATGCAGCCTGAGAAAGTGGTTGAGGTACACAGGTTATCTTTCAGGAGGAGCCACCTACTCCCGTTCAGCCCGCTCCACGACCAGCTAGACAGCGTGCAACATCACCTGATGCTCATGGCCCAGATGTTAGACATGCTGATGTTAGACAGGATGTCGGTTAGGCGCAGATCTTGGGTTGAGGCATTCTACTAGAGATAGAAAACCTCCTGACCATTTTGTGCCCTCTATGGATTACGTACTGGTTACAGATCATGTAGAAGAGCCTCTCACTTATGATGAGGCGATGCACAGGGGTGATTGTCACTCTTGGGAGAGGGCTATGCAGTCTGAGCTTGACTCATTGCATAAGAATCAGACTTGGGATTTGGTTTCCTTGCCTCAGGGTAAGAAGGCTTTGCCATGCAAGCGAGTGTACAAGCTAAAAAGTACCCCTGGACATCCCAAGCTGGCATACAAGGCTTGATTGGTTGCTAAGGGTTTTAAGCAGGAGCATGGTGTTGACTTTGATGAAGTCTTTTCTCCTGTGGTCAAGATGACCACCCTCCTACGCTTCGTCTTGGCCTTGGTTGCACACCTTGACTTGGACTTGTACCAGATGGATGTCAAGATGGCTTTTTTACATAGGGACTTGCATGATGAGATTTGTTGATAATAGCAAATGATGCTTAATATGATGCCCAAAAGAGGCTTGCCCACAAGAGGCTTTGTATGAGACATATGACAAAGATGTATGCTCTAGAAGATCTAGGAAGACATGTTAAAAATCCCATAAGCACAGAAAAGAAAAGTGGTACTATCCAAAAAGCTATAAAGGCATGCACTTGACACTCATTTCAATGTAATGGTACAATCAATTTGAGTCACTCAAGATTGTGTTTATGAGTCCAAGCTAATCTATCTTGGAACCTAATTCACTTGAGTTACAATTTCTCATTCTAATCATGTATCGTGTGTTTGATTTGCATCCACCATAGCTCATCTAGTTCTAGGTCCATGATTCTCAACATGGTATCAGAGCCATGGCTGAGCTAGTTAGCTAGAGTGTGTCCTTTCTCAATCTCCTTCTTTATCATCTCCTCTATCTCTCAAAGCCATCTACCATTGCATATGAGGTAAAGGAGCTCAAGAGGTCCAAGGTCATAGAGCTCAAGATAGGAAGACTGGTCTTTAGCTAAAATTGGTTGGTGGCTATTATCAAGCAAGAGGGCAAGTTGAGGGATCTACTTGAGGCTTGAAGTTGCCTTGCTTCAAAGCCATCATTGAGGCTGATTTGTAGACATTATAACGGGCCTCTATTCAATTTCTCTAGCATAAGTTTTGGTACTTCAAAAGAAATGTCAAGCTTGCAGATGACTCAATAAGGCTACTAGTAAGAGAAGGGTTAAGATTACTGGTGTTGCTTACTCTGTTTCAACCACAAAAGAGAAAGAAGAAGAGGGCTCCTATTAAAAACGAGTTTGATTAGTCAACTACTCCCTCTTAGAGCCAGCTGTGGCACACCACACTCTTAGGGAACTTTCAAAGCCTAGTGAATCGTGATCCAGATCAAAGATTTGTTATGTGGCAAAGGAAGAGAATGAAGAAGAGATCTATCATTGCTGCTTGCCGCTAAAAAGGAAACTGCTACGTCGAAGTCCAGATCTACCCGTAGTCAGTGACATGCTCAGACTCTCATGGCTATAGTCACATCTCGCACAACAAGCACAACTATCCTCCCACGGATGAATTAGCCAATCGCCACTCACTCGATTTATTGCACGCTGCTCCAACCTAACAGCCGACGCACTGACGAAGATCACCAATGATAAGGGGAGGGTTTTTACTACTCCTTCCTTTGATGGCATAAATCCTCTTGATTTCTTCTTCAGAACATGCATCCACAGCTAAGTCATAGAGTTGGTACTATGATGACTTTGCCACTTCTCAGAGCTGCCACAGCTTCTTGGACATGGTCCAAAGAAGTGGATAAAACGACCCCAGTCTCACACGTCAATGCCAAAGTTTGCCGGCTAGCCTCTCCTCCTCCTTTTTGCATCTCTGCTGAGACAAGGGCTTCTTCGCCTGTGTAGAGAGTTACTTCCATGACCTTTGAGAGAAGGAGTGCCTATGAATCCCTGCAGCACGAGTCCACAGAGGAGAGAGAAGTTTGCAGATCAGACCAAGAGGAGACGAAAAAAAAAACGGCGCTTCACGACTGCATTATCTTTTCTTTCTAAATTAAAACTCTATTTACTAAGGTCAAAACTCTCTCCTCTTTTCAACCTTTTTTTTAAACACTTACTTATTTTCCAAATCTATGTGCTATAAGCCTTGTTCACACTCGTAGCGGTTGAATTCATTGGTGTACTCACTCTAATAGGCAGTTCACACTCATTCACAAAAGATTCGTTATATGCAAATGCTCTATTGATCAAATCACTACTAGCATCTTTTTGTGAAACCACATTGGGATTAGACATTGCCATTGAGTCGATTGGTAAGGCCTTCCCACACTTGAGATGGTTTGCCTACATCACTCTAAAATGTCCAATGTCAATGTACTCCAAACCCCAATGCTATCCAAAGAAATATGTATCCATCATGTATGCACAAGCCATTGCACTACTTAGAAAATCCTAAAATGTATGTATTTGAAGATCTATGCCATGTATGTCAAGGAGAGCTTGTCAAGACAAGACCACGTACCCATCGGTGAAAGCATGTACCACACATCAACATAGAGATAAAGAGCACGACAAGAAGAGGAAGAATATCATGAAGACCAGCAAAGAAAGAATACTAGAGCACAAGTTAAAAAGCATTAGGACATCACCAAAGGATGCCAAAAAAGCAAAAGGAAGATGAAGAAGATACATTTCGCTGCTGAAAATTTTTCCATAGTGGATCTCCCTTGGTGGATCTTGTTTCCCATAGTGGACGTTGTAAAAACCTTGCCAAAGATGTAAAGTTTCAAGCTTTAACTTGACTAGGATGCCTATGAGCTAGTCTCCCGGGCCATGTCATCATGAAGGGGGGGCAAAAGCCAGCAAGTGTAGGAACTCATCATTTGAGGAGGGGTGTTGATAATAACAAATGATGATTAACATGATGCCCAAAAGAGGCTTGCCCACAAGAGGCTTTGTATGAGACATATAATAAAGATGTATGCTCTAGAAGCTCTAGGAAGACATGTCAAAAATCCCATAAGCACAGAAAAGAAAAGTGGTACTATCCAAAAAGCTATAAAGGTATGTACTTGACACTAATTTCAATGTAATGGTACAATCAATTTGAGTCACTCAAGATTGTGTTTATGAGTCCAAGCTAATCTATCTTGGAACCTAATTCACTTGAGTTACAATTTCTCATTCTAATAATCGTGTGTTTGATTTGCATCCACCATAGCTCATCTAGTTCTAAGTCCACGACTCTCAACAAGATTTACATGGAGCAACCTAAGGGCTTTGCAGACCCTGGCAGGGAACACCTAGTGTGCAAGCTAAAGAAGAGTCTATATGGCTTGAAACAAGCACCTAGGGAATGGTACCATAAGTTTGATACATTCATGCAGTCACAAGGCTACAGCCATAGTGCTATGGATATGTGCTTGTACACGAAGAAAGCCCGTGACACGGTTCTTTATTGATTTTGGTACTCTATGTGGATGACATGCTTTTAGCAGGGACAACTCATGAGGAGCTAGATGCTCTTAAGGCTCAGCTTAAGAAGAGCCTTGAGATGAAAGACATGGGATAGGTCTCTCATATACTTGGTGTGCGCATTACGCGTGACAGATCTCAGGGACTACTCTATCTGTCACAAAGGGAGTACGTTCATAAAGTCCTTGAGTGCTTTCACATGTAGGATGTTAAGCCTATTGGCTATCCATTACCTTCACATGTGAAGGTTTCATAGGCCGATTGTCCGCAGATAGATGAGCAGAGGGCCAAGATGGCCAAGATTCCCTATGCATCAGCCGTGGGTAGTCTTATGTATGCCATGATAGCCACCCGTCCAGATATTGCTTTTGCAGTTGGGGTTGTGGCATGTTATATGGCTACACCTGGCAAGAAACATTGAGATGCTGTGAAGGGTATCATGAGGTACCTGAAGGGCACAACATATATGTGTATTTGCTATGGCAGCCAGGATATGGGAGTCATGGGGTACACTGAATCTGATTATGCAGGACATGCAGATAGTAGAAAGTCCACTTTTGGCTATGTGTTCACTTATGCTGGAGGGGCTATCTCTTGGATGCCCAAGGTGCAGAAGTGTACGGCTCTTTCTACTATAGAGGCCGAGTATATTGCAGCCATAGAGGCTTGCAAGGAGGCTCTCTAGTTAGGCTGTTTGATTGCAGACCTTGGTATGACAGATGCTATGCCTACACTGCATTCAGATTCTATAAGTGCCATTCAGTTGGCCAAGAATCCGGTCTTCCATGCAAAGACGAAACATATTGAGGTGAGGTATCACTTCATTTGCGAGGTTGTTTAGGACAGGTTTGTTGACCTTGTCAAGATTCCGACTGAGCAGAATCCTGCAGACTTGCTCACGAAGAGCCTTACTATTGAGCACTTTGCCTTTCTCAGGAGACTAATGGATGTTGGATGAGATGGCGTCTTTTTCCTCATCCTATTGTACATGTGTACATGTTGTACTATCTTTTCTTTTTTCTCTCATTGGGGCAAATTCGCCTTTAAGTGGAAGGTTGTTGGGGGTAAAGGTGCCTCCGCCTAGCCGCCCGTGTATTACTACACTGACAGTACCCGCCAATGCACACTGCAGGTGGCAAGCGCCCGTCTCACAGTCACTTATTATTTATTATTTTAGTGATAGTTTGAATAAAGGAAGGCCCACCACACATTGTGGTTGTTGGAGTTTCCACTTTGAGTTTCACACTCTCTCTTGCTCTTGCTCTCCATCCAGTCATAGCTCTCATTGCGAAGCTTCTTTCTCCTGGGTTCCACTTCCCTTTCAGGCTAGGCATAGGTGTCTTTACTCGCAATGTCATACCATTTCCTAGGTGCCTACTTAAGTCTATAAAGACTCTTTCTCAACTTGCACACTAGGTATTTATTTTTCTTTTCTTCAAAGCCCTCATGTTGCTGTATATAAATGTCCTCATGTAAGTCCACATGAAAGAAAGCCATTGTTACATCCATTTGGTGCAAGTCCAGATCCATTTGCATAACCAAGGTCAATACAAGCATAGGGTAGTCATCTAGACCGAATGAGATAATATATTATCAAAATCAACTCCCTTCTTCTATGCATAATCCTTAGCAATTAATTTGGTCTTATATGCTGGCTTAGGGTGACTAGGGGTACTCTTCAATTTGTGTATCCACTTGCATGCCAATGCATGTATCCCTTTGGGCAAAGAAACCAAATCCCATGTATGGTTTTTCTATAGTGAATTATACTTAGACTACATAGCCCTTTTTTGAGAGTGATTATCACTTTTACATATATACTCCTCATAAGTAAGGGGCTCACCAAAATTTGTCATCATGATATAATGTATAGAGGTCTCAAAAATGATCAAGAGAATGTGAGACTCTAGTGGAGTGTCTCAAGATTGTTTGGCTCTGGGACCTATGTGTCTTGTCCTCTCTATCAAACATCATGATCCTACATACTAGGTGGATCCTAGGCCACTATATCATCAATAGATATAGCAACACACTGTCTAATTGGGGTTGGCTATATATTGTAATAAGAGGCTCCACCTAAAAGATCACCATGTGTATCTCAACTATTAGCTCTGGTCTCATATGTATTTTTTTCTCATGATACACAACATCATGGCTGATGAATAACATTTTGAGCGTGTGGATCCCAAAGGTGATAGCCCATCTCACCTATATAATCATAACCAAGTAAGATGCATTCGATGGACTTCGGATCTAGCTTATTGCATTTGTCTTTGGGGATATCGAAGAAATCCTCACAATCCAAAGAAACTCAAGTATGCATATGAGGGAGGTTTCCTTGACGACGCCATCTCTGTAACTCTACTGCCAAGAGCAGTGCATGAGGATATTTTAATCAAGTGAATGGAACATTAGGGGAGTTTTGAGGTCTCGAAAATGCCCTGTAAGAGATCCTAGAGAGAGAAAACAATTTAAGAAATAAAATCATTTTATAAAATTTTTAAACTGTTTATATTTTGGTAAGTTAAAATATCAAAATTCGTTAATAAGTCATTGTCGTGATATTCTCGTGGGGTCACATCAAACCTAGAAATCTAGGTCATCATAAAGTTGGCAAAGGTTGTCATAATGAAGATCTTACCTCTCCTCATTAAAGTGAAAACTAATATTCAATTTGAATTTCGATGGATACTCGATTGCCTCCCTCCATCGTTTCTCTCTTCTTTTTTTCTCCTCCTTAGTAGTCTCTTCTTTGTTTTCGTTCTTGCTTCTAATCATATCCTTAGCTATGGATCAATCACCCAATGATCTCTGTAACTCAGCTATGGATCAATCATCCAATGATCTCTGTAGCTCTCATAAAAGACCTCTCTATCATCTTCATATTGAGTTACTTCTTCCTTCAGTAGTTTCAAAGGATATTTGGAGAAGAAAAAATTTAAAAAGGCAAAGAAACAATGCTTGGAGTCATTTGTAAAGGATCATTCTTTGGATTCTGAGTTAGTACAGAAGACACTGGATAGTATTGGTATCAGTCTCGAGATGCTTATATGCAACTTTTCCAGCTTTTACAATCAAATATGAAGCAAGGAGAGGTACACAATTGCATACTTCCGAAGCTATTTGTGGTTAGGACTATCAGACAGAGAGTTAATAACAAAGTGATGGGGATTCTAGGTGAGCCTTTTCATATCAAGGCTACCTTCAAGGGCAAGAAAAAGGAACCACATTCAATGAATTTAACAATATTTTCCTTGACTTGCCCACCCTACAATGCTTAATGATCAAATTTTATGACTTGTCAGTAGCAGAGGCACAGGGAGTGGCTAGATTTGTGATTAAACTTGATGAAAGTGAGATTTTGAAATGTAAAAAATTGGAGAGAATCTCTATCACCTTGATGAATAGAGCACTTTCGTCAGGTCATTGCAATCATTCAACATCATTTAGTGTTCAATCTGAATATAACATCTGGTGGCTAGGAGCATTTGAGGTAGATACTGAGAATTTTGATATATTATATTGGGTTTTTCATCAAATATCAATACCTAATGTTATTCAAAGGCAATAAGCAGGAGAAGAGCTATTCGTTGAAGGATTTGGGAACTATAGGATTGAGTGGCACATAGCTGGTGACCTAAAGACACTGAAATGTATGTATAATGTATCAAAGGGAGCCAACTCGAGATCTCCTTGCTTATACTGCATGTCGCCATCTACAGAGTTAAACTCAAGCAATTGGAATAGAGCTCCCTCTAGGCACAATAAGGATCCATAGTTTAAACCAGACTTGGACATTCCTTTAGCGAATGCCCATATTTGTACACTTCATACACTTTGCAGGATAATTAAAAATCTTGTTCATCTCTATATAGGATTTGCATGGAAGCTGAAGCCATTATCAACTAGAACAGATGCTATAACAAAGGTTGAAAAGTTTCTCTCTGCAATTGGTTTGCATGGTGGCAATGTTGTTATTGAACCAGATCTTCAAAAGTCTAAGGATGGTAATTGTGTCCCAAAAAAACCATCTATTGGTGGAGTGAAGGCTAGAAGGTTTCTAGGCTTTCATGGGAGACTTGGCAAGATAAACTTGAGAAATGGTGGCTCAACTATTAAATTTAATCAGCGGAAATCCCTACATAATGCAGTTAAGGATCACATTGATAATGGACAAGCTCGGAATAGAAAAGCTAAAGTTTGGGAAACACTAGACAAAGTGTTTTTTTATTGTGATAAGACTGAATGGAATGATAATGATCTCAAAGACTTTAAAAACCAATTGAACCTAATCAAAAAAGCGATGACAGAAGCTTAGGGTGATCAACACTTTACTCACTATATGGTAAGAAGTTTGTATATGTCTGTTTCTTCATTGTCGAACTCATATAATGTTTTTTAATAACTTTCTTTATTTGTTGACTATGCGGCATATTTTATACAACCATGCTCCATACTTTATTAAACAATATGGATCTCTATCTATCTGGTCAACCCAAGGTATGGAAAAATCACATTATCAAGCAAGAACAAAATATTTCAGACACACAAGACATGGAGGTGGAAGACACAAAGCCAACAGTTTATTAGAGGTCTTTCAATGGTTCTATCGACAAATCTGGCATAAATTCAAGCTTAAAGATACAACCACATCAAGCAATACATCATCTTTAGCAAGGACTATACAAATTGTTACCCAAAGAAGAAAAGATGGATATTTAAATTCTTGCGCAAAGCAAAGATTTACAGAATGGTTACAAATCAAACAAAAAGTTGAGAAAAGATGGGTTTCAAGAAACCCTTGATCTTTGGCATCTTCTAGTCTGATTGTGTTGTAGAAGAGTCCTTAGTTTCAGGCACCTCGACAGGGCCTCCAGAGGAGCCCTTAGTTTTAGGTACCTCAACAGGGCTTTCAGAGGAGTCCTTGGTTTTAGGTAGCTCGACAGGGCCTCTAGAGGAATATTTTGTTTCATCCCACTCAATAAGACCTATGTATTTCAAAAACTCCTATTTCCGATAGCCTAGAAGAAGCTTCAAATTCTTATTATCTTCTACATAAGAGAGCAAATAGGAGTCAAGAACTCCAAAATATCCAGCTTTAGATCCGCTATATCTAGGCATGAAGACAAAAACTCTTATGGCTTCTTCCTTCTCCACTAAAATGATCTTGTCCAAACCTCTGCTGAAAACTTGAGATCCAATTACCTTTGAGATAGCTCTCAAAGCCATCATTGGTAGACTTGGAGAGCTTGACAATCTACTATGATATATTACAATTGTTTGATTGTTTAAGTTTCCAATATAATGGCCAAGGCTTTGATTTTTCCCAAGCTTCATTGGCCTAGAGCCCTTGGCCCTTCCAAGAAAGTTGTCCAAATCTTCAATCTCAATCTACACAACAAACCACAACATTATAAAATATAAGATATTTATCTATAATGCATAATAAAGTCTAACATAAACTTAATGGGTAACTTTGAATTATATTTCATACCTTAGGGTGTTCGTCTTCTTCGAGAAGACTATCATCATAAAGATTTATTGAACTCTTGGATTTCTCATCTGATGGAGACTTCAATCTCTCTTCATACCCTACATCATCAATATGAAGTTTCTTCTAGACCTGCAAGAACTCTTCTTTAGTAGGTAGCCCCCCCTTTTCGTATTCTACGATCTGATTAATACATGTATGTAAGGTTATAGAGCTGTCTTGGAAATTCTCTCCCTCAACATCAAGACTTGCTAGTGGTTCTTGTTTATAACCTATAAAATTCATGTCATTTTGGCCCCAACCTGCAAGGATTGCTAAGCAATAATCTTCTCTAAGATAAAAAAGATGTTGAATATCATTTAGCAACACATATCTCTTCTTGTTGATAAGATAAGTGGAAAATGTTGGAACACATGCAAGAGGACCTTCTTCATCAACCTGTGCACTTGGCTCGATCTCCTTTTCTTCCACCATTGTGATATTGTCACTCTTAAACAAACCTACATCAAAACCTTGGACAAGTTGATTCTCAATATCTTCTTGGAACATCTCCTCATTCTCTTCGACCTCCTTATCCATACTTGCAATATCCTCTAGCTTTCCCTGTTGGTCTATATCTGGAGAAGAATTTTCCATGTACTGAAGATACACAATAAATCCAACGTCCTTGTGGATCAGAAGGCATCGGTGTTGATACTTGTGGAAAGGGAAACATATTTCTCTCTTCTTGAATTCCTCATTAATGAGGTTGAACCTGCCTAGCAAAGTTGACCTGGCTGTACTGGTGGCTCCCATGACATCACTATAATGAACAAATCCATTGACTTCTAAACCTTGCACATGTCTATCATAAAAACATATGTACTCCTTAAGTTTATCTTCAAGATCCTCAAATAACTCCTTCAAATCAAAAGGAACATTGAAAATTTCCCTGATATAGCTAAACTTGGAAGAATTTCCAGTTGTGTGTAAGAAATCAAAGAGCCTATCATCAGAAGTCTCCATTAGCTCATTCTCATCCATTCCTTCCAGAGATAGCTTTCTCTTTGTCATCTCGACCAACAAAAGATTTTTCCCTGAAAACAAAGCAGAATGGCAACAATGTCCAATAAAACACGATAGAACCATGGAAAGAGACCCCAAAATTGTGTTTTCCAAGACAAAAAATAAAAAAAGGAGAAATTTTTTTAAGTGACCGGTGAAACGCGAAAACAAGGTGTCCAGAGGCAAAAGCTGGTGAAGAAATCGCGTTTCACCGGACACTACTTGAAAACGAAAGTTATTTCAAAATTTCACCGGTGAAACGTGATAGTTAGCAACATACCACTAACCAGAGACATTATTTTGCGTTTCATCGGTTAATAGATGTAGAACAAGAAGAGAAACATGAACTATGAATTAATTCTATTAAAATATAGAAATTTATGATAAAATCCTTTCTGGAAGTGCCATGCTCCTTTTAAAAGACACAAAGCACATGACATCTATAATTTTTCAAGTGTTATTAAAAATTCTTTCTATACTAATCAATGAGATTTTTTTCAGATACTTGTAATAACAAAATTTTGTTACCTATAAAAAATTGTTGAACTGCTCTTCAAACAGGAAGCAAGGACCTTGAAGGGAAATCGAAACAAAATTTCCGGAGAAAGAAAGACAATATCGGAGAGGATGACTTCGAAAAGCTTTTATATTGATTGCCAAACGTGTGTTGATAGTTCCAACGAAAAATTTTACGTAATGATGGAAAAATAAACGCTACTGCAAATTTGGATGAAATTTTTAATATTTTTGCACGCACGAAATACCTCAGAATACGTGAGCACGTGTCTCACTTAACACACCGTATCAAATTTCTCAGAAGACGTGCACACTCTCTTTTTTCGAGAATACGTCGCACGTGCTTTACTTAACACTTCGCCAAGTAATGCATGTACCATCGATTTTAAAAAAATCCCCCAATAAAGGGAAACAACGGCCAAATTCATTTCATATTTTTATGGTCATGGAGCACATTTTTGTGGTCATGCAATAGGGTCTTCGAGTTGTGGTTGTGAAGAATGTATTCGCGTTTCACCAAAATTGGTTCTAAACGGATTTTTCCCAGCAAAGGGCCAAAAAAGGTATGGTTTTCTGCATCCGTCCTTCTCAATGCCCAGGCATCCATTCAATGCACTTTTTTTGATACTTTTCCTTAATGTTTTATAACATTATGAGCGTATGACCACTATAAACGAACTTTTTCCCTAGTGTGAGCCTATGAGAATTATAAAGAATTATTTTCCCTAATGTTTTATAACATTGCTTCTATGGCTTTAATGGTGTGGAGATTTTAGGTAATTGTAATGGCATTCCTTAGATTAATATTTTGTTTTTCTTCGTTTTGTTGATTCTTTTGCTATTTATGTGTTGTCTGGTGAAATGCGAAAACAACATGCTGCAAGGAGGTCTCTTATCTGAAACTCGTGTTTCACTGGACACACTGGACAAGAAGTAACATGTATTTTTTTGGCAGATGGCTAGGACTAAAGCAATAGCAAGGAAGAAGAATATTGATCCTAGGGGTTTAACATCAAAGATTCATAAATCTTCAAAGCCTCAGAAGCTCTCTAGAAAGTCAAAGCCAAAGAGAAAGTTTTCTCAAAATGTCAGGTGCCTAAGGGAGATTAGGAAGGCAATAAAGGCTCTTAACAATGCAATTCCAAAGCTGTCTTTTCAAAGGCTTGTCAGGGAGATTTGTGACAAATATAGTTTGGATAGTTTCAGATGGACAAGAACAACCCTTAATTGTATACAAGAAGCCACAGAGGATTTTTTAGTTGAGTTTTTTCAAGATGCCTATATTTGTGCTGCTCATGCTCATAGGCTCACACTCATGGACAAGGACATGGTAATTCTTAGGAGGATAAGATATAGATTTTCAAAGGTACTTGAGCCAATTCCCCACACTGATGAGAAGACATTTAATATCCTTAATGTGCCCCCAGCTCGGAGAAAGAAAGATGATTCGGGTCCCAAGGTTGAGGATGTCACCCATGAGAGGGATACAAGGCAACATGAAAAAGAGGAGAAAGCTAAAGAGGAACAAGCAAATAAATGGAGAGAGTATAGGAGGCAAAGGGCTGAAGAAAGGGAAGCAGAGCAACTAGAGTCCTTTGAAAATGAGTTGGCCACCCTTCTTGAAGCAGCTAATCCAAAAGGATTCAATGTGTTTTGTTTCTTACTTGGTGACTTAGGTAAAAGAACTGAGATTATCTCCTTTAATGCTGCATGTGTTCAAATTCTTAAGGATAAAAGAAGAGAAATAAATGATAGTATTATTCTTGCTAGCCTAAGGTATATCCACCCATAATTACTTCTACTTTTTGATATTTTTTTAACAATAAGATTTTTCTTGTTTATACTTACTATTTCTATGCCTTTTCTAGGTGTGTAATGCATGAGTTTCCTTTGAATATGCAACAAAAAATTGAGGTTCTTGATTCATCTATCTCATTTTTTTTGAGGAACGAGCTTGATACAAGTTTTGTTGAGCAGTGGCTCAATCTGATTGACTTCGATACTTTGGAGCTCCTTATAATTCCATATAATGAAAAGTAAGTGATTTAATATTCTATTAGAGTTTTTGAGATTTTATCCTACTAATTTGTTGAGATATGATTGCTTTCAGTTCTCATTGGAGCTTGATTGCAATAGATTGTGTGGATAAGCAATGTTTTTAAATCACCTCTATGAAAGAAAGCCATGGAAATGCTAAATTGTAAGTTATATTATCCAAGGGCTCCTTGATATTTCAATTCTTTTTTTTTTTTGTAAGTACTCTAAATTTCAATATATTTTATATATAGAGGTGCAAAAAGATTAATTGAAGAGCTAGAGAAAAGGCCCCCTATGCCGTTTGATTTGCTTGCAACAATGCAATATAGACAAGTTGCGGTAAGTTATTGATTAAAATAATTAAAACATAAGTTTATTCTATGAACTACCATTCGTAAATTTCATAGTTTTACTTTGTGTTGGTGGTTGCAGTGTCCTCATCAGGATGATAGCCATTCTTGTGGGCTGGACGGTGATTGCAAATGCTAGAAGAATGACTAACTTTGTTTATTTTAATGATGATAAACATGTAAAGGTAATATGAAAGATGCTAAACTTTAAGATAGATATTCATTGCAAATAGTCCGTTGATGATAAAAATATAGTCTATTGTAAGAACAATAATGAACTAAAACTCTTTTTCTATAAATGTGTGACAGTTTTCGAAGGATTGCTATGCATCTGAGCATGTTTGGTATGCCAGAGCAAAGCTCTTGAAGTATATAATGGTCAATTGTATACAACCAACAACAGAGATTGGTGGGGATTTACACAATGAAGGAGATGCGGTGCCTATAATAAGGAAGGTGAAGCCATAGCTTTAACACCTTTACCCACACCTTCTATACCCAAGAAATCAAAGAAAGGCAAAAGGACTCCTAGAAAGGATAGTTCTCAAAAAAAGAAATAGCTTTGCCATATCGCCTTGTAAGCCTTCATATATAGAAATTTTCCCTTCAGCCCTTGTATATCTCATAGAGATGGCAAATAGACATCTGCTACAAAATTTGTATATATATTTTATATTGACAGTAAAGATATATTTTCTTGAATGTCCTTGTAGTGTATATTCTTTTCTCTCATTTTTGATATTTGTAAAAAATAAATTACAAATGTTTGTTAGTTAGGAAGTGAGATCTTAATATACATCTAAGTAGATATAATATGATGTGAAAACTTACTCGTTTCTTATCAAGTTGGAATACGAAGGAGCATGGTAGTTCAATGTCTTCATTTTGTAAATCCATCCTCACTTGATGTAGCGTACATGATTTTCTGATCTTTAAGATTGCAATAATATCCTCGTTGAACCAAATATCAAGATCCACTATAGGATCTTTGCTGAAATCATCAAGATTCTGGTCTAAAGCAACTAGACTACTACCAACAAAATGCCATCGACTATAGTAAAAGCTAAGGATAAAATTTTGAGTAGCAATCATATATTTACAAGCTATAGAGTCTTGATCTATCTTACATATAATTTTTCCTTCTGTCCTTGTATCCCATCCTTCATCAACAAATTGTATGATATGATCATATGTTAGTCTCTTCACTGAAAGCATGGTTTTTGTTATTCTTATCTCCATATTAGAGAAGAAATCAATAAATATATTAATAGGCATAAACAAAGTAACTTTGCTTAGCCTACTTGAGATATTAGATTTTAGTGCTTTCTGGATCTCAGAAAATATCTTACATCTATAGCCCTCACTAGTAGCTGGACTTGGCAAAGGCCACTCAAAGCTTGAAAAATCTGGCAAAGGAAGGAGGTTTATTGATCCCCATTGGCAACGCCGCATAGGAATAACATAAGAATGGTTATAAAAGAATATTCCATTCTCTGCAAGCCCTGTCTTCTTTCTGCCTCTATACATTTCTTCTCCAATTGAACCATGTATAACATCAATAACATCAATAATAGACTCCACTGGTTGCCATTCCTCAAGATTAGAGGGATAGACATCTACAAGACAAACAAATATTATAATGGAAAAACCTAAACCATGTTTAAGAAAGGAAAAACTTTAAGAATCAAATTCTTACAATTTGGTCTATGCATTGGAAGCTTTGAAGATCCAGGTTCCAAATACAGCTCTCTATGCATGAACACATGTTGCACTAGTACCTCTTTGATGCTATTCTTATTTGCTCCAAGCTTAAAATCTCAGATTCTGCCCTTCCAAGTAGAGATAAACGAGCTCTCATGACTTTGCCTTTTTCCATGTTTTGCTTGTTGCATGGTGATCCAACTACCTTTGCTAATGATAGTAGGAATCCATCTTCCATCAGTTTGGAATGAGTTAAACACTGATATGGATGTGATTTGGGAGCTTGGATGCCTTGTTGAAGGTCGAATTTTTGTATCTATGGTAGGAGAGAGAGAGAGAGAGAGAGAGAGAGAGAGAGAGAGAGAGAGAGAGAGAGAGAGAGAGAGAGAGAGAGAGAGAGAGAGAGAGAGAGAGAGAGGACTAGGCTACCATAACGGAGGGAAAAACAATAGAGGAATAAAAGAAAGGAGGGAAAAAACTGAGCGCCATGCTTTTCACTAATTTGAATTTCGATTACATTAGTCATTATCATTAATCTAGATATATCATTAAATAAAAGTAGTCAAGACTCTATGCCATTAATGCAAAAGATGTTATAATCACAAATATAAGAGACTAAAAATAGATAATAAAAATACAAATTCATAATATTATTACATTTATATGTTTTTGTAAAATGATTTTTAAAAACTTTTAAAATAGAAGTTCCGTTACAGAGGCTTTGCTCTTATTGGTCTAGAGCACTCTCTCTCCACATCCTAAAAGGCATTTTTGAGACCTCAAAACTCCCCTAATGGTAGTAAGTGCCTGAGCCCAAAAGTACTGTACTAAGCCTCCTTGACTAAGCATACTGCGGATTCATTCCTAAATAATCCTATTCATATGGTTTGCAACACCATTCTGGGATGGGCTATTAGGGGCAGTCAACTAATGCTTAATATCCCTCTCATAAAAAAATTGCTCAAATGCCTTAGAGCCATGTTCATTCCCATTTTCAGAACTTAGGCATTTTAGCCTATACCCAGATTAATTCTCAACCATAGTAAGAAAGCATTGAAATGTAGCTAAGACCTCTAATTTTTGCTTAATAGGATAGACCCAAATTTACACGAATAATCATCAATGAATGTCACAAAGTACTTAGCATCACCTAGTGATTGATAGGCCATGGGACCACAAATATCTAAATGAAGAAAAGCCAAATGCTCACACATGCACATAGAGCCAAAAATTTTATGAGAGTTACATATCTACTTGCCATATAGATAATGATCACAAGAGTCAAAACATGAGTAGTCAAGAGGCGGTAACTATTGTAAACGAGTGAGTACTTTCATTTCTTTAAGAGACATATCCGAAGATGACAATGCCAAAGAGATACATGAGGAAGATCAGTCATGGCTAAGACATGATCAACATATCTAGTTACAAGCAAAGGATAGAGGCTACCAACCTTGGCACCTTCAGCAAAAGTAAGGTTGCCCTGAGTAATCTTCCATGCAAAATCATCAAAAGTGACATGGTACCTATAATTATCCAATTGTCGATGAGTGAAGATAAGGATTTTAGTCAAATACGGAATATGACATATGTCATGAAGCAAAAATGGAGCACCAATATCAAATTGCAATCTCACATCACCTATGCCAGTAATATCCAATGCAGTGTCATCTCCTAGTTTAATAGAACCTGTAACATTATGGGATGTATAAGACAAATGACAATATAGGGTAATAGGAAATGAAGCCCCTGAATCAAGAAGCCCATATTGAGAGTAAGAAGACAGAGCATCGGTCAACTAAGTAGCTTCAAGTGATAAAGCAGTAAGTATGTAATCATTTGAGCTAGATTCCAAGGTATGTATCTCTTCTATCTTAACACTCGACTTAGGAATAATACTATGATCATCAAAAGGTTTGACATTATCCTGTAGTTTCCCTTTGCATTTTTCACCCCTATCATTGTGTACCTTGTGGAAAGGCACTATGGCCTTATGTGAACCTACTACCCACAAATAGTGATAAGTAAGATATGACTTAGGACCAGGGACTTAGTACATGATTGGCCACGAGACTTAGACTTGCTCCTATTGGCCTATGAGTTTTTGTCTTGATTATGATTCTCATTACCACCTTGTTTGCCTCTCAATATAAGTGCATTACAAGTACAAGCTACACCAACATTCTTTATGTTTGCTTCCTTTGTAAGCAAAACATTCTCTACATCCTTGAGCTAAAAGCCACCTTCAAGAGGGTTTGCACTCATAGCAGTGCAAAACGTATTCCAAAACTCAGGTATTGTAACAAGCAAGAAAAGAGACTTACATTCTCCTCAAACTTAAGACCTTGCAAAGTAAGCTAACTGAAAATGGAATGAAACCCATTTAAATGAGAAGATATAGACATCCCTTCCTTCATGCAAAGGTCCATGAGTTTCTTAAGCCAACAGTGTTGCATGACTCTACTTATCATAGAGATCACAAATATTTTTTTGTAATGCATAAGCACCCTCCTCAGTATCAATGACATTGAAGTACACTTTCATTGATAATGATAAAATGATGGTAGACTTATAACTTATCAAGCTCTTCCCATTTCTCTACATCATAAAGTTCTAGACTTATGCCCTCTAATTTCAATGTCTTAACTTTCTTCTTCTACACCAATACCTGCCAAATCTAAGTCTTCCAATACTGAAAGTTATTACCATCGAACTTCTCTATGTTGAAGATAGCATTGCCATTGGAAGCATTTGGAGCACCTACCATTATGTTTGCCAAACAAAGAAAGTATGGGATGTTGTAATAAGAACAAGTCACCCCAAAGCCAATCCAAAAAGAGTGTAATAGGAGGAAGATTGAGCTAATATACTATTGTCCACAAGCAAGAAGCACTAGAGTGTCAAATATGAGTGTCTGCTCTCAAAAGAACTGCTCAAAACTGATTTTTAATATGGTTATCCATAAAACTACAATAAATGAACATGTAACTATAAAAAAACATGCAAAAGAATAAGCTTCCATTGCCAAGAAAATCAGGGTAGCAATTGGGATGAACAATGCAACTAGGAGTGTAACATAAATCACCAAGTATCAAAGATTGTCAAAGCATCCAAGGTGTTAGGTACATAGATGCATAGCATGATGTATGCCAAGCATGTATTCACCATTGACAACCCAATGACAATGAATGGTACAAAGGTGCCCAAATCAAAGGCAAATCAGTCCACAGTCACAAACCTATGCATTGATAGTATATCACAAGCCAATCAAGCATAAGAGAGTCTCCCATTGACTCAAATGAACCAAGATTTGCATTAAAAAATACTAAGTACTCCCACTGGAGTAAATCCACAGTATCCAAACTAGCAAATAAAGTTCAATGTATAGAGCTCATAGGATCCAAGTGCCCAAAGTACATCATGTATACATCTAGGAGCATAAACCTTCAATAAGTCTTCAAGCCTACAAGTGGAAATTGTTAGAATATCAAGCTCCCGCTACCCTTCAGCCAGTCTATCTTTATGTGTGTGACTGACATTAGCTGGATACAGCTGTACATGTGCGTGACATTCAATAAGTCGGTGTAGTCAGTGAATTAACCACAATTAGTCTTGGTTAGTTATACCTATGTGTGTAAGTCTCTTTCAGTTTTTATGACGGAAGAATAATGGAAGAAGAACAACAATGAGCTGAGACTCATCTTCCGCTCCACTCTATCTCTCTCCCTCTCTTCCAACATGGTATCGGAGCTTGAACACCTAAAGGCTGAAGGCTTGGCAGTGGCCATTTGACATCAAGATATCATATCTAAAGAAAACGTCATCAAAGGAGACTGTGCCTGCAGCTCATTTTTTTGTAGAAGCTATATCTTGCTATAGAAATGGTTTTTGGAGAAACGACCCTCCATTCTTGACCATTTCGACATGATCTACAACTTTGTAGAAGAATTTTTTTTCAATTTCTTCACAGAATTTAAGATATTCAGCACAAACCTTTGCAGATTGACTGTTTACAGGTGATTCCAGGGCATTGGTGGCTTTCATTCTAACAATGTATATGCCCTTATTATCATGCATTTGAGGGTGATATTGGAGTGTTAAATGCTCAAGTTTGGAGCTTCTTTGCAAGCTGGAAATAGTGAACTGGTTACTATCCTGAAATTGGAAATAATATACCTATAGGGTTGAAGTATCTATGATGCTTACTTGCTACTGACAAATGCTTGGATCATACCACTTGAGTGGTAGATGCTTTTTGGGATATTGTGAGTGTTGAAAGTCCAAAGTTTGGATTGATTTGTTGCTGGTTATACTAGGGTATTGACTGGTTATTGTCTGCAGGAAGGATACCTATCATCTTCACTTGACATACATACAATATATTCTGACCGGTTGGACATGTATCAACTCTTGCATAGAGTGGCAATTGAATGAGATGTTTTGGGGCTGTTTTGAGGTCTGAATACTCCTGTTTTAACAAAGAAAATACTATTGGTTATAGCAGTGGGTTAGCTGTTTTGAGCTTGGTTTATGCTTAGTTGACTGTGTTATTTTAATTGTTGGAATATAATTTATAGTAAGCAGGTTGTCAGGAAAACTGTCATGAATTGCAGAAAACTGTCCTGAATAGCAAGAAACTGGTCCTGAACTGTAGGAAAAGGAGTTAGATACTTACAGGTTGTATACATCACTGAATACCTAAGTTGCAACTATGGCAAATGCTCAAGGCACTGACAATATCACTCAAATTGTGGGAGAAAAGCTGGACAACAAAAATTTTACTTTATGGAAGTTCCGTATGAAGATTTTTTTGGTTCGCAGAGGTTATTGTAATTTATGTACAGGTGATGAGGCTGAACCTGAAATGCATGAAAGAAATCCGACAAATGATTAGAAAAGGGCTCATAAGCTATAGACTGAGAGAGCATGCAAGGTGTTGCATCGGTTTTCCTTATGAAAATCAAATGCTATGGTTATACAAATTACTGGATGGAGTTCCCCAAAGGATGCATGGGACATACTCATGAAGAATTATGGAAATGTAACACATGCAAGAAAGATTCAGCTAAAGCAATAGTTCAATAACATGTTTAGGAATGGCAAAAGCATTCAGGCCTACACTACAGAGATCAAGAACACAACGGATCAGCTTGCCACCATTGGATCTTCAGTGTTTGAGGATGATATAATTGCAGTGACATTGAATGGACTTGGCAAAGAGTATAAAGAAATTGATATGTCTATTTTTGTGAGAGCTGAATCCCCTGATTGGGATGAGCTGATTGCTTTGCTGCTACATGAGGAAGTTAAGCTTGGGCTGAATACAAGTTGTAATACGTCTCAAAGCAGAGACAATGTTCTTTACTCTAGCCAGTGTGGTAGAGGCGACAGAGGCCATGGCTCTTTTCGAGGTCGATAAGACACTCGAAATGCTTATGGACATCATCAACAAAATGCATGGCATGGCACAAATACACAGGGCCAGCGCGAATTTGGTGGCTTTAGAGGTAGGGGGAGATCACCCCATGGTAGAGATGGTGGATCTGGTTCATGGAAGTCAAATGATCAGTCAAACAGAGATAAGGATTGTCATTGCTGCGGCAGATATGGACACATTGCAAAGGATTGTTACAAGAAGTAGGGAGATATGAAGGCAAAGGGCAAACAACATGGGCGCTATGCATCTTCTAGTGGTGCTCATGATGAGCAGGTTGACAGATTTTTTGTCATGCAGCATGTGTCTAAGAATGCATCTAAGCAGAACAGATATGAGAGATGGTACATTGATTTAGGGGCTTCAAATCATATGACACCCTATGGAGAATGATTTGATGAGATCGTTGCAGATTCACATGGTTATGTGTGTATTGGGGATGGCACCCAACATGACATTCAATACACATGAATTGTTCCGTTGTTGATGCCTGATGGCAAGAAAAAGAGCCTGCATGATGTACTACATGCATCTACAATAACCAAGAATATTTTGTCAGTTGGACAGGTGACAGAACAGAATCTGCAGGTGAGATTTAATAGAGATGGATGCTTTGTTGAAGAATATGGTAATGACTGCAAATTGATTGCTAGAGGTCAAAGAGATGACAGAATGTTTACTCTTGATGTGTCAATTCCAAAATTGAAAGCAACCATGTTTGCACATGATGATGGTGCTATAAGGGATGTTGAGATATGGCATAAGCGGATTGGCCATGTGAATGTACAAAAGCTGAAATCTATGCAATAGAAGGAGATTGTGCTTGGAATGCCTGAGTTCAAGTATCATGACTTTTGATATGTATGTGATGTATGTCAGTTTGGAAAGCAGACAAGGTTCCCATTTATGAGACATTACAGAATAGCTCACGACCCTTGAGTTGGTACATTCTGATGTATAGGGTCCGTCTCATAATGCTTCGTTTGGTGGTGCTCATTACTATGTATCCTTCATTGATGATTTCAGTAGTAGGTATACTTGGCTTTACATACTGAAACATAAGGATGATGTGTTTGATGCATTCAAGGACTTCAAGAAGCATGCTGAAAATGAGTTGAGTTGTAAAATTTCATGTCTTAGATAAGATGGAGGTGGAGAATATATCTCTAATTACTTTGACAGGTACCTTGCTAAACATGGGATCAGAAGACAGTTAACTTGCAGCTATACACCGTAGCAAAATGGTGTAGTAGAAATAAAAAATAGGGTACTAATGGAATCGGCAAGAGCTATGCTGAATGAGAAGAGTTTGCCAAATGGTTATTGGGCTGAAGCACTAGTGACTGCTGTCTATATGCTGAATAGAACCCCTACAGTAGGGATTCATGGAGTAACTCCATATGAGAGGTTGTATGGTCATAAGCCTGACATTTCACACTTAAAGGTATTTGGTAGCATTGCATATGTGCATGTTCCTGATGAAAAGAGGAAGAAATTCAAGAGTGTGTTCCTTGGTTATGCACAAGACCGGAAAGCTTACAAGTGTTATGTACCGTCTACACATGAGACATTGATTAGCAGAGATGTTGTTTTTGGTGAGTTGGCATCATGGTATGGTAATCCTGTTGCAGTGGCTATTAGTGGATCCGCAAGCACTAATAATGCTGAAAATACACCTATAATGAGTACATATATGAGTGGTCCTACAGGTGATGGGTCATCTATAGTAAGTCCTTGGTCAGTATGCTTGAGGAGTCGTACTCCTACATCCACTGACACGGATATGTCAATGAGGGAGAGATTGGATAAGGGAAAAGAAAAGATGATTGAGGATGTGACAAGTCCACTTACAACAGGTTATGAGTCATCTGATTGTGATAGTTCGGATAGTGAGTTGGGCATTCCATTTGTTATGATGCTTGGAGCAAGGTAGAGTCGTTATGTACCGCCTCATGAGAGGCAAGCTCAGAGTGAGCCACAGTTATGGAGATTTATGAGAGTTAGAAATCCAGTTGATAGGTTTACATGCACTAGTTATTCAGCCCGCCATTATGCATATATGGCTAGTGTGACAGGTTACAAAGAACCTACAAAGTTTGATGATGTAGTTATAGATGATAACTGGTGTGCTACCATGGATGAGGAGTATGCAGCCATGGTTGAAAATGAGACATGGGAATTTGTTGAGTTTCTTGAAGGAAAAGTCCCCATTGACTGCAAATGGGTATACAAGGTTAAGTGCAAGTCAGATGGTTCATTAGAACGCTATAAGGCTAGGCTGGTTGCAAAAGGGTATGCGCAACAATATGCTCTTGACTATGAGGAGACTTTCAGTTTGGTGGCTGAAATGGCAACAGTCAGAATTGTCATTGCTTTGGTAGCATACAAAGGCTAGAAATTATGGCAAATGGACGTCAAGAATTCTTTCTTGAACAGTGATTTGGTTGAGGAAGTATATATGGAGCAACCTGAAGGCTATGTTCACCCAGACTTTCCTACACGTATGTAAGATAACTCAAGGGTTTACTTTACTATAAGTAAACCCATAGTATCACATTGTTCAAGCCCAAATTTAAAAGTCCCCTATATAAAAATTTATCATGAATAAAACACACCCTTCTCTTATTCAATATGTGAATATCCCCATTAAATGGTAACCTTATGAGAGAGAGAGAGAGAGAGAGAGAGAGAGAGAGAGAGAGAGAGAGAGAGAGAGAGAGAGAGCCTATCTCTACACATCAACTGAAGCATTCACAATCGTTAGTAAAATAATACAATTAAACCGACAAAAGTGAATACCTAGCAGTCTTCAGCTACATAAATAAATCAGCTGGTTAGAAATCAATCCTAACCTTAATTTATCACGAGTGCGCACTCTAAACTCATAAACGTTTATTAATTTAATGTGTATTTTGCGGAATCACCCATGTACACACTAAATTAATGAAACGCCCGAAAAGGATAGGCGTCCCCATCAACTTCTCGCACAAAGAATCCACTTTGTGTATGAGTCCCGATCAAAAAAGTTTACGGAATCCACCGTAAAACCTCACCGAATCCACCGTGGCACAGAATCCACCGTGAAATATGCCTCCTGGCATCATACCCCCGGGGTGAGATAGCAATTGTCCTCAATTGCTATTAGCTCAATGTGGAGCTAACAGAGTGGGGAAAGCATTTAAGTCTCTAGCGTGCATCCATTGGGCCTCTTCAACAGGATGGTTTTTAAACTTGACCAAATATCTAGAATATCTATGACCAGTTCTAGTGGTCTTCAGGACGTGAAAGAGGTAGTCCAGGTGGTAGATCTTCAGCAAAACAATCTTTAAATTGTGCAAGGAATTCTTTATGGCTAGGGTGCATATGTTTTTCTTTAGCTTGTAGTTCATTCACCCAAATTAGATAAGATTTATTACTTTTACGTATTGCACGTTTATCTTGAGTATGAGTAAGCAGTGGAAAAGCATTAGATGCATGCATACCATACAATATAATGTGTTTTTCTTGAAAATGAATATTAATTGAATGCATGAAATAATCTATGTCAAGATTATGCTGATGACACTAAGGCATACCTAAAATAATATCACTGGACTGTAATGGTACAACTAGAAAATTCCTTCTTTCAGTATATTCACCAATTTGAATTTCTAAATCATGCACCTCTTATGTTCCATTATACCTTGTGCCTAAGAATGCTGCTTTAATGTGATAATGAGTAGGAACAATTTGTAATTTCAATTCTTTCACTAACTTTGCAGAAATAAAATCATGTGTACTACCATCATCATGCAAAATAATCTTTTCTTTTCCATGCACTAAACATTTCATTGTCAACAAAGAATGTGGAGTTGGCATACCTGGTAAAGTATCCGAAGGAGTAGTTACGTCATCCTCATCTTCCATAAAGTCAGACATTTCTTCATGTTCTTCATCTTCCATTGCTGCAAGATAGTTAATATGGACAGGTGGCTTCTTCGATTGGCAATTGGTTGCTAGATGTCCAGGTTGATGGCATTTGTAACACACTATAGGTTTGGCTTTAGATACATTGTTTGCAATGGTAGGAAGTCTAGGAATATTAGGATTTGGCTGTGAAGATGGCTTAGGGTTTTGATTGGTATTTGATGCCAAAGCAGGTGGTTTTGTCCAAGACTTACGGAAAGATGATGAAGGAAATCGACTTTGATTGAATCTTCTAAAATTTGAATTGAATTGCTTAGAACCATAGTTACCATTTGTTTGAAATTGTTGTGGACGCTTGTCTCTTCCTCGAAGCTTGTCTTTAGTGTCATGAGCTAAAGAAATTGCATCTTCAAGAGTTGCAGGCTTGAACATATTGACTTCAGCGTAGTAATGCCCAAGTAATCCAGACATATACTTGTGCTTGTGAGTTGCTTTAGGTACGTCTTCAAGCATGCATAATTGGAGTAAGGCATTTCAAAAGCGTTCGGTGTACTGAGAAATAGGCTCACGATCTCTTTGCTGAAGAAGGTCCCATTGCTTTATGGCTTTTTCATGGAATTGTGGAGGAAGGAAATTCTACGTAAACTTCTTCTTGAAACTCTCCTAGGTAGTGGGACAATCTATGCTCTTACGAACCACGGTCCACCAAAGAGATACTCTATCCACTAAGTGATTAGTGACACACTTGATTTTATCTTTTTTAGCGTATGTTTCCTCATGAAAGTAATCGTCAAACTGACTGATGAATGCAAGAACAGTCTTTCCATCCCGAGTGCCATTGAAAGTATAGAATTTGAAATTTTTTTACTTATCTTTATTTCTTTGCGGATAGATTGAGCTTCGAGAGTCGCATCGATGGTTCGTCGGATAAGATCTTCGGATTGTGGTTTCTCTTTGTCGGTAGTCGATCTTTGTAAATTAGCCAATTGAACTTGCAATGCTTGCCGAGCTCTTCATTCTTCATCCAACTACATCATAATTAAATCCAACTTTTGTTCCACCGTAGGTTCAGGAAGATCGCCTTCAGCCATTAAATCATCCATATTTTGTTCCGTCATCTTGCAAAACTTCAAAAGAACTCACACTCTCAAAATCCAATTAACGGGATGAGCGTAGGTTAAAGTCGGGTGTACAAGGCTTATAGATTTTTGTTTGGCTTTCACGGTCTTCAACTTTGGCAATTGCGGGGTTTGAAATCTTTGTAAATTCTGTGTATGTCCTTCTGCGTGTGCTGAAACTGGTTCAACAAGTCTGCATATGCGAAGAGAGTCTTCTAGGGAACAACTTTGCAGTTCAGTGCTTTTGCGTAAGAACAGTCCTTATGGGAGTTTTGGGCATAAGTCAGTTCTGACTTCTGGTGACTTGATGGACTTGCAGAGTACCAAAACTTATGAAACTTAAGAAACTTCGGAGCTTTGTGTGACTTTGAAATTACTTGACTAAGCTTAAGCTTAGTCTTACTGTAAACGATGAATTTTAGGGGGGGAGGACCGTTTTTTTGCGCCGAATTTCATGGATGCTGCCGCCCTGCCGCCGTTTTAAAAGATTGAAGCTTTCTAAGCTTTAAACTTAAGCTTTTAAGCTTTATGAAAGATATGGACTTATCTATGTTGACTGTGAGAAGACGACTTGGAGAAGAAGATATTGGAGTGGTCCTCCGCCGTTGCAGGCTAGTCCTTCATGATCAGAGGCTGTAAACAGAGGTTCTTGACCGCCAGGAATCCACCCATATCGACCGTTCGCGATGAGACTGACCGTAGAGCTCGATCGTTCTAGGAGCTCCGCCTTCGTACAAGATGGGTAGCGATTGGAAGCTCTCGATCTCAGCTTCACTCTGATACCACTGGTGCATAGATCGGATGCTATATGCTCGCGTAGTGAACGCCGAAAGGTCCCCAAGAACAAAAGAACTCTACTTTTTGCACAAAACTCAAGGTAGAAAGCATGCACGACATGAACAAGAGACCAATTGGGTGCAATCTCTCCCCATGCCTTGTGTGAGCGCTCCACAAAGCATGTATTTTATGTATTAATCATCTTTAAGCTCAAATAATAGCCCAAATTACAAAATAGCACGCTTTTGGCTTTTGAGTTTGCTTTAGCACAAATAGAAATAAAGCTAATGAACGGGCACCTAAAGAGTCAGGCATACCCAATACAATGTCCAAATACAAATATCATAATCATGCGCCCATGCGCATACAAAATAATAAATAAATATCCAACGCCTCAATAAATAGGCGCGACAAAATATAGGCGCCACGCCTAAGGCATGCGCCCGTCAAAATATAAGTGATAACTCGAATACACGCTATCCTCCAATAATTTCCTCCACCATTGCTGCTATCTCTACATATCAACTGAAGCATTCACAATCATTAGTAAAATAATACAATTAAACTGACAAAAGTGAATACCTAGCAGTCTTCAGCTACATAAATAAATCAACTGGTTAGAAATCAATCCTAACCTTAATTTATCACGAGTGTGCACTTTAAACTCATAACGTTTATTAATTTAATATGTATTTTGCGGAATCACCCACTATGGAATCACCCATATACACACTAAATTAATGAAACGCCCGAAAAGGATAGGCGTTCCCATCAACTTCTCTCACAAAGAATCCACTTTGTGTATGAGCCCCGGTCAACAAAGTTTATGGAATCCACCGTAAAACCTCACGGAATCCACTGTGGCACGCAATCCACCGTGAAATATGCCTCCTGGCATCATCTTTTTAGATTAAGGTAAAAGCATGTTATGAGGATTGAGTGGTCTAGATCCCACAAAGGAGGTAGGATTGAAGGGAGGTGAGTCTTGAAGTGGAAGCACGAGTGGGAGCAAGAGCTATGGTGGAAGGAGCAAGAGCAAGAGAGAGAGACATACACAATGTGGAAACTCCAATAGTCACAATGTGTGACTAGCCTTTCCTTGATTCAAATGTCACTAAAAGAATAAAGAAGGAAGTGACAATGATGGGCACCCATCGCCTATAATAGTGTGCCTGTGCAGGTATTGTCAATGTAGTAATACCTCACTGAGGAGTGAAAAGAAAAAAGAAAAGACATTATAACACATATATAGATACAGAAGGATGAGGAAAGATGTCATTTCATCCAACGCCCATCAACCTCCTAAGGAAGGCAAAGCGCTTTGTAGAGAGGCTTTTCGTGAGCAAGTTTGCAAGATTCTAGTCAGTTGAGATCTTGATAAGGTCAACAAACCTATCCTCAATGACCTCACAAATGAAGTGATACCTCACCTCAATGTGTTTCGTCTTAGCTAACTGGATAGCACTCATAGAATCCGAATGTAGTGTATGGATAGCATCTACAATACCATGGTCCGCATCCAAACGACCCAACCAAATGGCCTCTTTGCAAGCCTCAGTGGGCTGCAACATACTCGGTCTCTGTAGTAGAAAGGGCCACGTATTTCTACACCCTGGACATCCATGAAACAACATCTCTAGCAAAAGTGAACACATAGCCAAAAGTGGACTTCCTACTATCTGCATGTCTTGCATAGTTAGAGTTAGTGTATCCCATAACTCCTATATCCTGGCTACCATAACATATGCACATATTAGTAGTGCCCTTTAGGTACATCATGATACCCTTCATGGCATCCCAATGCCTCTTGCCACGTGTAGCCATATAATGTGCCACAACACCAATTGCAAATGCAATATCTGGACTAGTGGCTATCATGGCATGCATAAGTCTTCCCACTGTGGATGTATAGGTGCCCTTTGCTCATCTGTCTTTGCGGACAATCGGCCTATGATACCTTCATATGAGAAGGCAATAGATAGCCAATAGGTTTCACATCCTGCATAAGGAAGTGCTCAAGGACTTTATGGATATACTCCTTCTGTGATAGATAGAGTAGTCTCTGAGACTTGTCACACGTAATGCACATACCAAGTATGTGAGAGGCCTGTCCTCCTAGATCTTTCATTTAGCCGCCTTAAGAGCATGTAGCTCATCATGAGATTTCTCTACTAAAAGCATGTCATTCACATAGAGTACCGAAATCAATAATGAACCACTATGAACTTTCTTTGTGTACAAGCAAGGATCCATAGCACTATGGCTATAGCCCTATGACTCCATGAATGCATAAAATTTGTGGTACTATTCCCTAGGTGCCTGCTTTAAGCCATAAAGACTCTTCCTCAATCTACACACGAGGTGGTTCCCTACCACGCTCTCTGCAAAGCCCATAGGTTGCTCCATGTATATCTCATCATGCAAGTCCCCATGTAAGAAAGCCATCTTAACATCCAACTAATACAAGTCCAAGTCAAGCTATGCAGCCAAAGCCAAGATTAAGCATAGGGTAGTCATCCTAACCATAGGAGATAAGACCTCATTAAAGTCAACTCCGCCTGTGAGATGTACTCACCCCTATTATAGGTCGTTAGGCATTTTAGCTGATATCTAGATCTAAAGCAAGCCAATGCTGAAAGACTGCCAAGACATTTGATTTTTGCTTTACGGGATAAGCCTAAACCTTATGTGAATAATAATCAATAAATGTGACAAAGTACTTTGCATCCCCTAATGACTGATAGGGCATGGGTCCACATACATTTGAATGTACAAGAGCCAAAGGCTCACCCATGAATGGAATACCAAACTCTTTATGCAAATTCCTAGCTTGTTGCCATATAAACAATGATCACATGACTCAAAATGCGAGTAGTCAAAAGGCAAAAGATACTACAAAGCACTAAGCATTTTCATTCCCTTAAGCGACGTATGCCCAAGAGGAGAATCCAGAGAGATAAATGTGGGATAGAAACCACTGACAAAACATGGTCAATAGTACTAGATACAACCAAGGGGTAGAGGCTGCTAGACTTAGCACCTCTTGCAAGAACAAGCCTGCCACAAGTGACCTTCCATGTAGAATCACCAAAGCATATATGATAACTTGCAACATCAAGCTGCGTAGCAAACATAAGGCTTTTAGTCAGTGTAGGTACATGACGTACATTATGTAGAACAAAAGTGATGCTAGAGGGAAGCTGTAGAGTGACATCACTAATGCCAACAATAGCAAGAGACCGATTATCACCTAAATGCACATTACTAGATACACTGTGATAGGTACGAAACCACTCACGATAGGGGTCACATGAGAAGACACACCTGAATCCAAGAGCAAACACTATGCATGCATAGACAGAGCCTCAGTTAGCTCTGAGAGGCATCACATGAAGAGACTGTTAAGATGAAACCACTCACGGTAGGGGTCACATGAGAAGACACACCTGAATCCAAGAGCAAACACTATGCATGCATAGACTGAGCCTCAGTTAGCTCTGAGAGGCATCACATGAAGAGACTGCTAAGATGTAGTCACCATCGAACTCCTCAGGTTGCATAACATTTATCTCCTCATCAATCTTTACATTAGACTTTGCACATATAATATTGCTATTATTGGATTTCTCCTACACTTTTTCTTTCCCCTTTTCTATGCTTATCATCACACATCTTATGGCGCTGCTGCCATATGCATCATGCTTTTCCACAATAATGGCATGTAAGGTCAAACTTATGCCCATGGGACTTGCTGCATCCACATGACTTAGACCGGGACTTCTGAGAGTCCTTTCCATGATGATCATTATCTTTCTTGCCACTTCTGCCACCTCTAATGGATAGAGCATGTGAATTGTGGGAAGCATAATTGTTTTTCCTATTAATTTCTTCATTCAAAAGAGCACTATCTACATCTTTCAATTTCAACCCGTCAAGTTTGTTGGTACAGATCGCAATGCGAAATACATCCCAAGACTAAGGTAAAGTGCCAAGTAGAAACAAAGGACGCAGATTATCCTGAAACTCAATACCTTGTTGAAGTAGATTCTTCATGATAGAATGAAACTAGTTAAAATGAGGAGACAATGGGGTCTCCTCCATGCAAAGATCCATCAATTGTTTAAGCCAATAGATATGTGAAGTAGGGCTCTGCTTTGCATAAAGTTCTTGAATCTTTTCCCATAGATTCCATGCACTCTAACCTTCATCTTCAACAACATTATTGTGGACCTCTTTAGAGAGTGATAACATGATAGTGGTCTTGCATAGTGCATCTAAATCATCCCAGTCATCATCATCCATGTTCTTGGGTTTAATACCTTTGTTTGTTAGTGGCTTAATTTGCAATTTTTGCACCAAAACTTGCCATATTTGAGACTTCCATTAGCCATAGTTGGTGCCATCCAACTTGGCAATGTTAAACAAAGCCATATCTTTGAGATGACTAGCCATAATGAGTCAAATAGAGGCAAACTATGTAGAAAACAACTTGTTGTAATTAGTAGTAAATTTGTCAAAACCACTTCCAAAATAGGCTGAAAATAAAAGAAGCTGCTAAAATGACCAGCTGTCCACCAAATAGCACCAAAAGCACATCAAAATGACATGATTAATCTTAGTAAATACATCATAGTCTACATAAAATAACTTGTTGTAATAAATCACAGTAGTGAGAAAAAGAGAGCAAAAAATGAGCTAATAGTGATCCAAAGTCAAGTATGTCTGCAGGTTAGATCCTGCATGAAGCGGGCATGTAATAAACACTGTAGCAGCCAAGAACCATGAGCCAAACACCTAAATGTGTTAGAGCAATCAATGCCAGTAGAAGGATACAAGCCTTGGCATAAAGAACCCAGAGAGTAAGCCAAGCTAGGTATATGCCTAATTGATAGGACTTGTTGGTGTATGCTCAAAGAGAAGATGGATTAAATTAGCACAAAATCATCTAATGCAGACAAGTATCTATTAAGAGCATAGACATGTAAGAGATCCCAGTCTCATCTACGCAAGAAGCTTAATAGCATAACCCACAAGCTGCTCTGTAGTATCTAGAGATAGCATGGTGGAGCTCCAACCACACTGATAGAAATATCGATGTCAATCAAGCAACAAGCTCAAAGATAGCATGTGAATACATAAGGCATCATGGAGCCAAGACCGTATATCAACGAAGTCCCCAGAGCAAGGGATCAATCAAGCATCACCTATAACATCCAATACATCATGTAACAGTCAATGCCAAATATCTGAAAACCCAAATAAGCATCCAAGAGCTCCAAAGTATGCAACTGAAAGCCCAAATGAAGCTCCAAGTGGCAATCAAACACAGACAATGTAAGAAGCATGCATTTTTGACATATGCATTAAGGCATGTATCGAAGATTCAAGCATAGACTATAGTCGTAATGATTTTCACAAAGCATGCCACTATAGACCAATGTCAATAAAATGCCAACCAAGATATAGCTTGATCAAAAAATCTCAAAAGGCATTCTAGAGAAATATAAGACAGGTGCCAACCTCTATATACATCTGTGTAGTCATATGAGTCACCTAGGAAGCACCCGTGTGACCAATAGGTAGAGCATACACTGACCAAATAGGCTTTAGCCCTAGTTATTACAGTACTAAATTCACTGCCAAAACTGAGTAAACCAATCCTCAAATCAAGCTCAAAGCCACCTCAAATCATGGGCATATGATATAACAATGTACTAGCATCAATGATACACATCAGTAGTGCATATAGAAAACTCGAATCATAGCCAAGAGAGTAATATGCATATAAATCCCTTGTTAAAAGAGGTTCAGCTTTGTTGTATATAGCAATGAATACGCTGTCAAACCAAGCCATTTTAGTGCCAAAATGAACTCCAAATCCAACCCATGACATGGGCATAGCATTCCAATACATGTAGATATGACTCCAACATAATTGGGCATCATAAGACCAATAAAGCTGACCATAGAAGTATCAAATAGAGTGCTGCCTTGTATTTTCAGCCAGAACAGAGTAAATAAAGTGGTTAAATCAGTTCAAAATCAACTCCAAGCAATGATATAGCATCCCCGAATATATAAGCATCAAAACTGGGCATAACCGAGCATCATCCAACCAATGACAATGAGTGTAGATATCAAAGATAAGTGTTGCTATGTTTTATGATAGTCTATGGACTATTATAATTGTCCAAAAGTGAACCTTAGCACTCAAATCGAATGCCAAGAGTGGAAGGATCAATGCCAAGCATCAAAACCAAGTGTATAAGTGCTTGTATAGCTGCCCAATGAAGAAGATATGTTGCAGGAGATGAAAAATGTGAGCTGCTGCTAAAAAAAGAGCTTATTTTACACAATGTAAAGTTGCACCAGTAGGGTGAGGTCTATGGGGGCTGCTCCAACTTTCTCAAGAAGGCTCCGAGAAGAATGCAATCGATAGGAAGCTTGAACGGAGTGGCTATGGCTACCAACAAAGAGATGATTGCTGTAGGTATTCGAATGGAAGTTGAGAGAGTGCTAGAGCTCACAAAGATGAAGGCTTTGATACTAGTTGAAGGGAGGTGAGCCCTAAAGTGGAAGCACGAGTGGGAGCAAGTGCTATGGTGGAAGGAGCAAGAGCGAGAGAGAGAGAGAGAGAGAGAGAGAGAGAGAGAGACACGCAATGTGGGAACTCCAACAGTCACAATGTGTGACTGGCCTTCTCTTTATTCAAATGTCTCTGAAAGAATAAAGAATGAGGTGACAGTGACGGGCGCTCTCCGCTTGCAGTGTGCAGCGTGCAGGTGTTGTTAGTGTAGTAATACATGGGTGGCTAGGCAGAGATGCCTTTACCCCCAACAAGGACACCCAAAAGAGGGCACAAACCCTAATTCACAGTGGTGAAAATCCTAAAATGAAAAAATGACACAAACCCTAAAATACAAAGTGGGGCACAAACCCTAACTCTAAAATGGTGCGCTGTCCTAGAGAGGTGACCTAACTCAGACCTCTAACCCTAACTCTAATTTTTGTCTATATAAGAATGGGAGGTCTCAGTTGTATTGACCCTTTCGGTTCAAGATCTATCATTGCAACTATTGAAAATTTCTATTCTCTTCTTCTATTCTATTATCTTGCCTCCATTGTTGAGAGTGAATGAGAGAGAGTGAGTGATAGGTATGTGAGTGAGGGACAGAGAGAAGGTGAAGCTCTTCATCATCTTTTCTATATTATTATTATTATTATTATTATTATTATTCTCTACTAGATTTTTAACTCACTAGTGTGCTCGATGTTGGATGTGAAGGAGCGACGACATTGGATCGCATTGATCAGTCCTGGAATCACCTTCAAGCCTTCAAGCTTTCAGACTACGTGGGAAGGTAAGCTAGTGAGTTCATTACATCTTGAAGATAGTCTTGTATTCTTGATTTCTTGGTTTGGAGAGAATGATGCTTGGTTGGTTAGAGTGGAGTGTTGAGAGATAAGGTGAGAGATTGTCACTAAAGTGAGTTGCAACTTTTGAAAGAACGAGTCTGTCCAAAGTCCCAACTGTTGGTGTGTTTGGCTCAACATTTTGGTTTCGTTGTTAGGACTAAGGATGGTGCAACTACGTAGGTTCTCATATATCTACTATGTGGCCAAATAGGAGGCTTGTGCATGGGCATAGACGAGATTGATGGGGTACAGATTGTTTGTATTTATGGATAGTATTTCAAAATCCATTCGACCAAGGTTAGGAAGGTTGAATCCGAAGGAACCAGTTTGTTGGATTAAGATGAAGCAATGGGAATTGTTAAGATAGAAAAAAAATACAAAACTCAAACTAAAAAACACAACAAAACTAAAAAAAACACAAAAACACGAAAACGCAAAATACGAAACACAAAACTCAAAATTTTATTGCTTAAACACAAAAACTCAAAAACACAAAATACGAACCTCAAAACTCAAACTTTTCTTGCTTAAATAAACCATGTGACATTTTTTGTGGATTGAAGATACATTGTGCTTGTCATGCTTGTTGGATTTTTGTGTGTATTGAAGCGAAAGCAACACAAAAACGCAAAACGCAAAATGCAAGCTCAAAACTCAAACTTTTCTTGCTTAAATAGACCATGTGATATTTTTGTGGATTGAAGATACATCATGTTTATCATGCTTGTTGGGTTATGTGTGTATTGAAGCGAAAGCAACACAAAAACACGAAATGCAAAACTTAAAACTCAAAAATCAACTCTTTTTACTTGACCAATCCGTGTATCAATATTGCAGATGTAACTTTCTTATTATGGATGATTGATAGTGTGAGCATTGAAGGAAGAAGATTGAGCAAGACTCAAAAAAATCAAAACTCCAAAAACACAATACAAAAGGCAAGGCAAATACTCAAAACTCAAACTTCTCTCACATGAATAATTTGTATCATAATATTGTGGATTGAAAGTGCATCATGCTTGTTATAGTTCTTTGATTGTATGTGCATTGAAGGAAGAGAAGTGATCAAAGCTCAAAAAACTCAAAACACACAATACAAGAATCAAATATACGGCCATTGTTTCATTGTTTGGTGGGTTATTACTTGTTGCCATTTGATAGTTAGGATCCATTGCAACTAGATTTAGAATCTCTTTACACAAAAATATCATCATCATCATAGTTCATGCTCACATTAAAAGTTTACTCACATTCATAATTCACTCATACTAAAAGTTCACTCACATTTAAAATTCACAAGCCACATACATCACATTAACCCACATTGTAGAGGGGAGCTCACCCTCAAATGCCATGACCCACGGACCGCTTATTTGTTCAAGCATTTCAAGTGAGCACCTATGGGTATCTCTCACCTAGCCGACACACCTTTGATCCTATCGGGTTGTAATGAGCTTACCTCGATGCCTGAATGAGTTGCCTCCTCCCTCAAGCACACTGGTAGCTCCACAATTCTTGATGCAAGCTCAAGCATCCTCAAGCATCCACCTCCAAGCTCCATCCTCCATAGTTGCACACGAGAGAAGAAGAAGAAGAAGAAGAAGAAGAAGAAGAAGAAGAAGAAGAAGAAGAAGAAGAAGAGAGGAGATGGTGGAGAGCTTCACCTCCTTGATCCCTCACCCTAACACACTCACTCCCTCACACTCTCACACTTCCTCTCTTAAGCACACACAAGCAAGCAAAGAGAAGACAAGAAGAAGAGTCTCTTGTTGCCACACACCAAAGAATGAGCTCTCATTCACTTTTTGAACTTTATATACATGCCCTAAAATCCCATGGACACCCATCCCCTTTTTTACATGACCGGCCATTGTGGCAAGCTCCTCTTTTCCATTCCCTTCTACTTGGCCTATTTCTTTAGCCTATGCCCGAGCCTATGCCCGTCTACCCTTTTACAATTTGCACAGGAGGGAGCTTGGCGCTCTTTTAAAAAAGTTTCGGGGTACCTTTCACTTAAAAATGTGTTTTGCCTTTAACTTGATTTTAGAGGCCGCCCTTGTGCCTATGCTTGTTCTCCGCCCTACTTCTTCCATTTCATCCGCATTTCACTTCTTTTGCTTCTGTGTCTCAAGCTTGGGTACATTACCCCCCTCCTATAGACGAGTGCCCAGTCCCAAGGCACTTGCGGAGATTTCTTGTTGAGGGTTTGGTGCTTTGAAGGGTGGTTTCCTAGGTGGATGATGGGGCCTTGTTTTGATTAGTAGTGGTTGAGGAGCTTGGCAATGATTGTGTTGTTAGAGATCGAGGATATGTTGAGTGGATAGCAAGGCTTTCTAATATTGGTGGTTGCAGCATCTGAGAGCACTTGAAAAGAGGAGACATGCTCTACCTAGGGGGAGTGTCTACCTCATAGTGTAGTGCATCATGCTTGCGATGGTAGAACAAGGAGCTGGGTCTGAGGCCTAGGTAATGTCCAACACTTGAAGACCCGTGCATACAGAAGTGATGTGCGGTGGTTGCAGCTCAGGAAGACAGGTCAAGTGTTACCTCCCTAGGTATGTCTTGCCCTTGAGGTGCCCTAAGTATGTGTAGTGGGGGATCAAAAAGGGCTAGGGGGTTAGACACATGCCGATCGAGACCATCAGACTGTGGCCTATGTATAGCTCGCTGTGTCTTGTGTGATATCTCTTTCCATTTCCATTCTCTTTGTTTTTCTTTTTGTTTTGTACTTTTTTGCCTTTCTTTCTTTCTTTCTCTCATTTTTTTTCCTCTTTTTTTTTGAGTTACATAGTCATGATAGAAGTTAGTCTTCATCATCGGAATGAGGCAAAGAAGGAGGCTTAAGAGATTTGTTAAGGAATTGGCAACTTTGGAGATACCCCTTGAGGTCTAGGCGGAGGGTGGTGGTGGAGAGGAATGGATGATTGTAGCGAGTGAAGCAGCTATCATTCATATCCTCTAGAAGAGCTAAGTAAAATGAAGGTAGTAGTGCAACTTGTATCATTAGCCGAGCCATGTGCAACTATCTGCATTAGGATCAAAATGGAGGGATGGGAGGCCATACTCCTACGGAGTGGGGTCTTGCTTAAGGAGTATCCTAAGAAATCTAAGGTAATTATAGGTGGTAATAAAGGCGGGGTCAGGGTAGGAAGATAATTCATTTTTTATGAAGTGGACCATGGTATCATACAAATTTTTTGATGTGAAAATAAGGGCATCTTCATATGTAGTACAATGCGGATTATAGATTATCAAGAAGTAATACCAGCCATGGACATTGGGATCAAAATCCACTCCTACCCTTCCAACTTTGGGTTGTTCCGCTCAAAGGGTTGAGTGTTGCAAAAGGCCATCCAAGTGTCCATGTTGATGTCACAGATCCGCCTTCTCCATGTAGGTTGGCATTCCTAGCCAGGCACAAACCTTCGCAATTCAAAAACTTTGTTTTACCAAAATTCAGCATCTTCAGTGCCCCATAGAGTAGGGTTCTGTTCACTCTCCTTCAGCCACTTCTCCCCGACCAGCTTGCCTCTGATATTAATTTCCTTCTCCACCACCTTGATGGGAAAAACTCTATGCAGGGTGGTGGGGAATTGGAAATTAAAATCAAAGGGATTCTTGGCCATTTCTTGCTTCTCCGAGATCACAAGGTCAGCGTGGAAGCTTGCTAAGGATTTGTCCTTACATGGTGGGATAGGTACTAGTGATGCCATTACTCCTCTGGCATTCCATCTTCTTCTTGTTTCCACCACCATTTGTTTTCTCCTTTCCCTTAGTACTGCCTTTCTTTTTGCGGAGGTATCTGCTTGTCACTGCTCGTTTGGTCATTGGGGAAGGAGGCCATGGGACAAGATCTTCCTCCTGTGGCCCATTTCAAAGTTCATTTTTATCTCCTCCTCCTGCCTTGGCTCTTGCTGTGCCCCTTCTGTGAATCCAAGTGCGTCAAGTTCTTGTGGGGTTAAGCCTGCCAGCAGGAGATAGTGGCACTAGTCCTAAAGGCTAAGGCCAACTCCCACGGGTTGTGGTGACATTTGCAGGCCTGCTCTCAAGGCCCTTTGTGCCATTTCGAGCTTCTTCTTGATGGCTTCTATGGATTCTCCTTCCTCTGCTTGTGTGACATCTAGTAAGGTATTCAAGAATGTGCGTTGCCGAGTTTGGAAGCTCACCTGGGTAGCCTCTGCTTTGCTTTCAACGAGTACTTTGTCTTTCTCCACTTGAGCCAAATGGCACGCCAAGGTTTTCACCCTCCTTTCATTGCGGGTTTCCCACTCTTCTACTCTCTTCATCATCTCCCCAAAGCCCTCCCCTTGCCTCCGTGTTAGGGCTATTATTTCCAATTCCTATTTTTTCCGTTTCTGAGTTATTACCTTCTCCTTTTCCAAGTGCTCAATTTCTCTCTCCAACCTCTCATGCTTATCTATCTCTAGGAGCACCCTGACTACTACCAGATCTTGAACCTCTCGGTGATGCTCCTCCTATTCCTGATCTCTTTTTGCTTCTCTTGCAACAAGCTCATCCATGCCTAATTGGACTCTCTTTAGCTGAGCTTCGAGGTCCTCATGTTGCATTATTAAGACTTTATATTCTCCTTGGAGTCCAACCATCTCGTGGTTCTCATCTTCGAGTTATTTTCTCCAAGTTTTCTCCTTTTCCTCAGTACTGAGCTTTGCTTATAGCTTGCTAATTTCTTTTTGGTACATGGCCACCTGCCGGGTTTTTTCCAGCTAGAAGGCTGCCATTAAGTGGCTTCCAACTCAGCCACCACTATTCTCTATTCCTCCTTGGCTTTCTCCAGCTAAGAGAGTAGCTTCGCAACATACTCATTGTAGTTAGTGGATGGCGTCACAGTTGTGGGGATGGGAGTTGTGGAAGTTTCCACCTTTTTCCGCTTAGGGTTTTGCCTTGACTCAGCGTCTGCTCTGCTGCCGGTCTTTTTTGCACTACAGTTGGGGTTTCCACACTCTTTGCTTGAGCCAATTCCTTATTAACAAAATATTGCACCTAGGTCATAAGATTATTGGCGTTGACCATGGCTGGGGCATCAACCATGGCTGGGGTGCCCTGGGTAGGCGTTACTCTTGTGGGGGTAGGTGCCATGAGGGGCGAATGGGGTGGATGGGGGCTTTGCCCTTGCCCTCCTGTGCTAGTACCTATGTGCTTGAGCCTGGGTCCTCATCTCTCCTCGGGCTTAAGGTGTCCATCTCGTCTTGTTCACCTTGTTGCTCCATTGACCTGTGTTTGGCCAGCTCGATGTCTTCCTCTTCCTTCCTCCTCAACTCCTCCTCCTTTTTAGTGGCCTTTCTCTTCCTCTCTTCCTCGGCTCTTTTTGATTCTGCCGCTATCCTTTCAAACTCTTCTCTCTCTTTCTTCTTTCTTTCCTCCGCCTCTTTCTTGACTTTCTGCAAATCCACTTTCTCCTTTTTCTTCCTTTCTTCCTCTTTCTTTTTCCGTGTTGTCTTCTTCTTTGACTCCTTTGATTTCCTTCTGTCAGCGGACTGAGTTTCTTACTCTCCCTCCTCTTCACTAACTATCCTATCACTCAATTGTTCTCTGTCATGTTGAGGAGGTGACCTATTAGGTGTTTCATCCACTCCCTCCTCTCCATCTTGTGCCTCCTTTATCACTTCTTGGATAAGAGCAGTTAAGATTCCTCCATACCCTATGAAAGAGACTTTGGCTGAAGGCTTCTTCCTCTTGGATCCTTTTGACACGCTGGGGACTCTCCACTCGCTGGTCTGCTTCCAAGGGCTAGTGTCTTAGCGGATTGGTGGTCAATGGTTTTCCGCACATAGCCATTCCAATCCACCTCATCCAGTGAGTGGACTGCCATGCTCTCCAACATGGCCATGCTGATCCTATGCATAAGTGAGTTGTACCTTTGGCTGGAGAAGAGGGAGGGGATCACTTTAGCCTATAATTTGACCTTGGAGCTATCTTGGATGCTTATGCCATTGTTTATCAAGACATTCTCCTTTTTCATCTTCAGCATGGCATAAACATCTCTCTTCAGCCTCTTTTCCACCTTTGGTTCCAATCCCAACACCTTCTCTACCAAGGTCTTACTGAGTGGGACTTGCACTTGTTTGGTTCCTTCTTTACTCTCCACAATTATTGTCCCACACTCCTTGTCAGGGTCATATGTCCTTAAGAATTCCACACACTTAGTGTGGTCGGTTTGATGTACTTGGCGAGGTTGTAATGTTCTACAACCGTCTTGACAGCCTCCTCATTGGCCACCACCTCTTCGATGTTGAGAATGCTCTTGAATTCGAGGTGGTTGTAGGCCCAATTTTCAAGAGAAAGGCCATACTTTGCTCTTTCCTCTTCCATGAAGGGAAGGCGATGGGCTTGGTCTTGTTGTGACATCTTGAGCTCCTGTCATGAACCATGGTTTATCATTAGTGCTTTCCAAAACAATTACTTATTAGAGGAAAAGACTTCATGCTTGCTGAATTGAAATGCTTTTAGTACACAAATAGAATTTCCCTTCAAGCTTTATTTCAAAATTTTGTGACATTTTCCTCAATTGCTAGTTAATGTTTTCCTTCCTTTTCTGTTCTTAGGTGTGGATTGAGGCTTTTAAGGTATGTTTTTCCTTTTCTTGTTTCCTTATGTGTTTGAGTTGATTTTGATTCACCTTACCCCTTTCCCCTTTCCCCCTCCTCCTCAAAATTGAGAAGGATCCTTCCTAGGATTGAAGATTAGAGGGTAGAGGGCATTCAACGCATGGGTATAGTGTTTTACTTTCACATGAGCCAAACATAGAAATTTGGATTATATTCCATATGAGTGTATCAGTCCATGTCAAAAGGTCGGATGCCTACATTGGTGATGTAAGTAAGGACTTCAAGCAAGAAGTTATCGGAGTCTACGCGACTAGTGATGTGTAGTTCTTCCTCGGTGTGAGGATGCAATCTAAGTAGGGTTGTCCTTGAAAATGTTCTTCCATGGGTCAATCACGAATGGCCGTTAATACCCTATAAGAGGTTGGAGCAACATAAGTTGGGTCATACTCCGATGTTTTGATTATGTGTCATTGCTCTGTATTTGTGATGATCTAACATCCTTCGAGCTCCCATTGAAGGCGAAGAGCATACTATTTCCTCAAGAAAGGGGAATTGCTGTCAACAAGCTATTTCAAGTCTTCCATCTCTTGATCATTGGCATGAGCTGTGACCTTGTCATATGAGGTGATGAGGCATTGTTTCTACACTTGTTCGCGGGAAACATTAGTGGCAATCAACTCCTTAGCTGCCTTAGAAGCATTGACAAACACAAATTTTGATTCTTCCCAAGAACAAGGGAGTGTTCGTACTTTTGTCGCTATAGGCTCATCCAAGAGTCCCAAGTCTAAGCGGTCATAGCTTTTAGCAAGTGATATGAAGGTGGAATCTAAGCATCTAAGACATGCAACCAATTAATCCCATGTGTTCTCCGCTAAGTCCAGGGCCATGGTACAAATCGATTTTGCTCATAAGAGGATCTAAGGCCAACTCGAGGTTGGGGTTTGATGGAACTAGAGAGTTTAGCAGCTGATGCTGGTAGCTTTGGTTGTTCCTAAGCTTGCAGATGGGCCTTTTGTACAATAGGCTGTTATGGCTGCTGACGGTGCACTGCGACATTCGGGTGACGGTCCATGAGTTGTAGGACAAGTCATGGCACGTATGTAAGTAGTAGGCTATGGTTTGGGTTGATAGACTTGCTCAATCTTCACTGGTTTGTGTATTGGTGATTTTGCTCTGTTGACATGTTATCTAGCAGTTGCTTTGTCAGAAGCTCACTCAGTGTGAGGTCTCCTTCTAGCACTCTCTCGCTCTCTTTCCGAGTTCTACTTGCTAGGGCTAGTACTATCTGGATCTCTTGCATTTCAATGTTCTGGAGTAAGCTCCTAATTTGCTGATCTTGGTTGTACACGACTATGCCTTGCAGAGCTTTGCGTGCTAGTTTCCTCTCCTCCTCAAGGTCCACTATAATGTCCTTTGCAGGTCTACCATGGTGTTCTAACCGGGTTTGAGCGTCATATTTGCTCACTAATTGCTGGATTGCCTTTGGAAAGTCTCCTAGGTCAAGTTCTTTGTTGCTTCTACGAATTGAGTTGCCATCTTCCATGTCTAAGATTTCCTATTTTGCCAAGTTGTCAATCAAGTTGATGAGGTCGAGTAGATCCACTTCCCTGATAGTGTCGGTCCTTGCTGTGTCTGGATTTTCAATTGTGTTCTTCACTCGGTCCTACACTTGGGAATTTGATAACCGGTCTATGTCTTGGGATCTTCTCTTAGTCGTGAGTTCCTTCAAGTTTTTATGTCTGAGTGAGTTCTTTGTTAATTACAAATAGTCCTAAACTTACCCTCACTCTATGTGTGTGTGTGCGTGTACCCTTTTCTATGCACTGTGCGCAATTAGGCTTTTAGCTTTTCTTAAGTGTGTTTCGAGTGCTAGAAATTAGAGTGAGAAAAAACAAAGAGTCTAAGCGGCTCTTGCACTCTTGTTTATGGGTTTGGACTGATAGGCTTGTATATTCTAGCCGTCCTCGCCGGTTTATAGGGTTTTCAATGTGCCTCTTGCTTAGTCAAGATTCTTTTAGGGGTCTACGACTTCGCTTGATGCCGCTAATGGGCTAGGTCGCTAGATAGTCAACTAGCGTCGCCTCTATGTCAGCGTCTTGTTGATTCTTCTATTCCTTGTGCCAGAAAGGTGTTTCAAGTATTTGTATGGCATTGGGAGGTTCGTACGATCGGTGTCTAGGCGGGTATGATCCAAAATTTAAAAATTTTGGAAAAAATCAAATTCGGTCCAACAGGTCCGAATTGCAAGGGTCAAGTGTATAACTCGGACAGGACCAAGTGGAACTAGGCCAAATTGGGATGGTCGGAATGGCGAAGGACCGAGTGGGTGTTGTGCCCGAGTGGGCATTATGTCTGAGTTCAAGGGCTGAGTGGCTGAATGAGTCAAGCAGGCTAAGGCCGAACTGGGCAAGAGCCAAGTACCTAGTGTATCCGAATGTGTGGCTCAACAGTCCAGGTGGGCCGAGTTGCTGTGTGTCCGAGTAAGCGAGGCCAACTCGGACAGGTTGAGGAGGCCAAAGACGAGTGGTCGAGGGTGGATTCTAGGACTTGACCCAGGATTGAGCCGTTGGATGGGCCAAACGCGGCACATTTCTTACTGAAATGGCGCAAAATTTGATGAATCAAGTGACTCAAGGTTTTATAATCGTTCAACACTTCCAGATCACATCCATGGATTAAGGAGAAGGTTTGGATATACCTGTAACGGGCAACAAAATCGTCGGGGGCAAGATCGAAGCGAATCCACACAATGGAGAGCTCACACACACACACACACACACACACACACACACACACACACACACACACACACACACACACACAAAACCAAGGTTTCAAATGAGCTCTCCCTTGGCCTCTTGGCTATTAAACCCCTTCCCGACAAAGGTCTTGCCACTCATAATCACTCACTTGTCAACCTTAATGTCTTGCCACTCCTAATCACTCACTTTTTGACCTTAACCCCCTTGAGCACTCTTTTTTTCCTGTTTTTCTTTATTTGTGTCTTATTTGAGCCTGTTTTACAACAACAAACCCTACACTTCTCCAATCCGATGTCTTAATCCTAACCTACTCTAAATGCAACAAGAATCGAAAGCAAAGTATTGAAATGATTTCTCATACTCTCATAATCATCAAACCACCAAAATAATTACTTATTGCGAAGATTAAAAAACCCAAAACTTTCTACCTATCTCAAGTTCCGGTTCAGGGATGAAACCCTTACTTCGATGCTTGATTTGAGGCGCGCAAGTGCTAAAGCTTGAATTCGTTGGCCCCAGTTAATGGAACCAAAATGTAGAGGGGAGCTCATGCTCAACCGCCAAGATCCAGGGACCTCTTATTCATTCAAGGGTTTCAAGTGAGCACCTATGGCTATCTCTCACCTAGCCAATGCACCTTCGATCCTATTGGGGTGTTGTGAACTTACCTTGATGCATGAATGAGTTGCCTCCTCTCTCAAGCACATCGGTAGCTCCACGATTCTTGATGCAAGCTCAAGCATCCTCAAGCCTCCACCTCCAAGCTCCATCCTCCATGGCCGTGCGCAAGACAAGAGAAGATAAGAGAAGAGAAGAAGAAGAGAGGAGATGGTGGAGAGCTTCACCTCCTTGATCCCTCACCCTCACACACTCCCTCACACTCTCACACTCCCTCTCTCAAGCACACACAAGCAAGCAAAGAGAAGAGAAGAAGCGAAGAAGAAGAGTCTCTTGTTGCCACACACCAAAGAATGAGCTCTCATTCACTTTTTGAACTTTATATATATGCCCTGAAATCCCATGGACACCCATCCCCTGTTTTACATGACTGGCCATTGTGGCAAGATCCTCTTTTCCATTCTATTCTACTTGGCCTATTTTTTTAGCCTATGCCTGATGCCCGTCTACCCTTTTACAATTTGCACAGGAGGGAGTCTAGCGCTCTTTTGCAAAAGTTTTGGGACGCCTTTCACTTAAAAATGCACTTTTGTCTTTAACTTGATTTTAGAGACCGCCCTTGCACCTTTGCTTGTTCTCCGTCCTACTTCTTCCATTTCATCCGCATTTCACTTCTTTTGCTTCCTCGTCTCGAGTTGGGGTTAACACACTTCATTGCACCACCTCACTCTCTTACACGACCTAGGCTGTCACATTGCACTTGCAGTACCTAGGTCACTTTACACTTGTACCATTTGCACTACCCTTACGACTTACACCACCCACGTGCACCACCTAGGTCACTTTACACTTGCACCACTTACACTATCCTCCCAACTTGTACCACCCACCTAGAACTTACACCACCTGCTAGGGTTTGCATCATCTCACGGCTTGCACCAGCTCACCTAGCACTTACTTGAGCTTGCACCACTTGCCTATAATTGTCACTTGTACCACCCACCTAAAACTTGCACCACCTATCTACACTTGTCACTTGTACCACTAGGTTTACACCACTTGCACTATCCTCATGAATTGTACCATTTGCCTAGGACTTGCATCACCTAGGGTTTATTATCTCACAGCTTACATCACCTCATCTAGCACTTACACTTGCACCATGCCTACACTTATCACTTGTGCTATCCACTTGCACCACTAGGTTTGCACCACTTACATCTAGCACTTGCACTTATATCGCTTGGCTTGCACTTGCACCACCTAGGCCCTGCACCCTACAAATACTTGCACTATCTACCATTTATCACTCCCACACATCAAACACTCACTTCCACACATAATCCCACTCCCATGCACACATACCTCCACTCCTCTAAAGTTAGCTTGACATGATTATGATGCTTTGAGGAATTGTTGCACATATGTATATTGTTTGAACAAAAGAAAGCTTGATTTTACACATCTCACCCTTGTATGTTCAAAGTGTCTCAAGTGTCTTGAAGGCTATATGTTTTGAAATGAATTTATTGGAATAAGAATTTAAATACCTTATGAATTCACTAAGAAACTTATACAATCCAAGGTCAAGTAGCCTAAGAAATAGTTTGTCACATCATAAGGACCTGGCACATCTTGCACCTAGGCAACTTACATTAGGCTAAAATCACCCAGGGACATTTAGGATCGTAGTGTAGATCCACAACAATCATTTCCACACCTAGGCATAGACTAACTCTAGCCCAAAGAGCACAATGAATCCCATGATTCACAAAGCATATTCTTCTCGGCCAGAAGCTACGATGCATTTGAAGCCAATTAAGAGATCTCTCATGGAGGCTTTAGAAAATATGCGGCAACAAAAGGATCAATCCAAGGTTATGAGTTTCATGGAACTAGATGAAATACTATTAACTTCACATATTCATGCATACATTCATGTTGACATTGAAATTCAGACTTTTGAGGATCAAGAGTTCTTAGAAAGGCCTTTGACATGGTTAGAGCAATCACAAATTTTTTGGTATTACCCAACAATCATAGGAAAATTCATGAAGAAAAGGACCAAGGTAGACTAAGAGAAGCATCGCTTGATTCCTGTGTTCCACCTCGAGCAGTGTGGTAGGCAAGGATGACATTGCAGCATTAGCCAAGAAAGAAGAAGAACAAAGTGAGTTTGAAAGAAAATGGTATTCTACTCCAGGTTTAGGTGCAAGGTATGGCAGCCATCTAATGACTATTGCTGAGCATAGAAAGACACTCTAGACTTATATGCATGATCCAAGATATGTAGCACCTACATCTCTGAGAGTGCTTATGACTGTCCATCGTGGTATCAACATTTTTAAACTTGCTAAACTAGATCACTTAGCTACACATTGCAAGTCAATTGGGATAAAGCAACATGATGATTGATGTCATTAGATTTATTTTCTACTTCACACATGACCCATAACTTCTTGATGGCTATGCTTCACTACAATATAATCTCAGTTTCTTTGACTGGTTTGTCCCAAGGCAGAATGACACAACATATCATCTTTTCTTTGCTTCTAATACCACACAGAATGACTCTTCATCTCATGATGTGAAGTAGAGTGATGTGCACAAAACTTCTATTGACAATGACATAGTGGCTAAAAGCAGTGTGTAGGTTGTAACTACTAGCATCCCTACTAACCCACATCACCAACTCAACCAAGTTGAGCTAGTTGAATTCCAAGATGCTCCAAAGGAGGCTGCTTAGACTCACCTCTTGATCATCCCTACTAAACTTGCCCCTCCTAGTCTCAAGTCTTTATTTGTTTGTCAACCACTCAACATCATGGCTGTTCATTTGGCCAAGAAATTCAATTCTTCTGAAACAGAATGGCTACTCCAATTTAATGCCATATTCACTACTTATGCCAAACTATTTGCAATGATCAATTGAGGCCTTGCTGATGATGAGAAGATATAAGTTGCTTCCAAACAAATGGCATCCTACTTGGGAAAAGAGGAAACACCTCTACCATAAAAGCCTCTTGGTTCAAGATGAATATGCTAAAACCCTTCCTCAAAAGCAATTGCAATCATGTCGAATTATTCTTTCTTATGCTTCTATGACCAAACTCAAAGACCAGGTAGCACTTAAAATGAACTTGAGTAGAATTGCAATTCCTTAAGTCCATTTTTGTAGAAATGGTTTTCTCATCAGCTTGAGATTGCTTGCGACGGCAGTCGTCTTATGACAACGACTGAGCAACGTCATATAGTTAGTACGCTTCAATATGATCCAACCTACTATGAGACTACCTTGCGTTCTATTGACTTAGCTTAGCATCCAGGCTTGCCACAAAAGTTGAAATACCACCCATTGCTTGATAAGATTTTGACTGAAGAAGAGTTGCATATAGCTAGTCGCTTTGTAGGACCATCCTTGCTTGACAATATGATTACTTATATTTATGGACTAGCTACAAAAACAACTGACTCGGATGCTTTTGCTGAGTTAGAGTACAATCCAAATTTCTATGATTGGTGGATCCCAAAAACTACAAAATACTAACCCTTGTATACAACTAACCTTAGTTTCCTTGTATGTATTTTTCTCTTGTTGCACTAACAAGAGCCAAAGACCCTCTAACATTTGAAACCATGCCATATCTTCTGTGGGGGCAAGATCAAGGTATGAGATTACACTGTTGCTCACGTTACAATGGTGAAATATGTATATATATATATTTGTAATTCTTTATATCTTACTTTGCATCTACTACATGGTACTCTCACATTTTTACCAAGTGAATTAAAAAAAACCATAGGTGGCAAAGCAAAGCCTTACACATTCAAGACTTAATAACAACATCATGGATAATATAAGCTATTTGTAGCTTCAAGGCTATGGCCTCATGAAGACACCATCATTGGCAATGGCAGCTTCCTTGAATATCCCAAGCTACAGAAACATCGATGATAATAAGATCCTCTTAGAGCCTCAATGACACAACAAAGATAACAAAGAACCATCATCAATGGTATACCAATTTCTTCAACAACATACAACATATAATGGCCATCCACTTCTTGAGGGAAAGGAGATGACTTCAACATACAATAGTAACTACAATATGAGAAGGTAAGTTGGTGAGGTTACTATACTTTGAAGCTAGTCTTACGTTCTTGCTTTCTTGGTTTGGAGAGAGGGATGCTTGGTTACTTAAAGCAAAGTGTTAAGATATAAGGTGAGAGATTATCGCTGAAGTGAGTTACAACTTCTAAAAGAATAAAAGTCTGTTCAAAATCCCGATTGTTGGTGCATTTGGCTCAACACAAGGTGTGGCAGATTTCAATTGTTGTTGCCTTTGCAATTGATTTGGCAGTTAAAATACGATTTGTCCATGGTAGGCTAAGGAAAAACAAATCCTTAATCATGTGGTTACTTTTCTAGGTGAAATCAAGAATAAAATATCTAGTTTTAAAATAGCTTGTAAGAGGCTTAAAGCAACCTAGCTTTCCCACACTTTAGCTATGAGTTTATGCAAAAGCATGTACACCAATTGGTGATGTAAATGTTAGTTCATATTTTTTCTTTCACATTTAATAAAATGTATGAGTTTATGCAAAAGCATGTCCACCAATTGGAGATGTAAGTAGTAATATGTATTTATTCTTTCATCGTTTGAAGATGTATGTATTTTGCAGTATTAAGGGTGCAAAGAATAGGAAGAAGTGTTTAAGTCTCCATCATGTTCGTAAAACTGATTGTAACAACTCGCTCAACATGGGAATGAAAGAGACTAGAGAAAAGCAAGCTTTACAAAAGAGAGTGGACCGCCCACCCGTGTGAACGGCCCCCGTGACCAGCCGCTCTATGTCGACCGGCTTTAGGGTTTTGCCCAGCGAGTAAGCGCTGTCGGAGGTCTGGCCTGCCACGGCTATGGCGCCTGCCACAGACGCGCCGAATGCGTCCCTGTACCCGGACGTTGTGCTCCACCACGCGCTCAGCTCGTGGCTGGCGTTCTTGCCTCCCACTCCCCCCGCCGACAGAGACCGCAGGAAGTCCAGCACTACCGCCCGCTGTGACGCCGTGAATCCCCCATACCACACCAGGTACACCTCCAACGCCCCAGGCCCTGTCAGAAGAGGCCCGTTGTGGTAGGGCAGGAGCAATGGCGGCGCTGTTACTAGAGCCAGGCTCTGTGAGAAGAGATTCAGTGCGTGCGGCCTGGCTATGGCGTGTGCTTGTTGCAAGGGCAGAAGCAGCAGCAGGAGTGTGGAGACCACTACGTTGTGAGAGAAAGCGGGCCCTGGAAACCCCTGGGGCGAAGCTGCCATAGATCCACAGAATGCTGTTGCGGGGAGGAGAGGAGTAAAGAAGAACCAAAGACAGCGAGCTCTTGTGAACGTGTAGCTGTTTTGCCTTCCCTGTATCTGTATCCCTTCATAGCTATCCTTTTAAAATGTTCAGTTATCATCAGTATGTCACTTACCAAGACAAGTTCGTGTCCATTGATCCCCCAGCAGATATGTAGGCGCGCCATGACTCATGTTCATAACCGCCGAGCCTTCTTCAGTCAGGTTAGACAAAATAACCTTTGAAACTCGTCTCTTTTCATAGTGTAGAGAATAAGAAAGCGAGTAAATATGATGACTCCCATCCCGTTTGACACGTACAAATCTCTGAATTCACAAAGGCTTGCTCTTTTGATTCGACCTGTAAAGCTAATTCATGGAATATATTAATATAGGCCCCACGGTTAAAATAATTCATGGAATATATTAATATAGGCTCCACGGTCGCAATTTTTTTTTAGTGCCCACTTGTAATAAAGGTAAAGGTTCGTACTTAACAAGAAGCAAAGATACTACCCCTCCATCCTTAAGCAAATCCAACGGCTAAGGCTTGGTTCACAAGAGACTCTAGAAGAAAGTGGGCAAGAGGTGTGTTGCTTGTGTGGAAACATGTGATTGGTTAAAGGCTAAGTGAATTGCCTATAGACCCATTTGAAAACGGGCAACCTGCCCCCCCTTGAAAGAGAGACATTTGCGCCTAGAAAAGAAGAATGTGGTAGGCCCAAGGGCTTTAAGGGCATCACATAGCCAATAAGGTCTATCCATATTTACACTAACATTGTGAGACTTCTACCTATATATGCATTGTCTCCACCTTGTTTAAACAAGAGCAAGGCCATTAGAAGAAAAGTATGTTCTTCCATCACTATCATCTAAATCGACCCTAAGATAGCATACACATGCAAGTAATGAACTTGTGAGTGTGCTATTTGGACTTTAGCTCGAAGCATCCACACACACACACACACACACACACACACACACACACACACACACACACACACACACACACACGTTAAGTATGTCTAGACCTCACCAAATGCAAATCGCATTATTAGACCTTTGTAGAGCAACAAAACATACATGAGGAGAAGGAATATGATATTTGCCAATCGACAATTGCCATGCCCTTTGAACTCCATCGAATTCGTGGAGTACCCTCGTTTTTTGGAGGATACCCAATGAACTTCCAAAAGTTCTCGCATAGAAGTTAATAATAGTTAAATCACATGTCCACATGTGATTGGACTTGCATACATACACATATACCAAGCTCTAAGTAATGTATTGGAGCAAGAAAATTGTTGATCCATTGGTACCAATTGCAAAGATAAATTTTTTAAACATAGATGGTACCCTTAGTTTTAAACCTTGTCTTATGTTACTACTATATTATTTTGGTTGTAAGTTTGAAAAGCCCCAAACCTCTAGAGGGCTTATTGAACCTACCCCCTTCTCCAAACCTCCCTTTTTCAATTAAAACCCCCTCTCCTCCCCTCTCTCAAGTGCAATCTTTGTTTTTTCTTCCCCTCCTCTTTTAAATTAAACCTTCCCCCCCCCCCCCCCCCCCCAATTGTAGGGCCTAGGCTCTCTCTCTCTCTCTCTCTCTCTCTCTCTCTCTCTCTCTCTTTTACCTCCCTCCTCACATATAATCTCTCCCTTTCTCTTTCCCTTTCCCTTTTTAATTAAATTCCTCCCCTCTCCCCCCCTCTCTCTCTCTCTCTCTCCCTCTCTCTCTCATGCGTAAGGCCTAGATTCTGTCTCTCTCTCTCTCTTTCTCTCTCTCTCTCTCTCTCTCTCCTTTAATTAAATCAAACTTCTTTTTAAATCAAAAGTTTCTCTCTCTCTTTCTCTCAGTTAGATGAAACTTTTTAATTTAAAAAGTTTTTAAATTACATATTATTATTTTTAAATTTAATATTTTTTTGATAGTTTTTCACACACATTGAGAAGAAGAAGAAGAAGAAGAAGAAGTAGTAGTAGAAAAAGATGGAGAGATGGGGAAAGAGATATTAGTCTTTTTTAAATTAAACATTTTTTGATATAGTTTTTGACTTAGAGAGAAAGATAGAGAGAAAATACATAATTTGAAAGAGAGAGAAAATAGGGGGAGAGAAAGGGGATGAGAGGAAAGAGAAATAGAGAGAGAAGACAAAATATATAGAGAAAAAAGAGAGCAAGAGAAAAAAACTTGAAAGAGAACAAGAGAGGAAAATAAAAATAAGGAGAGAGAGAGAGAGAGAGAGAGAGAGAGAGAGAGAGAGAGAGAGAGAGAGAGAGAGAGAGAGAGCAAAAAAGAAAGAAGAGGAGAGAGAGAGAATTATAGATAGAGGAAATATAAAATTAAGAGAGAGAGAGAGAGAGAGAGAGAGAGAGAGAGAGAGAGAGAGAGAGAGAGAGAGAGAGAGAAAAGGAAAATTAGGAGAAAGGGGAGGAGAAGAAAAGGGGGGAGAGAGAGAGAGAGGAAGAGAGAGAATATGAGCATAAAGAGAGAATTATATATGGGAAAAGATAAAATTTACATTATTCAAGAGAGACTGAGGGGAGGAAACGAAGTGAAAGAAGAAGAAGAAGGAGAGAGAGGGAGAGGGAGAGGGAATATGAAGAGAGAATTATAGAGAGAGGAAAGATAAAATTTAAAGAGAGAGAGAGAGGAAAATATAGAGGAGAAAGAGAATGAAAAGAGAGGAGAGAGACATAGAAGAAAAGGAAAGTGAAAGAGAGAGAGAGAAGAAGAAGAAGAAGAAGAAGAAGAGAGAATATAAATACAAAGAGAGAATAATAGAGGAAAGATAAAATAAAAGAGAGAGAGAGAGAGAGAGAAAATAAAAAATTTTAAAAAAGAATGAAGAGAGAGAATAATAAGAAGGAAAAAAAGAGAAAAAGAGGAGAGGGAGAGAGAAGGAAAAGAGAGGAGAAAGCGGGAAGAATAAAAGGAGAGAGAGAGAGAGAGAGGAAAAGCAGGGAGAGAAAAAAAGGAGAGAGAGAGAGAGAAAACTAGAAGAGGAGAAAAAATAAACTGAAATAGAAGGCACAGAGAGAGAGAGAGAGAGAGAGAGAGAGAGAGAAAGTTGGACATAGGAAATTAGGGGGTAGGAGAGAGAGAGAGATGGTGAAGGCAAAAATTAGAAACAGAGAGGGAAAAGAAGAGAGAGAAAGAGAAGATATGGATTGTTGAGCGAAATGTCCGTGCACGACAACTTCGCTTGCTGCTTCGAGGCAGCGAAGCTACTACAAAGCGGCCTAGCGTTCTGCACATGCGAACCTCCTAACCAATGAGAAGGTTTTCAAACCTATGTGGCATAATGAGGAGAGTTTTGTTATCCAATAAAGAAAGACAATTGTGTGAGTGTAGGCAAAAGTTTTATTTCCACTCTCTTCCTCACACAAAAGGGGTATTCTTGCTAATGAGTAGAGAACAGACTGTTCGAGCAAGTTCCAAATAGGGGAAAAAACTTAGAGGAAGAACTAATTCTCTATTGTATAGGGGCCCGAGTCTCTCGCACTCTCTTTGTGGGTGGACAAGAGCAGGCAAGGATGGCTAGGGGAGGACAACAAGGGTGGGAAGAACCGTGTGTGTGTGTGTGTGTGTGTGTGTGTGTGTGTGTGTGTGCGTGCATGTATCTCTATGGAATAGCCATGGATGGGGCCATTAGCGACGAGCAAGTGAAGATGGGCACTACATGTCATCATATGGTGAAGGCTACTCTAATGGCCTTTGGATTGAGTATATTGATGAGTGTGGCCATTGTGCAAGTAGTTGCGAGACTTGGAGCCTTCGATTGCTAAAGAAGGACATGGCAGCCATGAGAGCGAATGTGGAGAGGAGTATCATTGGCGTTGGTTCCCTCACAGGCCTTGACTTGGATGCCAAGGAGGAGAACTTGGGAGTACTCTAATGCACACATGGCCACTCCAACATCATTAATGAGGGATGGACAGGAGGGCATCACCTAGGGAGTTGATGAGCTTAAGGGTACTTTTCTAGCTCCTCAAGCATTCTGATTCGATGTTCCTCCACATGGCCTTCCCCCCCCCCCCCTCCCAAAAAAAAAAATGCAGCCTCGGTTGACAAATATCACTTCAAATGTTTTATCATATTCGCTAGTGCTGTCTTAGAATGGGAGGCCAAAAGCTAGCAACGCCGTAGGTGCATGTTAACAAGTATGAAACATATATATGGTTTTGTGTTCAATGCATGATGATTCTATGAGAATGAAGAAAAAGTAATAGTAGTAGTAGTAATTCTCAATATTGTTTATGTGTGATCAAATATATGTAATGTCATAGGCTCAATGTGTCTGGATAATATGCCTCCCATAATCTTTCTTACTACTACATTATTTTGGTTGTAGGTTCGGAAAGCCCGAACCTCCATAAGGCTTTTCAAACCTACCTCCTTTTTTACATTTCCATTTTTCAATTAAAACCCCCTCCTCTCCCCTCTCTCTTACGTGTAATCTCTCCTTTTCTCTTCCCCCTCCTCTTTTTAATTAAAAGCCTCTCCCCTCTCCCCCCGGTCTCTCTCATTGTAAGGCCTAGGCTCTCTCTCTCTCCCTCTCTCTCTCTCCTTTAATTAAATCAAACTTCTTTTTAAATCAAAAGTCTCTCTCTCTCACTTAGATTAATTTTTATTTCTAATTAAATATTTTAATTTTTTTATTTAATGTTTGTCAGAGAGAGAACTAGGGAGAGAGAAAGAGGAGAGGGAAGACTGTAGAAGAGAGAGAAAGACTGCAGGAAGAGAGAGAAGAAGAGTGACGAGGAGAGATAAAGACTAGATTTAGAGAGAGAAAGACAGGAAAGAAGGGGAAGCCATAGAAGTTGTGAGCAAGAAGGGAGAGAAAGACTGTAATTGCATTATTGTGTCAAAAAGATCTGTAAAATTACATGTCCTCTCCTTTTATACCAATGTCAGTGCGACATGGCATAATATCAATATTATTTACACCAATTCCTTATTCTCAGCTTCTTACAATATTTTTTTGGACATAGATTTTCATACACTTTGAGAAGAAGAAGAAGATGATGATGATGATGATGATGATGAAGAATAATAATAATAACAAGAAGAAGAAAGAGAAAAAGACGGAGAGAGGGGAAAGAGGAAAGATAATAGCATTTTTTAAATTCAATATTTTTAAATATAGTTTTTGACTTAGATAGAGAATCAGAGAGAAAATATATGATTTGAAAGAGAGAGAAAATAGGGGAGAGAAAGGGGAAGAGAGGAAAGAGAAAAATAGAGAAGAAAAAATATATAGAGAGAAAAGAGAGCGAGAAAAAAACTTTAGAGAGAGAGAGAGGAAATAGAGAGAAAGAGAATTATAGAGAGAGGAACTATAAAATTTAAGAGAGATAGGGAAAATATAAAATATACATACTTTACGAGGGATTGCGAGAGGGGGGAGGAAGTGAAAGAAGAAGAAGAAGAGAGAGAGAGAGAGAGAGAGAGAGAGAGAGAGAGAGAGAGAGAGAGAGAGAGAGAGAGAGAGAGAGAGAGAGAGAGAGAGAGAGAGAGAGAGAAGAAGAAGAAGAAGAAGAAGAAGAAGAAGAAGAAGAAGAAGAAGAGAGATATAAATAATGAGAGAGAATAATAGAGAGAGGAAACATAAAATTTAAAAGAGAGAAAAAAATTACAGTGAAATAAAGAGAGAGAGAAGAAGAAGAAGAAATGAAAAAAGAGGAGAGGGAGAGAGAAGGAAAAGATAGGAGAAAGGGGGGAGAATAGAGAGAGAGAGGGAGAGAGATAGAGAGAGAAGTAGGGAGAGAAAAAAGAAAGAGAGAGAGAACTAGGAGAGAAGAAAAGAGAGAGAGAGAGAATTAGACATAGGGAATTGGGGGAGGGAGGGAGAGAGAGAGAGGGTGAAGAAAAAATTAGAAATAGAGAGGGAAAACTAGGAGAGAAGAAAAAATAAACTAAAATAGAAAGCAAAGAGAGAGAGAAAATTAGACATAGGGAATTGGGGGAGGGAGAGAGAGAGAGAGGGCGAAGAAAAAAATTAGGAATAGAGAGGGAAAAGAGGAAATAAAAATAGGAGAAATGGATTGTTGAGCAAAGTTATCGTGCATGGCAACTTCGCTTACCACTTCAGGGCAGCGAAGCTGTCGCGAAGTGGCCTAGCATAAACTCAATGTAAATTTAAAAACTCATCATTAAATGTATCTTTCCTTGAGAAATAGTCAAAAGGGTTCTCTAGACATAGAGTTTAAGCTTGATCTTTCTGGCATTGGTCTTTCATTTCCTATATAGCAATGAGTGTTACATCACTATATATTTTAGATTTATTCATGGTATATCTTTTTAAAAGGCAAGTTTGTACTAACTAATTTTAATATAAGGTTTCCTCATGTTTTAACATATATATATATATATTTAAGATTTATCCATTATATATATATTTAAAAGGCTTTGTACTAATTCTTAACATAAGGTTAGCTCGTGTTTTAACATATTTCTATTTTACTCTCTACTATTTCTACTATTTGTTAAGCAAAGGTTTTTATAATTTTTACATAGGGCACATGATGTGTGTGTGTGTGTGTGTGTGTGTGTGTGTGTGTGTGTGCACTCATTGTATAATAGAGAGAGAGGAGGGATGTTGAGAGAGAAGAGAGTTTGCAAGAAAGAAAGAGGAAGAGTGTTATTGATATTCATATTTACATTTCCTTATACATTAAATAACTTATGGACTTTGAAATGTTAGTCTTAACTCAAAATTCATGTTGAATGTACTATTTTTACCTCATATTATTAACAAATGAAACCAGTTAATGCTATTGGTGCACGAGAGATGCCAACATTTGTGAGGGGAGGGGTGGAAATGGACCATTGTACTTAAACATCCCCTTTAGAGCACCCTATTGTAAGGGAAGATGACAACGTTTTAAAGGGGAAGGGATATATATATATATATATATATATATATATATATATATATATATATATATCATTGTAGTTAGACATCTCCCTTGAAGTACTCTTCTCATACTCTAGACCTCATCCTCACCATTGAAAGCCCCTCTTGCCATTACTTGTCTTGATCTATCGAGACTAGTGTTTATGACTCCTAAATCCAATATATGTATCAATAGAGTCTTACAACAATTGTTTGGTCTCTATCTTCTTTTTTCTTCATCTTCTACTACATTAGGAAATCCTTTAGAATAATCTTTCATTGTTTTGTTTGTGATCTACAACTGAGATGAAGCATGAGGTATAGGAATTCAATTCCATGATGCAAATGTTTAAGGATGTTTCATATACTAGTGTGCTCCTAGGATTATTGAGCCCAAGGTATGTTATCTCCTCTCTCCATGTCTTTATACCACTCATTAGGAAATGTTGCAAAGGAAGGTCGAGTATTTATGATTGTGATGAGTGATATTATGATTTCACCTTGGAAGATGGGATCTTATGCCTGGGTTTTGTCTAGCTCAAGGAGATATATGACCATGAGGGACATTATATTGTAACTTGCCAATGTAAAACATGTCACGCCTTTCTAATACACCATTGGTATTGTGTCACTAATTTACATGCAACACTAGGAAGGAACTACAAAATTGACATAGAACAAGTTGAGATGTGTGTGTATCGTTGATTTACCCTTGGAAATAGAAAGAAAGATCGGGGTTGCGACAAACATAGAGAGAGGGGGAAGAGGAATATAGAGGAGAGGGGAAAAAAAGAGAATATGGAGAGAGAGAGAGAGAGAGAGAGAGAGAGAGAGAGAGAGAGAGAGAGAGAGAGAGAGAGAGAGAGAGAGAGAGAGAGAGAGAGAGAGAGAGAGAGAGAGAGAGAGAGAGAGTGAGTGAGTGTGTGTGTGTGTGTGTGTGTGTGTGTGTGTGTGTGTGTGTATGTGCGCGCGCGTGCATACTTTTTTCACTTTGAGTAACGTCATACATCATACATGTGATTAGTAAGGCTTACATAAAATAAAATATAAAACCAACATTTTGATAATGGTTATGGCATTGTATAAATTTAACATGTGAAAAATGTTGTTGAATGTAAATTAGTTTGAGGATATTTATTGTCCTAGAAGTAAAAATTAGCATACACTACAAGGGAGTAGTCTTATAGATGGCCAAATAGATGCATTTTATGAACCATTAAAAAAATTGTGAGTTTATCTATCAGCCTACTTATGCATGTGTCAAATGACCTATGTCTAAAATTGTATGTGTATTACACGCAACGGGCATGAATATAAGATTTTATTTAACTTTAAGCATGCATGTAAATATGATAGTAAATACACTTTTACACACATTTTAATTAACTTTAAGCATGCATATAAACATGATAATAAATATGATATCCCCAATTTAAAAAAGACCAATGAGTTGTTGGTTAAAAACTGCATACAAAACCATATGCATTTTTGCAACTAGCAGCTCCCTTCTCTTTCTTTTTTGTTTTTGCCATTTTAAATTGCATAATAAATTTCAAAATGATCCCGCAAAAAGATTCCACATATGTGTGTACATAAAGTACATTTGTGATTTTATACATGAATTGTAAGCCACCAATGCTAGCATGTATTACAACAAATATTTCAAAGAAGTATTACTAAAATCTTTACATCAATATGAAGCTACCTATTGTGGCTCATAGCATTGAACAAGCTACCTATTATATACTATATACATCAATCATAGCTCATCATAAGAGGTATCATCATCATTCTCTCCCTCTTTAGTGTCCTCCTAATCATCCTCATGTTTGCCCTCCCCTTGGCTTCCTTCCCCTTAGTGCACCTCATTGCCTTGTGTTGAGGATTTTATGCACTCAATGATGGGACATGAGTGCACCTCTTATTCCTTCAAGAGTTCAATCCATGGTGGACTAGCTCTCACCTAGTCACTCACTCTCTTCCGCAAAGCTATTGAACTCACTCTCACCATTCAAGAAAAACAAAACCAATGACTATGAGATTGTAGTAGACATACCTCAGTTCTCCTTCTCATTGTAGTCTAGACTCAAAGTAGGGATCTTGGCCTCACAATCCTTGTGTAGCCTCCCCAAGATCCAAGCCTTCTCTCTACACTCTTGGACCTCCCACTAAGCTTGAGTTATCATCACAAGAATGAGAAGAAGAAGATGGTTCGATGGAGTGCTTCACTCTCTCGTTCCACACACACACACACACACACACACACACACACACACACACACACACACACACACACACACACACACACACACACACACACACACACACACACACTCTCTCTCTCTCTCTCTCTCTCTCTCTCTCTCTCTCTCTCTCTCTCTCTCTCTCTCTCTCTCTCTCTCAAAATAACATGCAAGTAACCAAGAAGAAATCTTGATCACAAAGTTGGCAAACAATAGAATGAGATTTTCATCCATTTTTTAGCTTTTATACATGGAGTCAAGTTGTAGGCTTTCCTCTCAATGTTGGGTACACTATTATCTTTTGAGTCTCTTTTATTGGTCCTTTGTTCATTTTCTTTCAACATAAGAGATGTTAAAAGGTATGGTACTAGAGGTTGTGTTAGAAGTACAAGTAAGAATTGTATCCCATAAGCAAAAATAAGAAAGTAGCTAGAAAGCTATAAAATAATGTACTTGCTTACACGATTAAATCAATCAAATCTATTTCATGACATTATGATTCTATACTTTTTCTTCTTCTTTCCCCCATAGCTCATCTTATCTTCTTACTCAACCATGTTTTGTAACATGGTATTAGAGCCTCTTTCCTCGAGGTTGTGAGGTAGAGAGGCATCCATACCTGCGCACAAGGTGAAAAAGCTTAAGACAAGGATATGCTACTCAAGAAGTTCAAGGCTTGAAAAGGGCTAGAGTCGAATTGAAGTGAAGAGGTTGCAACTCAAAGGAAGAGATACATCTCCTTCATTATGCTCATTAGCATACTTAAATCCAATTTAAAGGCTGCCATTGTCATGAAGAAGAAGAATGTTGCAGTCATTAGAAGGCTATTTTCAAATTCTATCACTTTCCCTTTTGGCTACCATTACTTGCACAAGGGGACTTGTTAGACCCTTTGCTTAAGGGGGGAACTTAAGGGGGTTTCTTTCACCAAGCTCATGGCTTGCTTGTGGCTAGAAGTTGAGGGCTTGCTTATTAGAGAAGCACATGGACTTCTTTTGTAGAATAGACAGAAGTTAAAAAGAAGAGAAGAGTTGAAAACTTTCTCTATATTGCTATAGAGCATGGTTGTCCAAAATCAACCATAGTAGAATGAGAAGTTGAGATCGAATGGAAACATTCTTGAGACCTGGTGTAAATTTAGCCAACTACTGCACACTATTTTCCTCAAGGATAAGGTCTTTAAAAAAAAACCCTTACTTTCTAAGGTTAAAGCTCCTCCAAGCTAAACTCCTTTCACACCTTTCTTCCTTCAAACCGATCTAATACTAAGTCTTGTTCACATTGACAGTCTACAAATTGGTTATTTTTGAGTTGTATTCATATTTTCATAAAGTGGAGTTGGTCATTTAAAAAAAGCACAAACGGCTTGTTCACACTACTATGTTAACCTAGTTATTTGTAAAGGGTTGTTCACACTCTTCTAAAGATGAATCTAAGCATAACATGCTATTGTATACAACATCCTTCATTGATTAAATCTCTTTGTAAATTTTGAAGAAATCTTCATTCTTTTTCTGTAAGGAGTTAGGATTGCCATGTAAGACACCTATAAGACCTCTCCATTCCCAAAATGTTTGAAATTGAAGTAGTTGAAAAATTCAATGGGAATGATTTTCACATTTGGAAAATGAAAACAATGTATTACTTGATGAGCAAAGACCTTTGGGAAACATTTGAAGAACTCGAGGCTCCTAATGATCCAACATGAAAAAAAGAAATAACAAAGCACTTAGGAAAATAGCATTAGGATTGTCACATGATGTTCTATACCACATATCCAAGATTACAAATGCAAAAGATGAATGTGAAGAATTGGACAAGAACTTTGGTTCCCAAGCAAAGAAATCAAAGATGAATCTTCTAATGGAATTTATCAAGCTAGATATAAACAAATATAACTCCTTGACTTTATTGATAAATAAGTGTAAAATCTTGAAGGTGCAATTGGATTCTACTAATAAAAATATTGAAGAGGATAAAGTAATTGTCATCCTACTCAATAGTGTGGATAAACATAACAAAGGTTATAAGTAGGTAGTGGCAACCTTAAGGAATGTACTAGATAGAAAATTCAACTCAGTGGAAGCTACTCTTTATGAACAAGAAAGCAAAATCAAAGAGAAGACCCAAGAAAATTCATTGAATCCCATAGTATTTTCAATCTATAGTAAAGGCTCTTCTTCAATGGTTATTTGTAGGGTATGCGGGAGAAATGGACACAAAGAGAAAGACTGCTAAAACAAAGGAAAACTAAGGTGCAAAAATTGAAGTAAGTTGGGACACATTGACAAAGATTGTTGGAATCGAAAGGCAAATATTATACAAGAATCTTCATTATCTTATGAAGCACCCGAAAATATTTTGTAAAAATTTCCTACACTTTTGTTTGATCATTCTTGAATATAATCTTCATCATTGACAATATTAACAACATCATCAATATCAATCGTGCTATTGTTCATGCTATTTGTTGACACATGTTGTAGATTTCATTGTCCTTTTTGTTTCTAGCTGTAGAATGCTTAAATTTGATAATGTATGCAAAAGTTATGGCCAAAATACAACAATGCTATCAAGCTGCGATAGCTGTCTGTTGGGGGTAAAGGCGCCTCCGCCTAGTCGCCCGTGTATTACTACATTGACAGTCACCGCCACTGCACACTGCAGGTGGCGGGCGCCCATCACCGTCACTTTATTCTTTATCTTTTAGTGACAGTTTGAATAAAGGAAGGCCCAGTCACACATTGTGACTGTTGGAGTTCCCATTTCTAGTCTCTCCCTTTCTTGTTCTTGCTCTCCTGCCATAGCTCTCGAGTCCAACCTTCGATTCGCTGCTCCCTTTCAACTGGTATTAGAGCTTTGCTTTCCGACTCTTGAGCTTGGTTCGTGGCATTCTCAGTATCCCATCGACTCCCTACTTGCATTGGGTCTCCTTCCCGACATCCATATCCGACTCCTTCGAGCTCCCGTCACTCTCCGGCTTCCCGAGCACCTTCCCGGCATTGTTGGGCACCTTCAGTGCATTACATCAGCGGTATTTGATCATTTTCTTCAGGGTTTACTTCAGTTCTCAGGTCTCACAGGCTGTAAACAAGTTGTGGGCAGCCATAGCTCACACCTCTTGGAGCTTCCTTCACCTGGATCTTGCTTCCAGCATATCAAGGCTTGCTGAGGCTTGGTGTAGGCCTTATTTGGCCCTCATTTGTGCCCCCTTTGGGCCCCATTGTTGACACGTGGGACAGTAGACCCCCCAGCCAGCTCACAATTTTTTTTGCATCTATTTCAAAATCTGGCCCAAAAACCACTCTTTTTGTCATAGCTCGGGCATTCGAAACCCGATTCAGACAAGGTAAGAGTCTAAGTTGGGGTTTTGGCATGCTCCGGACGCGATGGTGATGTCGCATTTGCCAAATTTTGATGACAGAATCTTCTACAATAGATTTCAGGTCTGAGATATCATGTATTTGTATGCCTATGCTTGTTTGGGCATGACTACATAACTTGTTTGATGCCTATTGCATCTCGATTGATTGGGGAATTGAAGCTACATGTAATGCTATGATTTTGGCCTGATTTTGGGACTGAAAATACACATTTTATAACAGTAAATGCATGCTGAATACTCTTGGGCTGAAGCTATCTTTCATGCTTTGACATATGCCTATTGGTTCCGGATGTATGTCTTGGGTTATGCTATGATGTATTGATCATCGAGGGACAAATTTGAGCTTGTCATTGAATTCGGATGCTTTTGGAAGCTTGAGCTTATTTCAGCCCGCACTTATTGACATTGGTATATGCTTTGACAGTGATGCTTCTTGGGTTTATACATACTTGTTGCCTACGGCTTGATGCTCATGTCATGGTTGATTACCCTATGCATATGTTGAGCTTGAGTGCTCATTGAAGCTCCACCTTGGATGCATTTTGGATTATCTGGAGTAGCCTTGGATGTTACTTGGCTTGTCAGAGTTTGGATTGGGATGTATTTGATGTCTTACATACTTACGGATGCTACATACAGATGCTCTACCGCCTACATGTTCGGGATGTACTATTGATGTATTGTCTTGGACTTATGTCATTGGCACTGTGTCTTGCCTTGGCTTGAGCTCTTGAGCTTGTACATACAACTTTTGTGCCAGTGGGAGCATTCTTGAATGCTTATCAAACATTGAGCATGCGGTACTTTTATGCATTGAGCCGTTACATGCCATTGAGCAGTTACAGACACTTGAGACTTTGGGACTTCTTATCTTTTGGGATGATACATCATATGTCTTGGTTCACTGTATGCTTATGAGCTAAGTCTCAATTTTGGATCCGTATCTTTGTGAACTGACACCTACTTGTGTCAAGTTTTGGTAGTGGCAGGAACACCTTGCCCCATTGACTGGGAGGTATGCCTACTCACTGGCAGATGTTTGTATGACATACTTGGGCGTTGGATTCATGCTTATCGACTGTCATATGTTTATGCTATGCCCGCATGATGCCGACTTTGGTCTTGGCAATATCTGATTGCCTTGGGATCTGATTTTGGCACTGTTAGCTCTCTTTTACTGAAATTTGAAATTTATTACAGCAAGCATATATGTATGGACTGACATGGATTTTTCATGCTGAAACACTCTGAAATGATGTACTTTCACTTGTACTTGGTGGGCAGCAGCTTTGGTTCCACTTTCTTCGCCATTTTTTCTCGATTTTGGTGATTTTTTTTGTCATTTTTTGCAGTAAACAGCAAGCAGTTTTGAACTATCTACAGTCTTCCAACATGCATTATGGCGAGTTCGTCTACTGATCATGCTATTTTCAACATCACTAAGCTTGATGGTACCAATTACGCTTATTGGAAGAACCAGATTTGATAGGTGTTGGTGCGGAAATCGCAGATCAAACCTTTGAGGTTAAGCGGGTATTCGCCTGTAACTATGCCAGATGAGGAATGGCTTGAGCTTGATGAGTTATGCAAGTCCACTATTGTATTGTCTCTCACAGAACAGGTTCACTATAATGTCTTTGAGGAAGAATAGAGTGCATGGCAGTTGTGGGAAAAGATCAAAAATCTCTATGACAAGAAAAGTCCAGCGAGTCAGATGTATTGGCTGAAGCAGCTTATGGATCTGCGCATGAAGGAGAATGTGACTATGTCTGCTCACTTGAGCCAGTTCCATGCTATACTTAAGAACTTGACTTCGCAGGACATCACTTTTGCAGAGGATGTCACTCCTCTTTTCTTGCTTGGTACTCTTAATGAGTCATGGGATGTATTCCACACTGCATTATGTGCCTCTACTCCTACCTTGAAATTATCTGATGTTGAGAGTGCTCTTCAGTAGGAAGAGGTTAACCATAAGAATTTGGATGCCTCTCGTGTGTCTCATGCTATGACAGTTAGAGACAGGAATGATGGATATGGAAAGCATGGCATTGGTAGTGGCTGTGGACGGGATTCTCAGAAATCTCGGTCCAAGTCTCGTGGGAAGTCACGTAGCAAATTTTGTGGCAGGAATGCAAATGTTACTTGTCACCATTGTGGGAAAAAGGGCCATATTAGGCCACAACACCATGAATTGCACAATGAAAGGCACAAAGATAAGAGGAAAGACAAAGTGCAGGATAAGTCTTCTGATCGCAGCATAGTACCTACAAAGTCCAGTGTTAAAATTGAAGAGATCAATGTTATGCAGCCTGAGAATGTTGATGATGATGATTATATCCTAGCAGCTTCTTCTAGTACTTCGCAGATGACAGAGATACACTCTATGTATGCACAGTGTTGGGTCTTGGACTCAGGTGCATCCTTTCATGTGACACCTTGCCGAGAGTGGTTTCATTCATACCGTAATGTTTCGGGTTCTGTGCGCTTGTTGGGTGATGACAGCTCTCTTGATATTGTGGGCATTGGTGATGTTAGGCTGCAGTTTCCTTCTGGCAGCAGTTTTGCTATGCAGGATGTACGTCTGTACCTGCTTTGACATGCAGTCTCATGTCAGCTGGACAGCTTGATGATGTAGGATATCATGTATATTTTGGAGACTCTGCATGGAAGATCACTCGTGGCAGACTTGTGATTGCGAGAGGTGCCAAGGCTGGCAGTCTCTACCCCTTGATTGTATTAGCTTCTTCCCTTGATCATGTTTTGTCTGTGGGTTCTATCCCACATGTATCTCTTTGGCATGCCCGTTTGGGCCATATGTCTTTGAAGGGAATGAAAATGCTTTCTGGTTTGCAGTACTTACCGCCCCTTGATTATGAATGTTTTGATTCATGTGAGCATTGTCTTTATGGCAGGCAGACTAGGTCTACGCATAAGAATTCTGGTAGGCCATACATGAGTGAGCCCTTGGCATTGGTACATTCGGATGTTTGTGGGCCCATGACTTGTCAGTCTCTATGAGTGGTGCAAAGTATTTTGTTATGTTCATAGATGATTTTTCACGAAAAGTTTGGGCTTATCCCATTAAGCTGAAATCCGATGTCTTGGCTATGTTTCAGAGATGGCTTGCATTGGTTGAGAACCAGTCTGGGTATAGGCTAAAATGCTTAAGGACAGATAATGGGGGTGAGTATGTCTCACATGCTTTTGAGCAATTATGTGATAAGAGGGGTATTAAGCATCAGTTGACCGCCCCCTACACCTCCCCCCCCCAGAATGGTTTGGCTGAGCGGATGAATAGAACCATCCAGGAGCGTGTACGCAGTATGCTTAGCCATGCATGCCTACCACAGAGCTTTTGGGCTGAGGCAGTTAATACAGCTGTGCATGTCATAAACAGATCACCCTCTAGTGGTTTGGATTTCCAGGTTGTAGAGGAGGTATGGATTGGAAAACCTCCCTCTTATGCGCATCTCCGTGTCTTTGGATGTGAGGCATTTTGTCATGTGCCTAGGGACAAGAGAAGTAAGCTGGATCCCAAGAGTGTCAAATGCATTTTCCTTGGTTATGGAGATGCAGGCAAGATGGGTTACCGTCTCTGGGATCCGCAGGCGCGGAAAGTCATCCGCAGTCATGATGTAGTCTTCCATGAAGACAAAATGCATAGGCAGTCTGAGAGAGTTGTTGAGATCCGTGTAGGGCCATATTTCAGGAGCTGAGAGCTCTCGCATAGCCAGTTGGATAGCCTACAGCTGTAGCTGATGCTCATGGTCAGGGTGCTGGATAGACAGCTGGGCCTCGAGGCAGCAGAGCCTTCCGTGAGATGGTCTATTAGAGACAGACATCCACCTGATAGATTTCAGCCCTCGATGCATTATGTCTTGGTTACAGATGCAGGAGAGCCTTTCACCTATGATGAGGCTATGCGCAGGGGTGACAGTCACTCCTAGAAGAGGGCTATGCAGTTTGAGATAGACTCCCTGCATAAGAATGACACTTGGGATTTGGTTTCCTTGCCTACGGGCAATAAGGCTTTGCCATGCAAGTGGGTGTACAAGCTAAAAAGTACCCCTGGACACCCCAAGCCGGCATACAAGGCTAGATTGGTAGCAAAGGGTTTTAAGCAGGAGCATGGTGTGGACTTTGACGAGGTCTTTTCTCCTGTGGTTAAGATGACCACCCTACGCTTAGTCTTGGCTTTGGTTGCTCAGCTTGACTTGGATTTATACCAGATGGATGTCAAGATGGCTTTCTTACATGGGGACTTGCATGATGAGATTTATATGGAGCAGCCTAAGGGCTTTGCAGAACTTGGCAGGCAGTACCTAGTGTGCAAATTGAAGAAAAGTCTTTATGGCTTGAAACATGCACCTAGGGAGTACTATCATAAGTTTGATGCCTTTATGCAATCACAGGGCTACAGCTGGAGTGCTATGGATCTGTGTTTTTACACGAAGAAAGCCCGTGATGGTTCTTTATTGATTTTGGTACTCTATGTGGATGATATGCTGATAGCAGGGAAAGCTCATGATGAGCTAGATGCTCTTAAGGCTCAGCTCAAGAAGAGCTTTGAGATGAAAGATCTGGGACAGGCTGCTCACATACTTGGTATGCACATTAGATGCGACATGCATCAGGGACTCCTCTACTTGTCACAGAGGGAGTACATTCATAAAGTCCTTGAGCACTTCCGCATGCAGGACGTAAAGCCTATTGGCTGTCCGTTACCTTCTTATGTGAAGGTATCACAGGCTGATTGTCTGTAAACAGATGAGTAGAGGGCCGAGATGGCCAAGATTCCCTATGCATCTACAGTGGGCAGTCTTATGTATGCCATGATAGCCACTCGTCCAGATATTGCCTTTGTAGTTGGTGTTGTGGCACGCTATATGGCTACACCTGGCAAGAAGCATTGGGATGCCGTGAAGGGTATCATGAGGTACCTGAAGGGCATTGCAAATATGTGCATATGCTATGGCAGCCAGGATACAGGAGTCGTGGGGTACACCGACTCTGATTATGCAGGACATGCAGATAGTAGGAAGTCCACTTTCGGCTACATATTCACATATGCTGGAGGTGCTGTTTCTTGGATGTCCAAGGTGCAGAAATGCACGGCCCTTTCTACTACAAAGCCCGAGTATGTTGTAGCCACCACTGAGGCTTGCAAGGCGGCCATTTGGTTGGGTCGTTTGGTTGTTGACCTTGATATTGATGCTATCCCTACACTGCATTCGGATTCTATGAGTGCTATTCAGTTAGCCAAGAACCCAATCTTCCATGCGAAGACGAAATACATTGAGGTGAGGTATCACTTCATACGTGGAGTCATTGAGGACAAGTCTGTTGATCTTGTCAAGATCTCGACTGACCAGAATCCTGCAGATCTGCTCTCACGAAAAGCCTCTCTATAGAGCGCTTTGCCTTCCTCAGGAGGTTGATGGGCATGGGATGAGATGACGTCTTTCCTCATCCTGTTGTACATGTGTACATGTTTTACTGTCTTTTTCTTTTTCTTTTCACTCCTCACTAGGGCAGATTCGCCTTTAAGTGGGAGGTTGTTGGGGGTAAAGGCGCCTCCGCCTAGTTTCCCATGTATTACTACACTGACAGTCACCGCCACTGCACAATGCAGGTGACGGGTGCCCATCACCGTCAATTTATTCTTTATTCTTTTAGTGACAATTTGAATAAAGGACGGCCCAGTCACACATTGTGACTATTGGAGTTCCCATTTCTAGTCTCTCCCTTTCTTGCTCTTGCTCTCCTGCCATAGCTCTTGAGTCCAACCTTCGATCCGTCGCTCCCTTTCACCGTCCACAACTTTTACAACATGCTTTGTATCCACTCAAAATAGATAAAATAGCTACTCCTCAACTTAATAAACACTCAACAAGGCTTAGCAAAGTCTTGGGAAGCTTGTTAACAAGCACAAAGTAAGCTGGAACAAGCTAGAAGAAGGAGAGACTCAATGCATACCTCAAGAGAAAGAAATAATGGCTACCATGAAACATTGAGTTGAGGCTTTGAATCTGAGTTGAAGCAAAGGATGAAGAAGCTCCTCAAATGGTTGGCTCTGATACCAACTGAAGGGAGTGAGCCCGGAGTGGAATCACATAAGGGGAAGCAAGGACTATGGTAGAAGGAGCAAGATCAAGAGAGAGAGAGAGAGACACACACACAAGATGTGGGAACTCCAATAGATAGAATGTGTGACCAGCCTTTCCTTTATTCAAATGTAACGAAAAGAATAAATAATGAAGTGACAGTGATGGGCACTCGCCACCTGTAGTGTATAGGTGTGCATATATTGTAGTGTAGTATTACATAGGTGGCTAGGCACATGTGCCTTTACCCCCAATATACCTCTTGTACACGTATCTAGTTAGGGCACTCATCTTACATTACACCCACATTCTTACCTTTTATTTAGTCTCAACCTAGTGTACAATATATAATGCATAGTATATATGAGATATTATGACTTCATTCCTGACTTCTCGCAATTAGATTTGAAGAATTCTAGATCATTAAATAGAGAAAGTCTGGAGCAAACTGGTCTGAGGTTTGTAACTCGACATTTTCCCGGATTGATAGGGATATAGCCATCTGCCATGTGGAACTCACCACACGAACACAAGTCACGGGCCATAAGTCAAAACTAACCAAACCCATTTAAAACTTAGCAAAGCAAACCCACACGAACACAAGCCTTTGTGGCAGCCTCTCTAGACCTCAAAGATCAAATTGCCATCATTAGCTTGCTCTTGAAAGCTTCTAGATTGTTGATTAGCCACAACCCTTCTTCAATTTAGCTATAAATCCCCTCTATGATCTCGTGATTAAAGACCCTGGTCCCAAAGAAGAAAGTTATTAAGGTCGTGGAGGCACGAGTTGCCAATAATGCTACAGACACAATCACTACAATCAGAATGACAAGTACTGTGATTACAAACAAAGCTGCAAATACCATCAACCAAGCACTCGTCATGGATCCCCAAGTACTATATTTTTAATAAAGGCACCTAGTAGGCCATCATCCCATGAATTGGCAACAAAAGGTGCATTCATAAAATAGGATTTTTTTCATTTCCTGCATATAATGTTTTAAAGGAATTCTTAACCTAAGGGAGTGCAAGGAAGGTATTGTGTCCCTAAAAGACTTAATATTTTTTATTTGTATTGATCTAACAAAACCTCCGATGGATAATCATGGACGCTAATTCTCGGTATATAAAAGACCTTGAGATGGAATTGTTGAAGAATACTTCTCGTAACTAAACTAACCAAGATTTTTTTAATCGCGAGCAAAAACCCACAAAACTCTAAGGGAGTTATTCTCAAGAATAGAATTGTTGTTTAGTCCAAACTAGATCTCGAGAAAGGAGAAATCCGAGAAGACTATTGGAAGGTATTGCCACTTATGCTAAGTTTTTCCTTGATGTTATTATTTTTAGAAAGAAAAGATTTGTCTTGGAAATAGTTTTTTAAATGTATAATACATTTGAATTAAGATGTTTGTGATTGCAAGCTAGGTACCAATCTTTCCTAAAATCATTAGGTTAAGAGATGGATGACCGAGTACAGATCTCCGACTGAGGCAATATTACGGTGAGCACAGAACGTTGACTGAGGCAGTGCTCTTGATGGCGCTAGACCTCCCCAAGGCCAGCGTGAATAAAATCTATCCCAAGGAGTTTTTTCTCTTTTTTTGGCGTTAGTGAGTATAGACCAATCATGATGTGAAAAGTCTTGTCATAGGAAACTCTAGTCCGGTAGGAGGAGGTGAGGATACCAGGGGGCTCTGGTCATAAACTCCTTAAGCTCTTACAAAATGCCAACTACCCTTCGATTTCCAAACAGTGTCCTGGAAGTTTCAATACTGAGGAAGTGAACTTGGAAATAATAATACCTTCGGGTTGACTTCATTCTAGTTAGAATAGAAAACATTGTAAAAAGTTATTTTTCTTAAAGGAGCTTATTGAGAAGATATTGCTTTACTCTATTTTTGTGTTGTGAATTAAAGGCGTGTAACGAATTTGTATCAAGAGATAATTCAAAGAAGCTATTTTTATATGTTGAACCTAAAGTGGTAGATAATTAGGTAATTAAAAATACTCTCTCGAGGGAAGTGGGAGGATGGACCCCTGATAGATCGAGACCTATGGTTGGGTGGTCTCAGTAAGCTGAGAGCTTTCCTAAGAAGGAATAAAAATCACATTTTTTGGACCATTAGAGATAAAAAATTCTGACTCACATCACTTCAAAACCATGGGCAAAAGGGATCAAAGTGCCATGCTTCCCTTGATTTCCCATTCTTTTTAAACCTAGCGCAACGTAAGCCTATTTTAGCCAGCAATTTCTATAAGGGATGGAATCTCGAACCATTGACACTATTCAACCGTTAGTAGTTGATTTGACAAAAAAAACTCAGGTCAATCCTCGTGGGAATGGCTAGAACTTCCACTGTAGGGTAGACTCAAGCAAGCCTATTTAGCAAACTCTGAGGGTTTTCATCAAAATCCAAGACGACACTTTCTAAGACATCTCTTGATGGGCTACTAAGAACGTACCGCCAAGGAAAGCTTGGGAGGGCACATTATAATATCCACAAGGCACTCACACTCACATCCTTCCATCTTGCACCTAGTGCACACAATATACACCACATCTAGTAATGTACCTTAAATCTAACCCCATACACCACCAAGTGCACATATGCAAAATTCACAATGCACACATGCATAGTTCATGATGCACATGTGCATGGTGCACTAGCACTAGTCCATACAATAGCTTCATTAATTCATCTACCCTACAACTAGTGTAATACACACCACCCTTAGGATATCCTGCACTTGCACCATCCTAGTGCACTAGTGTATGGAATGGCACATAGTGCACACAAGCATACACACCTCTCATTTGACCCACCTAGTGTACACCTACACACTAGTGTATGGAATGGCATGTAGTGCACACAAGCATACACACCTCTCATTTGACCCACCTAGTGTATACCCACATACTAGTGTATGGAATGGCATGTAGTGCACATGCACATAGACACACACCTCTCATTTGACCCACCTAGTGTATACCCATACACCCATCCACATTTCACCCTATTGCACTACAAAGTACACTAACCTATCACCTCAGTACATAGTGTGTGATGTATACACACAGTGCATCACACCTAATCACATGTGCTCAAGCATGTCCCATTTGCTTCAACAATTGTCAGTATCATCAACCTCCAACACAACATCAATCTTGGTAGTCATCAACATCTCGAAAGGTGCCAACTCAACAATAAAAATATTATTGGCCTGACACAACTAGCCAATCTCATTAGGCACATCACACAATCATTAGAAGCATCTTTGCATCCACACAGTATATTTGATGTCAATAAGCAATGCTATCAATGGTTCATTCCACAATGACAATCATGTCCCCCCTTTTTCCTAATAATAATCATTTTACCTTATAATATTTTAGTTAAGGTTTTTAAACCTTAATGCTTTATTAAGCTCCTATTCAAATTAAACTCTCACAAGTCTTAGTTCATGTGCTATTGACACATATAGCACCTTTGGCTTAACATCAAAGCCCAAGTCCACAATTTATACAAGGAGGAGCAAATTTTTTATCAAGGAGGCCATCCAACAAAAAGCCTTGGGAACTTCATGAAATCAACAAGGAGCAAGATTACGTATACTTAATGCGTATTCCATGAGGATGTCCTTTTATTTGCATATTGTAAGCAAGAGAGGCTATCAAACATGTATATTTTGGATCACTCCAACAAGAACAACAATGTACAAGATGATCTTGCATCATTAGGATCTTCAACCAAACTACAAAACAACTCTTCATCATCAACAAACTACTCTTATCGGGATTAAGACATTTTGGATCTTCTATGCTTGAGTTCTCTTTCATTGAGAGTCACATTGTGCGCTTGCAATTAAGCATAATCAACTATGCTTGACCTCTCACTTGGAGAATTTGAAGACTATCATTGTAAAAGCTAGGTTTCGTTTTGGTATCTCCTCTAGTAATCTTGGACTTACTTTTTGAGATCTAGAAGCATTTTGCTCTGTAATCATGGACTTCTTGTTTTGAAGTTCTAGATGTAGCTCTCCTAGTATTCTTGGACTTGTTGTTTTAAGTTCCAAAAGTTTGTCTTGATCTTCATGGATACCAGAAGGAATTTGACACTTGTAATCCAAACTTCTTGTTTTGAAGTTCTAGATATTATTTTTTCTTGTTAGAGTGAGTAGTACCAACCCAATTATCCCATTTATTCTTTATCCACTTCTTGCCTATTATTTGAGCTAGGGAGGGTGTTGAAAGGTACCTCTCTTATAGGCTCATGTGAATCCTCTTTAGTTGGAGGAAAAAGAGGACATGTATCTAGACCCTTTTGAGAAAAGTAGTTGGATCCATGATATCACTAATGATAAAAGCAAGCCACTTGCCTCAGCCTATTTAAGAGGCTCATTCTCATTATAATATACAACTCTTGAATTTATAATCTTGAACACAATTTTTCTTTGTTTCTAAGTTGTTTATCTTTCTCTATTTTCTTCATCTCCACAGAGACATTCTCTCCTATACACAACCACGAGCACTTTAAGGTATTATCTGCCATAGCCATGTCCCTGAGCTTATGATCATGTGGAAGTACTAAAATTTCAACAGTGAGCTTCTAACTCTCACTACCAGTCATAACCCTAGTCCTAGTCAATCCCTTGATATAGATAACACCACTTGATCAATCAAGTGATCCAATTAGGCAACTATGATAGCCTCCAATTTTGTCATTAAAAAAAGGCTAAAAGATTTGGGATCTACATCGACAAATTATTCACTTTATCAAAAATATTTGTGTTATTGTATCTAAGTTGTATTTCATTGATACAGATTTATGCATTGTAAATGCTTGGCTTGGAGCTATAAAAGCCATTGCATATGTTCTTTTATTTTAAAAACCTTAGGAATCTTGCCTAGAATGCATGCAACACATAAGGCTTCAACCTTAGTCTTTTTGTATGGTCAAAAATATTTGATTTAATAAAGGTTCAAAGGGTGCAATTGGGGTTCTTGGGAAAAAGTGGTTGAGGAGGTTGGAGCACGGAAGATTGTGGTGTCTCTTTAACTTCTCTCTTCCCTCTCTTCCAAACTCTCTTTGTCCATCCTTCTTCTTGCTCTTCCTTTGTGCTGCAACTATGGATCTTGAGTGTGTAGAGGAAGAGGAGGAGCCTCCTGATCTTGTTTCTTGATTGGTGAGGGTGTGTCTTGAGTCTTTTGTGTGTGTATTCATGGCAAGGGAGACGTGTCTGCAGGTTTCATGGTGAGGAGCAAAGCTCCAAGCATATACTTTGCTACTCGGTACCTTGGTTTTGTGCTTCTTCGTGTGTTGGGTGAGAGCCGGTCATTTTTTGGTTCCGTTGCCGGGACCGGGCTCACTATGGAGTCTGCAAAGAAGAGCCATGATGAAGAAGAAGAAGGGGAGAGATTTTGAGACCTGTAGCTTTCATGATGGCACCCTGTGATCCAGAGCATTCGCAACTCTCAAAGTCTGTAGACGTCACAGCAACCCTTGCAGAAGCAATGAATCCGAAAGTGGCACAACCAATCATTCCATAGATCATTCCTCTCCGATGCTCATCAAGGCCATGGTGGATGCCAATATTGCTAGGAAGGTTGATGACACATGTCGTTGGCAAACCTGCACGTGCCAAAATGGTCTGACCCGCAATTTCAACAGGCCTCAGAGTGAATGAAGGCCCTATTGACCATGAGCAATCGGTCGATGATACAGACGCTTGTTTGTTAATTAACTGCTGCTTTGTCTCTCTTTCTTCCTGTGAAGGTTAACTGTCCTCCTCGAAAGGGCCAAAAAAAAGAAGAAGAGCACAACATAGAAGAAACACGAGGATTGCTTCTTCCTACCATTTCTCTTGCATTTCTCTGCGGGCGCGCGGCAGAATGCCTCTACTTGCAATCGTGCAGGAGAGAGGGAGTGGGTCCTAAAAGATCTATGCATTGGATCTTTCTTTCTTTCTCTCCATGAATCAGAGAGAGAGAGAGAGAATATAGAAGAAGAAGGAGGAGGAGGATAGGAAGCAAGGCAAAACATTCATCCTTTTTCACGCCCTCATCCACAGGCGGCGTCTGCACGAGACGGCAACCAAAAAGAAGATCAGATAATTTTTTTTGCTTTTATCAAAACCTTAAAACCCTAAGGTTAACCAGTCTATGGTAGGCAGGAGTTCATATGCAACACATTAAAGAAAATCAAGCATCCAATGTTCTATTTCTGTCTTTTCTTTGAATAAGCCAAGCATTGAGTCACACGGGTGGGAGTACCTTAAAGCTAAATCTGATGAAGTGGGAGTGCTACTTTGAAGATCTTTTGCGGATTTTCACCTTTTCCGTGTCAAATTGTTGGATTTCCAATGTTTCTTCTTCACGGAGATAGTGTGTCTCCCAAAACCGAAGCATTGTGGTATTCATCCTTATCAGTATATTAGTCTGTGATGGGTGTTTGAAATCAAGAAAAAAATTGATGTGAAGAGATAATGGTTGTTGATGAAGTGGACAAATGATCCATGGAAGTGTGAAGAAATGAGAAGAAGGATATGAAGTTTTTATTGAAACTTACAATGGAAGTGTGCTATGGTTCTTTGGTTCGCGGGAGCTCACCAATTGAAGTGTGGGAGGAATGATAGCCTCCAATTTGGTCATCAAAAAAAGGCTAAAAGATTTGGGATCTACATCGACAAATTATTCACTTTATCAAAAATATTTGTGTTATTGTATCTAAGTTGTATTTCATTGATACACATTTATGCATTGTAAATGCTTGGCTTGGAGCTATAAAAGCCATTGCATATTTCTTTTATTTTAAAAACCTTAGGAATCTTGCCTAGAATGCATGCAACACATAAGGCTCCAACCTTAGTCTTTTTGTATGGTCAAAAATATTTGATTTAATAAAGGTTCAAAGGGTGCAATTGGGGTTCTTGGGAAAAAGTGGTTGAGGAGGTTGGAGCACGGAAGATTGTGGTGTCTCTTTAACTTCTCTCTTCCCTCTCTTCCAAACTCTCTTTGTCCATCCTTCTTCTTGCTCTTCCTTTGTGCTGCAACTATGGATCTTGAGTGTGTAGAGGAAGAGGAGGAGCCTCCTGATCTTGTTTCTTGATTGGTGAGGGTGTGTCTTGAGTCTTTTGTGTGTGTGTATTCATGGCAAGGGAGACATGTTTGCAGGTTTCATGGTGAGGAGCAAAGCTCCAAGCATATACTTTGCTGCTCGATACCTTGGTTTTGTGCTTCTTCGTGTGCTGGGTGAGAGCCGGTCAAACTAAGAGACCATCGCGACTATACCAAGTACAATGAAGAGAGCTTAAACTTTAGGTGGAGCCTTGACATACTTGTAGGCCATAATTGATATTGGGACCAAAAATGGGCTCGACACTATCTCTAGGACTCTAGTTGGGCCTCCTATTCTCACAAACCACCCTCACAACCTCATGGCCAAGAGCGTCTAGAGGCTATATACTAATTTAGCTAAGCATGCATTTGTATCCATTTATAGTCCAATGATTTTTCCCATCCCAACTCCAACAGAGGGAGAATCCCACACATACAGGTGACTAACACCTCGTTGCACACACATACAAAGCACCCCCTAGCCAATCTTTATGGCTCCCATGGCTCTCCTATACCTTGGAGATTGGCCCCAAGATGCGCCGTCTAAACATAAAACACAATCTTAACATTGTCCACTCTTTTGACAAAGCGTTCTGGGAGATAATTTTGTTTCCTCATATAAGAGTCTCCAAAGAAAAGTGTACTATCCTACAACAAAGGGATCCTCACACATTATTGTTGGTCAGTAGTTTAGACAACCAATTACAATGTATCTTGGAGACTTTCTTTTGCATAATACCATGTATAATAATGCAAATGCGAGGTGTAATGCCATATATTGCTCAAACAAACTAACCACAAATCAACTAATGTGTCATGTGAAAAATAAATTTTCGATGATTTTTTTTCTAATGAAGTGTTGCATTGCAATTTTGATTCCCATTATGTGAATTGCTAAAAATTACTGATTATTCTATGATTTAAGACATACTTAAGCATATTCAAACATTTTCAATCATTTTCCATAACAAGAATGAAAGATTCATCATAAAATTCAATAAAAGACTGCTTACTCTATAATCCGCATACACATGCATCATATTTTGAAGACGAGAAGCCACTGATACTCTTTTACAATCATTGATGATGCCTTCTTTGTGCTTCCTTGTTTCGTTTCTCGCATCTCATCATGGACCGGGACCCATTCTCCCTCATCTTCGCAAGCCATTGAAACAATGTTTATGGAGAGAGAGGAAGAGAAGAGAGGAATACTCAAATATGAACTTTTCATTTATTGCATCAAATTTTGCACCGTTTTGAGTGATTGGAAGTGAAGAATTACAACACCTCAGTGCTAGGATGAGGAAGGATGATTCCAACAATCACAAAAACCCCCTCTTTGTGATATTTCATGAATTATAAGCTTTTTAAAATCAAGCTTAAGCTTTAACTTGGAAAAAAATCAATTCACTCCCTAGAAAAAAGCTTAAGCTCTTAGAGTGCCTGAAAATGTCTTTACAAGAGATGGACAACTAATCAAACCTCCCTAGACACACCTAACCTAACCCTGGGACTAACATATAGCATAAAGGGAAAGAACTTGTAAAGGAAGGATATCATCTGGACTTGGCCACAAGAAGCTTTTGCGTAGCAAGAGGCTCCCTCTAGGGGCTCTATCAAATTAGTTTAGTGCACTAGTAAAACAAAACCCATTAATTGCATTCGCACCAAATAAAAAAGTTTCCCTCTTGGCCTAATGAGATAAACATTTTCACTACAAAATAAACGGCCCTCTTGGCCTAATGAAATCAAATATTAAATCCAACATGAACGATCTTCTTGGCTTAACGAAATATAAGCACCATTCAGTAACCTATTGCTAAAAGTAACCCTTGGTCCCCACACAAATCCTACTGAAGCACAAAACTAGACTAAGGGAATGGGCTACCTAGGCCCTACACTAAATGTATCAAATTACTAGCTAACTCCATGCATAAATGGCAAGGGATGTTTGTCGAATATGCCATTGAATGATCTGATGCTTCCGTGAAAGAATAGGAAGATCATTCAATGGCATATTCGACAAACATCATGAGGCAATTGTAAAAACCCCTCATGACTACAGTTAATAAAGACATCTTCAAAAAATGCATAATTAGCCAATATGTATGCGAAGCGATTCTACTATATGCGTATTAGCTAGCAAGTTCTGTGGGTGACAACCAAATCGTTGTTGTTGTTCCAAGGTGAAAACACCTTTTTTGTGTGGTCATACTTAGTGTCCTTGATTGCCTTAACTCCTTGCTACAGTCCTTGAGTTGCCCTTTTCATAGGAAAAATACTTAGTGTGAATGCTTTTTAATTAAGTGGAATTTTTACAATTTAAACCTTGACCTTTGGTACATTAATGATAGCTACTTTTAACACTTTCGTAACCAATTTTAGTTTTTAACTTTACATTGGATTAATGCATTCAATTAGACAACCACACATTCATTCCTTCATACAATCAATGCATGCATTTGTTCAATTTTTGTGCCTTCTAGTGCATCCCTCCCTCATCCCTCCCCTATCTAAGAGTGTGTAGCACTTGCTAGGATTGTGAGGTGAGCAGTGTGGATTTGTTTCGATGTATGCAGGTTTTTTAATTATGTGTGCTTGTGCACTTATTTATGTATAAGGTGGTACATTACATGATTAGGTTTGTGGCAACTAATCATAAAAGTGAGAAGTATATTCAAATGCCACATAATGATCCATGTCATGTGGGCATACGCCAACATGCATTATATAGGTTAGGACATTTGTCAAGGAGTCCTTGAAATCTATTTAGCTAGCAATATAAAGTTCTTCATCTTAGTGAGAATGTTATCTAGGTAAGGGTGGAGCATGATGTTTCCTTCAATTAGCTTATCGTGGTTCAACTCGAGGATCAGAAATGATGTAGGAGTGATGCAAATTGGATCATATTCAAAGGTCTTAATAGCACAATGTTGTTTGCAATTGTTCATGATTTGACAACCAACACACTCCCACTAGGCATGTAGAGCCTCAAGCATTGTTGCAAGAAGCCAAACTTAGATTTCACAAGTCTATCTAGATCTATGAGATTTTTTAGGTGTGGCCTCCACACAACTGTACTTGAAGGAGGTGATAAAGCATGCATGTAGGGATTTCTATCATGACATTTGAGTAGCAATCATCTCTTTAATGATGGAGAAAGTTTTGGTAAAGATGATTTTGAATTCCTCCCACAAACATGGTAGAGATCTTACAACTTTCACCTTATTCTCATCTAAGAGACTGAGGTCTAGCCTCTTGTAGCTACAGGAAAAGAAGGAGGAGGCGTTGTTGAGCTTTTAATGGATGTGATGATATCTTTGCTTGTATTTGAGGAAATGGATGGTCTCTTGTAAAAGGGCTTTAACATGAAGGTGGATTTGACCTTTTGTGAGTGATTGAATTTGTATGACTAACCGATTGCATTAAGGCAATATATTAACCAACAGCAGTAGGGATTGTATTAGAGTTGGAGTTCACGATAAGTAGTTGGTGGTCATCTTGAGGGGTTGAGCTAGAGAGAGTAGCATTGCTAAAGGACATTCTCTTGCTATCATTAACTTTTAGTGTTGTTGTGAGGCAAAGTGACTCTTGTGATTGTGCATGCTAGTTCTCTCTATAGTTCTCTACTGGGCTTCCATGATTGTGAGAGATTTTGTATTCTGGATTTGTGGAATGCCCTTGCTAGATGTTGGCTTCTATGGTTATCGAAAGTATAATTTTCAAAGTATTCATTTTTGTTGTGTAGACTAGTCAAGTTTTAACACCATGTATTGGGATTTGTGAAACTTGTTTTCTAGAGTGTAATGGTAATTTAGATGGCAAGTGATATTGTGAGTGATTGAGTTTGAAGTAGTTGCGGCACCATTGGTTTGGGATGTGTTGTTTTAGGTAATCATATCCATATTCTACCCTCACAGTAGTTGTATGCCCTTAGCAAACTTTAGAAGACCCATCTAGCTCATTTTCAGATATGATGTTGGCATTTTTTCATTGCTTGGTAGATAGAAAATTTTTGTGGTAGGTTCGTATGAGGTTGGGTCTCTTTGTTTTGGTGCTCTATTTTGGGGATCCATTTTTGTTGGATGCTATTTCGCTTTATGGTCTTACTCACTTTTTTGCATTGTTTTGCTTGTGCTTGGAGCAACTGATTGATCAATGCTTTGTCCCCTTCCTTAGAGGTTGTGCTAGGTGAATTTGTGGACATTGGTGGTACCACCTTCATTAAAAGAGCTACTACACCCTTGCTAACAGTAGCAGCTATCCACATGTTAGGTAGCTCCAAGTGAATGAGCTACATTTGAAAGTCAACCATGCACTTGGTCTATCATTTAAATGGTGGGCAGACTAATAATATCTCATTTCCAACTCCATCTGTGTTAGGTAACACATAGAATATGGTAGGCAAACTTTTAGTCATGAAAATCATCACCTAACACTTTCCTAATACAAATTATAAGGGGCACCTCTCTATGGATTCACCTTTGCAAGAGTCGAGATGAGTGAGACTGTCCAATCACTTTATGTCATGATATTGTAGTCAAGATCTTAATCAATCTCAACCCATTGATCGCGTGCACTTTTCTTGCTGCTAACTTGACCCTTAGGTAGGAAACGAGCACTAACTCTTCATCTTCGGGGTCGAGTTTGGTGAGATTTATAGCTTATATGGAAATTGATTGTAGTAATGCTCTAGTAACATTAGGAGTTCATGCAATAGATGTGTTGGTGGTGGACAATATTTTTTTATTTGATCATTGAAAGAATCGATGCCTTTTTCCGTCAAGTGTCTTGAGTTTGACATTGCTAGTTTTCTTGATCAAACACATGGAAAACAGACCTAGGCCTCTAAATTCATATTTTGTTTATGGCCCTTAATAGAATAAAGCAATAGTAGGTTGCCTTTTTGAAAATCTCATTGTTTGAAATGTTTGTCAAACTAGGCATTTCATCAAGCTTCCTTATGGTTAAGAGCACATATTACTAGTAATCTAGTTTTGGATTATAACCATTCTAATTCTAGCAACAAGTAGTTTGTCTAAGCTTATTACCTTTCCCATCTCTCTTACACAACCATCCTTAAGATGGGGACAAAGAATTTTACTAGCATAGTTGCATTTGTACCATACGTCAAATTAAAGAGAGTTTGGCTAGTAGCAGTCTTGTAGGCTGTATGATACGCTCATAACATTGCCATCAATTTATTGACCCTGGCCCTTTAAGAAGTCAAGACTACATTGGTTAGCGCATTGATAAGGATTTTGTTGGTAGCTTCCACTTTGCTATTCGGTTCTAGTAGGGGGAAGATTTTCTTTGAATACCCATGAATGTGGACAATGAGCATGTGATCACCTCATTAATAGTCTATGTATCTTGGTTGCTCACAATCTCAATGGCATAGCCAAATTGAGAGATCACCTACTCCCATAAGAATTCTATTGTCATCCTTGCGCCATTTTTCCATGTGGCTCTAGCCTCATCCCACTTCGTCTCAATAACCAGTTGCAACAATGATGTATTTAGCTTGTGAATATTGAACCATAAGGCTTATATGCCTGATAAAATCTATCCTCCACTTCTCAAAGGGTTATTGTGCTATTACTCATGTGAGTTTCATTTTGTCATTTCTAATTGGTGCTTTTGTACATTGGCATTGATCATAATGTCTCAAAAACTTAGTAGCATCACAAAAAAGGGTGGGCCACCACAACTAAGATTGCAAGATCTTTTGAGTTGTGGAGCCTCTATAGAAATGACCTCCTACACTTCCTACGTGCAATGTAGCCAAAATTCCATGCATCTTGTGCTCGTAGATGCACTCTCTCAGCAAGCCATCTTGGCCCCAACCTATACAACTGTCCAACAAACAGTTGGTAGGGTTACACTTTGATGGTGAGACAATGGAGCCTGGCTTTATCTATTAGGCAAGCAAGTTCCTTTTTCCAAAATCTCAATAATACCATTAAGCTAGTATGGGGTGAGGTCCACTTAAAAAGGATCCTCCTCTCTAGATGTTCTAAATGGGTAAGCATCTAGGAGATCGTCCATGATACCCTTCCATGCAAGCTCTCCATTGGGTATTCAAAACGAATGATTAGCCATGTATTCTTACTTTGATTTTGTACAATTACTAAAGAAATCAAAATTGAGGAGCAATAACAGTTATCAAGCTTTGTGTCTAGTCACAAATGGCTTGTTTATGGGGTACAATGGGGCCTAGTAGTCCATAAAGAAAGTGACCGGCATTGCCAATAAAATAATTTAATATCTTTCTCTAATAGTAGGTTGTTTAATGCTTGATTTATGCATGCATTACAAAGCCTAACATTCACTTTGTAGTCTCCAAATGAGGATGTTTATGTATAGTTTAGGCACCTAGCATTGGTAGATAGTAAAGTATATTATTTTCTATTTATGTGATGCTCATCACTTTGGACCATTTTATCCTGAGGGGATATTCTTACCATTATATTTACATGATTTTTTGGAATCTCATTAGAATGGTTGCTACAACACTCGTTAAGCCACAAGCAGGTTTTACTTTGTGCTTGGCAATTCATCCATATCATGTTCAAGCAAAAAGAAGCTCAATTGAGGTATTTCTATACTAGTTGTTGGAGAGAAAGGAGCATTTGGTTTACATCTTTTACCTTGTGAGAATTTTAAATCTTTTTGCAAAGATTTAGGCTTAAACCCCTTTTTGTGGATTGACATAGGTCACTGTGTTGACACTTTTCTTTACATGAGTGCTAGCTTCTATTCCCCACATTGCTCCTAGGGGTATTTGTTACAATATTTGGCAGTGATGTGTTCACATACACTTAGGACTATCAAGATATATTTTTTCCTCTCTCTAGGAATCCCCCCCCAAAACACACACACATACACACATTTTCACTCTAGGGTATACTTATTCTTGTGAGTTTGCTCTCTTGTTACCTCTCAATACACTTTGTGGCATGTGCTCTCAAGCTTCTTCTTCTCAAGCTATACATATGCATTCCTACAACCCTAAATCCAACATCATGTATTCTTATTGTGTGATGTAATAGGTGGCATTTGTTGTACTTGATACGGATGAAGCAATGAGGAGCCAATCTTCCACTTGTATGCTCTGCTCACTTTGAAACAAGTTTGGCTAAATAGGAAGTCAAATTGATGAGTAACTAATTAGGAAAATAAAGATAGATTAAATTAGAGTAGATAGATTAAGTACCGTTAAGAGAAAAAATTAGAAAAATATTTTTAAAAATTAAACTCCTTGATATTTGTAAGCTATGTTTTATGCATTGTGATTCGCTATTTGGTTATATAAGACTAGATATACTTCATGCTTGACTTGCTTGAGAAGGAGATAAGATACAGATCTAGAAGCAGATAAGGTTATTGGGCGAGTGTATTGTTGATGGGTAGAGAGATTTCTTGTCTACTTGTTTACTTGCCTACTTGTTGGTCTAGGAATGGATAAGGTTATTAGATGAGAGCATTTTTTATGAGTAGAGAGCTTTCTTGTCTACTTATTTGCCTATGTACTTGTTGGGGTAAAGGCCAATGGCCAATGTCCAAGTGGGTACCCCTTGTCTAGGCTTACATTGTACAATCATATATAAGTGAAGATAACAAAGACCCATTCATTTTTTATCTAGTAAACTCTCTTGTGTGATTCTCTCTCTCAACCCTCCCACCCCCTTGCATCCCACCATTGCTTCCCTCTCAATTGGTATCAAAGTGATATTTGATATTTTTAGGAGCTCATGCTTGGAGCAAGAAGCAGAGGAATGAAGCTTTATTGTAAAGGTTGAGGACTAGAGCTTCTTCTTTGACATTGATGCTCTCGACCCACACATTGATAGAGAGATTATTCTCCTCAGTGGGATCCAAATTCAAGAGTAGGTACTTAAGCTATTGAGGCTCAATTTGGGATGGAAATAGCCCATTTTAGTATTAACTTTGGTAGCCATTAGTGTCTAGAATTGAAGCAAAATAGCTCTGCTTTGGATTGCTTATGAGAAAGAGATCTTGGTATATGGTTTTGATATATGCAAGCATAAGGCTTACTTAAGTAGGAGGTAGCTTATCATTTTGAGGTAGAGGGCCTACTTGCCAAAATCAAATTCCTTTAGGGGATTTAAATAGAAGCATGATATAGTATATTAAAACAAAGAAAATGAAAGAGAGAGAGATGATTTGCTAAGATCATGATATCTAGGAGAGATGGCTAGGATTGAAGCAAAACAACTTGGCTTTGGATGCTCACGAGAAAGAGATATTGGTACATGGTTTTGATGTATACAAGCACAATGCTTGCTTAAGTAGGGGCCCTACTTGCCAAAAGCAAAGGGGTTAAGTAGGGGATTTAAATAGGAATTTGCTTGTAGTCTATAGAGAGAGAGAGAGAGAGAGAGAGAGAGAGAGAGAGAGAGAGAGAGAGAGAGAGAGAGAGAGAGAGAGAGAGAGAGAGAGAGAGAGAGAGAGAGAGAGAGAGAGAGAGAGAGAGAGAGAGAGAGAGAGAGAGAGAGAGAGAGAGAGAGAGAGAGAGAGAGAGAGATGATAATTTCCTAAGATCATAATGTCTATGGGATGTGCTGCTTACCTAGGTGCTCCAAGATGCTTTAAAAAAACTATCTTCACACATTTTGGAGAATGGGCATTCTCGTGTCAATTTCCCATGTTTTTCATGTTTTGAAGGCTATAGGCATGTATTTTATCTCAGAAACTCTTTTTTGCAACACTTTGATACAATTGAGATAAAACTAGTTTCATACTATAAAACCAAGATGTTTATGTCTTGGAGGTTATTTTACCTCGAATTAACAGTCAAGAAATTCCACAAATCTTTTTAATATGTAGTAAATAGTGTACATGCTATTATAAGATGTTCTTTCCTATTATTGTGAGAGCACTTGGTTTTGCAATTTTTTGACCTTGTATGTAACGTGCCTATCAATTTTCGATAGCATGTATTTAAGTAGCCCATCAAGAAGTAATCAACATCACTACCATTCAAAAATCCTTAGAATAACCAAACATTCATAACCTTAAACTTCTTTAGTCTACCTCATAGGGGAAATTTCACCTCAACCCCACAAGGATCAACATGAAAATGAGGAATCTAATATAAAATAGTATAGTCTCCTATCAATCATCTAGTAGCGGCTTTTGAAGTGAATGAATTGCTATTATCACTCAAGCCAAAGCAAACCATTGTTATACTTGGTTCAATGAGAGTGAGAAATAAGGGGGAGCAATGTGCATCAATCCCACTACCCATAATATATAGTCTCAACTCCAATCCCCTAAAATGGCATTGGTTGGATTCTGAGATAACATGCTAGGAGACCCTTCCTACTTTTGCCTAATCCAATGTTCAAGTTCTAATGGAAACCTCTCAAGTAACAGATAACACCTTACCATTGGAAAGAACTATCAAGGATCTAATCACTTGCTTCTCTCAAAGTGTTTCTTTAGGTTTAATCTATACATAAACATGAATATAAGGAAAAAAAATGTTCTTATTCTAGTCAATATCAAAACTCCTCTTGAAGGCCGAAATAAACCACTAAGCTAGAGCCCCCATCGCTCCTTATTACTACCTCCTAGCCTATAATGAGTCCCTACGGAGATACCACTCATGTCTAATGTCGATCCTAGCAATTTTGCATGGTAAACTGGCTCCCTTGTTATAGAGCCATGGCAACTATCCTTGGGGTAGGTCTACTACACTCAACCATAAGTTTAACATGTATTTAGATGTTTTGTTAAGAAATCACAAGCATTTCAAACATTCTTTTTGATGCAACAAGTAGTATGACAAGTGTTCTTGTGTGTAAGTGTCCATTTAGGCCCTAAGTTTACCAAGCATAGATTTTATGAGTTTAAGTCAGGGTTTTGGATCTTATGCTAGATTAACTTGCTTTAGGCAACAGTGATACATCTAATTCAAACATCAAAGGTTTATCCATAGAAGTTCAACTACATTACCCTTATGTTTTAACCACCTTAGCAAGGTACTTCTTAACATCCACCCTAGTGAATTTGGCCTAATATTTTTCTTTATTCCATTTAGGTGATAGTTATGTTAAAGACTTAAACTTCATACAATGAATTCTGTAAATCCATCATTTATCACTTGTGTGAAAATATCCAATTTTTTTAAGGATTCCTATATGAGGACTAGATGCCATCATGGAAGGGTGACTCTAATTAATTTTTCTCCTAAGAGGATCCCAAAATGTATAGTAGTTGCAAATTTTGGATCATTGACATTATTTTTCTAGATTTTTCTATGGTTATTTTAATAAGATTGCTTTGAAATACAAAGGAAAAACCTAGACTTATGGTTGCGGAATGCGGGCGTCGCTCACATGTGCTACATCTTGTTTTGCTCCAATATTTCTCTACTTTTGGGCCATCCTGATTGGTACATTCCTTACTTTCTTCTTCTTCCAAACTTGTAGTCTCAAACTAAGGTTTGCCAAAGTATAGGGGGATTTGAGTAGAGAGAAAGTCAACTTAAGAGAGTAGGCTTAATGGCATCATGAGAAAATATGGAGATTTTTTGTTGGAATAGGCAAGCTTGAAAGAGGGTTTTTGGTTTATGAGTAGGCTTAGCAACAATGGATAGATAGCACACGAGGTATTCATGGAGAAGATGGGTGGGTTTTGACCTTGGAGTAGGTGAATTTGAGTTGTGGGCAAGGGAATTTGGTGTGATAGAGATCCTAAAACTAGAAAAGAACCACAAACCAAACACACGACCTTTAAGTATGAGACAAATACATGACCCTCGATCCCTCACTCCCTCTATTCACACTTTCTCACTCTCTCTAATTTTATATATATATATATATATATATATATATATATATATATATATATATATATATATATATATATATATATATATATCTCCATCTCGATCTTACTATGTGTTTTTCTATCTCCTTATCTTTCACTCTCTCCCTCTCTCACTATGTCTTCTTCTTCTTCCTCTCTCTCTCTCTCTCTCTCTCTCTCTCTCTCTCTCTCTCTCTCTCTCTCTCTCTATGATCATAATGGTATGTTAATAGTAATGATTGTCAACATTAAGCCTTATTTTCTTATGGCTTACATAACCTTTATCCCAACTCATATTTTAGTGTGCATTATGTGTTGTGTATATGCTTTTTGCTATCGAAATGATTAATGTGGTCACAAGTCTTCCACTTTGTGAGCTTTATTCCACAAGATCTAACTTTGCATGGTGATGATCAATGCTCAAGGTGGGATGTCATGAGATATACAAGTCGGGATGACGTCAATACTAGTGATGATAACATGGGTAATAATTGATTTAAAGATCTTTAAATTTTTTTAAATCAAGGTCATTACATCCTCTCCCGAAGAAATCAAGATATCCTCATCTCAAGAGAAACGAGGGATATTGTTTAATCAAGGTCATTACATCCTCTCCCGGAGAAATCAAGATATCCTCATCTCAAGAGAAACTAGGGATATTGTTTATGTAGGGCTCCCTTATCAATCCATGTGGATCCTCTTGAAGATAGCCCTTTCATTGGATGAGGTACTCCCTTAAAGTTCTACTTTTAAGAACTTTCTTCTTAAGATAAAGTATTCTCTCAAGTCGGAGCTCAATGAATCCTTGTCTTAGCATTATAATTTGTTGATAATCTAATACATGATCAATATTAGATATGTAAGCCTTTAGTAGGCTAACACAAAAGACATTGTGGATTTTTAAGTGCTCAAAAAGTTGTGACTTGCATGTATTAGTCCTTGGGCACTTGAGGATCTTGTAAGGTCCACAATATCTTGAGCTCAACTTCTTGAATTCACCTAGTGATAGTAAGCTCTCTTCCTTGGAGAGATACAGAGAAACAACATGTCCTTGGGCCCTCAAGGATCTTATAAGGTCCACAATATCTTGAGCTTAGCTTTTTGAATTCACCTAATGATAGCGAGCTCTCTTCCTTGGAGAGATACAAAAAAACACCATGTCTCCTTCATTGAAGATTTGCTCTCATCTTCCAAGGTCATTATTAGCTTTTTGACAATCCTTGGCAGCTTGGATTCCACCAAGGGTAGAATTGCATCCACTTCTTAGGTTCTCTAACTGCAACAATATGGGCTTAGAATATCTTGTATGACCTAATTGACTCACTCTATTTGGCCATCAATTTGTGGGTGATATAACATACCAAAGCATAGTTGTGCCAATAGCTTTAAATAAGCTCTCCCAAAATCGAGAAGTAAAGAGAGAATCTCGATCATTGATGACGTGTTTTGGCAACCCATGAAGCCTAAGGATTTCCTTGACAAAGAACCTTGCAATATCTGAATATGTATAGTTTGTATTGATTGAACAATCTTTTTTGTCATATCTATAATAACTAGGATAGAGTTGTGTGAAGGTAACCCTACCACAAAATCCGTGTTAATTAATTCCCACTTCATTTTAGGGATATTAGGATATTGAAGCTTGCATGGAATTTTAACATGCTCTATTTTTACTCTTTGGTAGCTTAGGCACTCACTAACATACTTTAGTAGATTACCTGCTAGCTTTTCTTAGTCATAGCTCTTTGTTACCACATTGAGTGTCTTTAATGTAGACAAGATGTTCTAAAAATGAAGAATCATGCACTGTCAAAAGTACCTTCTTCTTCAGATCATGGCTAGAAGGAATGCATAATCTTTTCTTGAAGTACACAAGATCTTTCTCAATAGAGAAATCTCGGTACTTAAGTTGTGACTTAGGATATTGATCCTTTAATTTCATTTTCTTTCTTAGTTTTTGATACTTAGGTCCCTTGTAACTTCTTCCTTAGCCAATTTGAATGAAATCGGCATTGGTACTATAGCAACTAATGATTTTGCTCTTAAGGGTTCTTCTCTAATGAAAATATAAATGAATGCCTTGCAATTTAAAGCATCTACAACAATTATTCTCCTTGCCTAGCTTGTATTTTATTTCAAAGTCGTACTCTTGTAAGACTTCATTCCACCTTCATTACCTCATGTTTAAATCCAGTTGCATAAAGATCCATTTGAGACTTTTATGATCTATTTTTACCAAGGTGAATTTCTTGCCAAGTAGGTAATGTCTCCATGACTTGAGAGTGTGGATTATAGCCAACAACTCTAAGTCGTGAAGTTTGTAAGAGGTGCGGTGATCAAGGCATAGTCCTTAATAAAAACTAGATATTCTTTGGTCAATCCTATGAAACTACATACTTCTATGTACTTCCTTGACTGATATTGAGGGTGTATATTCTTATATATGCTTAATTAAAAGGTGGGCCAAGAGTGGAAGCATGAGTAAAAGTAAGAGAGGAGCAAGAGATCTGTATGTTCAAGCAAGAGAGACTAAGATAGTATATGGGAACTCCAATAGTCACATTGTGTAACCTACCTTCTCTTATTCTATTGTTGTGTAAAGAATAAAGAATAACACGACATTAACGGTTGGCCACCACTTGCAATGTAGAAGTGTGCGAGTGGCAAGTATAGTAATGTAGATAGCCAAGCACATGTGCCTTTAATCCCCAATAACCTCCCACTTAAGGATAAATGTGTTTGATTTTGGTAGAAAAAACAAGAAAAAAAGTGATAAAGTATAATGAGTACATATAAGTATAATAGGATGAGGTGAATGTGCTTGAGTATGGAGAATACAAGAAAAAAAGTGACAATGTGTCATCTTATCCTACACCCATCAGCTTCTTAAGGAAGTAACAATGCTTCAATGGGAGACTTTTAGTGAGCAAATCCGTAGGATTCTCATCAATTGAGATCTTGATAAGCTCTATTTTCTTGTTCTCATTCACCTTTTTTATGAAGTGGTAAAGAACCTCAATGTGCTTGGTCTTTGCATGAAAGACCAGATTATATGCCAATTGAATGGCACTCATAGAGTTAAAATGCAATGTAGGAGTCATGGTCATACCAAAGTTTGCCACTAGATGGCCTAAACATAGGGCCTCCTTGCACAACTCAATGCTAAAACATACTTGAGCTTGGTAATAGATAGGCCATGTATTTCTACACCTTGGAGATCCAAGAAACAACACCTCTAGAAAAAGTGACGACATAGCCATAGGTGAACTTGCTACTATCTGTATGTTCGTCATAATCAAAGTCTATGTAGAATCTAGTACCCTAGCTACCATAGTAAATGCACATATATGTAGTGTCCTTAAGGTATCTCATGACACCCTTCACGACATCCCAATGTCACTACCAAGTGTCACACGTAATCAGCCACAACTCCCACTATAAATGCTATGTCATGCCTAGTGGCTATCATGGCATATATCAAGCTACCCACGATAGATGAATATGGAAACTTGGCCATCTCAACCCTTTCATCATCTAACTAGGGAAAATATTCTCAATGACTTTATAAATATACTCCTTTTGTGACTAGTAGAGGAGTCTCTTAGAGTGATTACATGTAATGCATATACCATGTACGTGAGAGGTATGCCCCACAAGATACCACAAATCAAGCCCACAATCTCACCATAGTTGTGCTACACTTCTCTAAGATTGAATTCAATTCCTGCTTATTGACCAATGGTCTACTTGGTTGGTTGGTTTCTTGACCACAACCACCACATCACCACTTGCTTACTTGTTTACTTGCTCGCCTATCTATAGTGTGCCATGAAGGAAAATACAACATTAATATTTGCACCTTGGATTAATTTCAGCCTTTGTAAATTTAGCCCTAGCCTATGTGTACATGTGTGAACAGCCCTTAAGTTTGGAAGAGGGTTAGAATAAAAAGGGACTAGAGGCCAAAGGCAAGACATCTTTGATCATTCAATAATCTTGGCTTTACCATTTTCTTGGAGTTAGCTTCTTCTTAGCTTTGAAGCACTCAGCCATGGCCGTCATGTATTCTTGAAACCCGAACCATTAATACATGATGAGGATGTCTTGGTGCAATAGATTTGTTAATTCTTTGTTGTAGCTTAGTTAATTTTTCAATTTCAGTTAGATTTCATTCCATGGTTGATTGCTTTCTTACATTGGTATCAGAGCCATAGCTTAGATCCTTGCAGAAGTCATTTTCAAGTACTAGATTCAATTTCCTAGGCTAGAGAGAGCAAACCATAGTTAGAAATTTAAGTGACAGGACTTGACAGGACATGAAGGCTTCAAACCGGAGTTACATGTGAAAGTCTGCTACAAACAGGGATGAAGATGGTGATTCTTGGCATTAATAATGGAAGAAATGGAGGGCTCCAGCTAAAATAGCAGGACGTGATCAAGATTTAAGCCAAAAATTGGGGTAAGTGGACAAACTAATGGTTACAGGACACTTTAACTGTGGTTACTTTTGAGAAGGAAGGGTTTCTTCTTCTCTTTCCTCATTCCTTCAAGCTGCCATACAAACTGCCATGGACATTTCTTCTCAGATCTTCTTTCCATGACCTCTAGTGCTCAAATGGCTTATGTAAGAATGTAGTATGGGTCTTGAGCTACCTATTGAGTATCTACATGCTTCATATCCACCACGTTTTCATCACGTGCTGTAAGAGGATGTCCTGCAGTAGTTTGCGCTGTTTTTACAGCCCCCCCCCCTTCTTGATCAACAAACGTGAGGCAATCAGAGGTTATATTCTTCATGGGATGATCAAATGGAGTGCAACTATGAGTATACATCATCTTCTACTTGATCTTTCACTCCTTTTGGAAGATGGGAGCTTTCTCAAACCCTAGGTATGGAGTTTTATGACAGTTTTGGACAGCACTAAAATTTCTCAAATTTCTTCATCAAGATCAAAGGGTTTTTGCTATATTATACTCCCTGAGGCTTCTACATACATCCTAGTACCAACATTGATTGATCTTGAAGCTTGAAGCTTTGATGGAGCTTGGATATGGAGATTGCAAACTCTATGTATAACAGTTTGGGACAGCATTAAAGATTCCTAAAATTTTTAAAGCAAATCATGGGGCTTTTTGTGGGCAAAGCATCTTTGAAGCTTCCTCAACCATTTTCCCTCAAGAATCCATCAACATTGGACCGACATTGAAGGTGATTGAAGCCAATGGAGGTCTAGGTATTCAATGGACAGCATGAAGCTTTTATGCCATTAAATTTTGGCATTCCCTCTCAAATTTTGGGATCTCTTGGACACATTGAAGCCCTCTCTATTACCTATTGCAACCTACTTCAAGTAGAGAAGGTAATCGGTCTTCATCAACCCTCATTTGGAGCATTCATGGAGTCATGGAGCTTTCATGGGATTAATGAAGCTGAAGCTTATCAAGGAAGGGATTATTCTTGAAGATTGAAGACCTCTTGGACTGATTTTAGAAGGATTATCAAGCTTAACTCACCTATGTCAAGCATTATGGATTGAAGGTCATTCCATCAACAATGCTCTTCTCCAATCAATTAAATGAGGTACTCTAATCACTCTTAATTTCTCTTTACATCCAATTGCTGATCTCATTTCCAATTGCTGAAGAGAAATAAGAGGATTAATGAAGCTTCCATTCATAGCTTAATGCATTACATGAAGCCTATATGTTATGTCAGTCATTGTCTTTGCTAAACCTTTTCAATTTACTGAAATGGCCATCTCTAAATGTCTCAAACTCTTCCATAATGAATGAGCATTACCCATCTACTTTCATTCACTGAAATCGGTAATTTCTCGAGCTTCATTACTCAATCTTTATTGCCTAACCCTGACATGAAATTGATTGCCTATTTTGCCTCTTGATCATAAGAAAATCATTACCCAATCGGTAAGTGAGAAAAACTTTGTAAGCAGTGAGTCACTGCTGAGGTAAATACCTCTCCATTTCTCATTTACATTTCAGCTTTTTCAATTCCAATCTTGCATACCATGAAAGGGAAAATGAAAGGCAATTGTATTTCTTTCCTATTCCATGCATATCATACTGATTTTTAGAGCTAGAATTCACTTGCCATGTACATGTCCACGAGGAAAAGTGGATGCCGGGCGAGTCGGTAGGACAAAAGAGAGGTGACCCTCCCCTACCAACGAGGACCTTGAAGGGGAGCACAACCCGGCTCGAGAGGGAACTTTGCAAACCCCTCGGGTCTCGGATCCCACGCATTTTCAAATTTAGGTGCAGGTACAAATCTCAAAGGCACTTGAAATCAGCCTACAGCATGAGTTTATGGGCAGTGAGTTCTTGAGATATTGGCAAATGTATGGTACTCATGAATGTATGGCAAATGTATAAAGACATATGGCTACAGTAAAATGTATGCATCCTATGGTAAAGACACTATGGTTCAGCATTAAAGTTTGGAATAGAGTATGTATACATACCCTCATTAAAGATTGCAGTCTACATTGAGTTAGACAGCCATTTTACTGGTTACAGAGGTCATTTTCAGTATGGACAGATGTATGAGACTCTCCTACAGGGTTATGAAGTTGGTACATGCTTGGTATTGGTGGTACAAGCCATTAATTGACTAGAACAGGGTATTCACTGCCTGCAGGAATTTTCAGACAGCAACAGAAAATCCCTTACAGAAATTTCTGTACTCATCCATTTTCTGCACTTGATAGATCGTTGGATAGAGGGCTCTTCAAGCTTTGAACAGAGCCAAAGACCTCGTAATTTGGAGCTCTAGAAGTGAAGATAATCAAGTTTTTCTATTGTAGGAAATTCAAGACAGAAATCAACCCATGGCTAGGAATAAGAAGAGAGACCCTGTTTTGGATACTATCAATGAAGAATTGAAGGAATATCAACAGGAAAGGGAACATCAACAGGAAAGGGGTGAACATGACACTTCTCAAGATGCCATTTACCGAATGCATTATGAGAACGAAGAGGTCGATGCAAGTTCCACCCACTCCCCTACCAATCAACCCATAGAGACGTCTCATATCTCAATGAATTCAAACCGTTTTCAACGATTGTCAAATGACATAAAGGATATGAAATCAGGTTTCGAGGGTATGAGGTTGGGTATTGACAAGCTTGTAGCACTTCTTGGTGAGAAAATGTTGCCTACAGCTGGTCTTAATGTCCCACATCCTCATAGGGCTGAAGAACCACCTAAACCACCTACTCCTAAGGTGGTAGGTCAATTTGAAGTTGGAGAGTCATCTAAAGCTAAGGATTTTGTTCATCCCACTTCACTTCAGCCACAATTCCATCAACAAAAGGGTCATTTTCAGCCACATGGGCAGGATCTTCAAGAAAGAGTGCAAACAAACTCAAAGCATGATGAAGACATCCATGGGTGCAACTCTTTCTACAAGCAATTTTACCCTCAAGCAAATGTTGGTGGCTATGAGCAAGGGCATGTTAACTCAGCCCCAAACTCTTATGGGCAGCCACATGGACATGTGAATTCAGCCCCAAATGCTTTTGGACAACCACAACATAATTTCTCTACTCAAGTGCAGCCCAATAGGCCAAGTCCCATGTTAAATCATGGTTGGAATCAGCAAAATAATGGGCAGCAACCGCCTTTCAACTCACCTATGCATGGACAACCTCCCAATGTGAGCAACACATACTTTCAGCCTCAAGGACATTGTTTCCAGCCACAAAGTCATGGTATGCATTATGGACAGCAAACTCCTTATGCACAAGGGCATGGAAATAATGAATATCCTAGGCAAGGACCTTTTGGCAATTCTTTTGGGCCACAACACCATAGTGGGCAGCAGCACCCTAATGGACAACCTCCTCAATACGAGAGAGAGTACAAGGAGAAAATAATTATCTCAAACTTCAAGGGAGAGAACCCTTCACCCACAGAGTTGGAGGAGTGGTTTGACAAGTTAGAGATATATTTTTCCCTTTACCCAAGGCCCGAGAATGCCAAAGTAAAATCTGCAGCCCTTCATCTAGAAGGCTATGCTCACACTTGGTGGAGATATATGGCGAGGATGGGACATGACTTCTTGTCTTGGGATGCATTGAAAAATGCTATGATTGAAGTCTTTGTTTCCCCTATTGAAAAAGAGCGGTTAGAGAAAAGTGGTATGCACTTGAGCAACGTGGTCTCTTGGTTAGAGAGTACTCAAATCAGTTTTTGAACCTCTCGATGTACGTTCATGGGATCTCCGATAGTGCCAAGTTGAATAAATACATATTTGGTTTGGAACCTATTCTTTCTTCCAAAGTTGGAGCCATGAATCCTACATCCCTACAAGCTGCCATTCAATTGGCTGAACGTTATGGATAGAAATACAAGGGTTTTCAGCCAAAAACAGGGCATTCTTTTCAGCCTACGCAGTTCCCAAGGACATCAGGCCATTATGGGCATGCTAAAACTGATTTTCAGCATATTGGGAAGCCACCAAATACTTTCAGCAATACCTACAGCAAGATACCCACTTTTCCTACTATTTTTGGGTCAAAACAAAGCAGTAATTTCAGACCTAATGCTGAAAATAGATTTGATGGAAAGAGGACTGATATAAGTGCCAAAACTTCAGCCCCTACTCAAGGCAAACATGTATCGAATGACAAGCTCAAAGATATGTATGCTAAAGGTCTATGCTACAAATGTGGAGAGAAATGGTCACCCGATCATAAGTCCAAATGCAAGGCCAAAAATATGAAGATTAGCATGATCATCGAGGATGATTCCGATGTTGAATCTATTGAAGGAAGCTTGGCTCAGCTTGATGTCACAACAACTCAAGAAGAGGTGCATGAAAATGAAGAGAATGTCCATGATGAGTTCTATGATCCGATGGATGGGTTTCCTTTCGACCCGGGTGGGCATTATTTGGATGATTCATGGACTGATTTACATCCATCGCTATGTGCCATATCAAGTGATGCATGGAGTGGTTCAAGAGGGGATAATACCCTATGCCTTAAAGGTCAAATCAAGGGAAGGACCACTCATATACTCATAGATACGGGAAGTACACATAGCTTCATTAATGCTAAGTCACTCAACGGGTTGAAATTGAATACGCATGAAATGCCTACATCACTCAAAATCCAAGTGGCAAATGGAAATTTTGAGAAGAGCAATCAATGCTGTCCAAATGTACATATCACCCTTTCCCCATTGTGCACTACATCGGTGAGCCTAATTGCATTAGAAATGGGTCCCATTGATATAATACTTGGCTGCAACTGGCTGAAATCTTTGGGCAAATTTACCATGGATCTCAACAACATGGAAATGGAGTTTAAATGGTGTGGACAACAAGTAACACTACATGGAGCTGAAAAGAAAAGAATGGAGATGATCAGCCCCAAGAAGGTTAAGAAAGAGATAAATGCAAAGGCATGTATGTTCACCATTCTTCTTTCCAAGATTGAAGAGGATCAGCCCTCTTCTCCTACCAACAATATGGACCCATGTCTTTGTAAATTGCTGAAAGAATATGATGATATTTTTCAGCCACCTACCTCTCTTCCTCCCAAAAGAGAAGTGGATCATCCCATTGACTTGCTGCCCAATACAAAGCCCATCAACAAACCACCATATCGCCTCTCCAAAGTGGAAAGAGAAGAGGTAGAACGCCAAGTCAAAGAGCTTTTGGAAATGGGTCTCATTAAGGCAAGCCAATCACCTTTTGCTTCTCCACTCCTTCTTGTGAAGAAGAAAGATGGCTCCTTTCGAATGTGCATTGATTACCGCGATCTCAACAAGGTCACTATCAAGAATAGGTATCCAATACCTAGAATAGATGATCTCTTAGATGAATTGAAGGATGCCAGGTGTTCTCCAAAATTGACTTGAGATCGGGATATCATCAAATACACATGAAGGAAGGGGATGAATTCAAAACAGCCTTCAGGACGGAGAGGGGTCTTTATCAGTTTATGGTTATGCCTTTTGGGTTATCAAATGCTCCAGCCACATTCCAGTCTCTCATGAATAAGATACTTCAGCCATTGCTATTTAAAACAGTTTTGGTATTCTTTGATGACATTTTGATCTATAGCAAGAATAAAGAAGACCATTTGCAGCATGTAAAAGAGGTCTTTGACGTATTGAGGATACACAAACTGTTTGCCAAGGCCACTAAATGATCTTTTATGACAAAGGAAGTTGAGTACTTGGGTCATATAGTGGGAGAAGATGGAATCAAAGTGGATCCTAAGAAGGTTCAGTGCGTCAAAGAATGGCCTACACCAACCAATGCCACTTCATTAAGAGGTTTCCTTGGTTTGTCATCTTTTTACCGACGGTTTATGAAGAACTATGCTCATGTTGCAGCTCCTCTTACCGATCGGCTGAAAAAAGAGGTCTTCTTTTGGGATGAGATCGCTGACAAGAGCTTTAATGAGCTGAAGCAATTGCTTGTTTCAGCACCCATACTAGTTTGCCCTGACTTCTCCAAGACTTTTACCATTTATGCAGATGCCAGTGGTAGAGGTTTGGGAGCAGTTTTGGTATAGGAGCATGGTGTCATTGCATTTGAGAGCAGAAAATTTGATGACAAAGAGAGAGAGATGCATGTTTATGAGCAGGAGATGCTTGCTATTTTACATGCAATCAAGAAATGGCACCACTACCTCTATGGGACACACTTCAAAGTCAAAAGCGATCATAGGGTCTTAAGATATTTTCTCTCGCAGCCCAATCTTTCTCCCAAGCAAAAGAGATGGTTGGCCACTTTGCAATCATATGATTTTGAAATATCATACATGGCTGGCAAGGATAATGTGGTGGCTGATGCGTTATCAAGAATGTGGGCATGCAGTCTATCTACTGTGTCTACCATCTATAAGGATTGGATTGAAGACATTCAAGAGGAATATGTGCTTGATGAGCATGCTGCCCATATTTTACAGAAATTACAGCAAGGGTGTGATGCTAAATTTCCTAATTTTAAAGTGCATAATGGCCTCTTATGGTTTAAGGATAAAGTGTACTTGATTCCCAGCAGTAAATTCAAGCTGAAGGTGCTTCAAGAGATGCATTCATCGCCAATGGCTGGTCACTTGGGCCTTTTCAAGACGTTTGATAGAGTTCATCAAAGCTTCTATTGGAAAGGTCTATGGAAAGATGTTAAAGATTATGTATCTCAGTGTTTGGAGTGTCAGCAAAATAAGGATTCTACTCAATTACCACAGCCGGCTTACTTCAGCCTTTACCCATACCTACGGGCAAATGGACAGATATTTCCATGGATTTCATAACGGGATTGCCTACTTCCAGTCATGGATGGAACAGTATCTATGTGGTAGTTGATAGATTGACCAAATCAGCCCACTTTATCCCAACTAAAGTCCAATATTCAGCAAGGCAAGTTGCTGAGCAATTTATGGAAGGTGTGTTCAAACTACATGGTATGCCTATGAGAATAGTATCAGACCGTGATTCGAAGTTTATGGGCAACTTTTGGAAAAGTCTATTCTCCTCTATGGGTACTTTCCTCACTCCTAGCACGGCCTATCACCCTCAGACTGATGGGCAAACGGAGAGAGTCAATCATTGGGTGGAAGTGTATCTTAGGCATTATTGTCATGACACACAAGCTTCATGGGATCGTTGGATCCACCTTGCTGAATTTTGCTATAATAACACGCATCACATGAGCATTGGGATGTCTCCGTTTGAAGCTCTTTATGGGTATAAAGTCCAACTTCCATCAGTTTTATTCCATGAAGACATCAACCCACAAGCAAAGGAAGAGTTGGACAGAATGGAGTTGCTCATGAGGCAATGCAAGGACAGCATAAGGAAAGCACAAGACGTAATGAAGGTCTATGCTGATGAGAAAAGAAGACATTTAGACTTCAAGGTTGGAGATTGGGTATTTCTCAAAGTGCCCAAGACGCGTTATGCTTCATTAAAGGGTGGGAACAACAAGCTTGCTCATAGGTTTTATGGGCCATACTTGATTTTGGACAAAATTGGAGAGCTTGCTTATAAACTTTAGCTACCATCTTCCACTAGAATACATGATGTATTCCATATTTCACAGCTGAAGAAGTATGTTGGGCCCGATGTACAAGTATTGGAAGAGTTACCACCATTGGATGAGGCAGGACTGATCATATATGAACCTGAAAGTATTATTGGAAAGAGAGAGAAAGTTCTCAGAAATCGTACTCTCATTGAGTATCTCATTAAGTGGAAGAATTTGCCCATTGAAGAGTCTTCTTGGCAACCATCCACTTATGTCAGTAACTTTCCTTGGTTATTACAGGATGATATATGATGCAGTATGCAGTGACTGTGCAGAGACAACTTGCTGTATGAAATTTCTGCAGACAATAAAATTGTCCTGACTTCATCAAAATTTGATTCTGATGTTATAGGGTGATGCTTGGGAGTGAATACTTTGTTTCTACACCTCATACGCCTCATTTGGACCAATATATCGAAAGTTATGGCAGTTTTAGTGAATCAGGCCTGTTTGGACAGCAGCCAGTTTTCTCACAGTTTGGCATGCAAAAAGGTCTTCTTTTCATGGACAGTGCTTTCTTATCATTTGGAAGATGAATGGGCATGATTACTATCATCCTTGACTTGGATTTAGTCCATTACTTATTGTTTTTTAGGACAAAACCATCTTCAGGACGGGATGGTTTGTCATGAAGGAAAATACAACATTAATATTTGCACCTTAGATTAATTCCAGCCTTTGTAAATTTAGCCCTAGCCTATGTGTACATGTGTGAACAGCCCTTAAGTTTGGAAGAGGGTTAGAATAAAAAGGGACTAGATGCCAAAGGTAAGACATCTTTGATCATTCAATAATCTTGGCTTTACCATTTTCTTGGAGTTAGCTTCTTCTCAGCTTTGAAGCACTCAGCCATGGCCGTCATGTATTCTTGAAACCCCAACCATTAATACATGATGAGGATATCTTGGTGCAATAGATTTGTTAATTCTTTGTTGTAGCTTAGTTAATTTTTCAATTTCAGTTAGATTTCATTCCATGGTTGATTGCTTTCTTACATAGTGCCAAATCATAACTTACTTTCTTACTTTCTTGTCTACTTGAGTATAATAGCCACATCATCACTAGCTTGCATACTTGCATACTTGCTTGCTTAAGATCAAGACTATGTATGCATTCTTAAGACCAAGATTCTTTGTGCATGCCTAAGACCAAGAATAAGTTCATATACTTAAGATCATGCCTTTTTATGCATGCTTAGGACCAACACATATATGTATACTTAAGAGCAAGACTATGTGTGCTTGCTTAAGACCAAGAATAAGTTCATATACTTAAGATCATGCCTTTTTATGCATGCTTAGGACCAACACATATATGTATACTTAAGAGCAAGACTATGTGTGCTTGCTTAAGACCAACACTATGTATGTATGCTTATGAGAATAACACTATGAAATTATGCTTAAGAGAAAGATTATGTATGCTTGCTTAAGAACAAGCATGTGTATCTATGCTCAAGGCCAAGACATGTGTGCATGCTTAAGACCAAGATTGTGTGCTTGTTTGCTTGCTTGACTATGACTCCTACATGACCATAGTTGGGTTTTGCATGACTACTACTATGATCTAGAGGCTACCACTAACAATATAGATCCTAAAACATCCCAAGAAGCCCTGAAACTAAAGTTCTTGGCCATAGTTCTAACAAGGCAATTTCTTACATGATTAAAAGTATAAGTTAGCACTTGGAAAGGCACCAAAAAAGTGCATTGAAATCAATCAAGCATTATGTATTTTCTTTTTGGAGACCTTATTAAGAAATATACTCGAATAGTTAGCGATAAAATCTTGTTTATCATCTAAAGTTGTTATGCTAAGTAAGCCATATATACAAGGCACATACACATGTACTCATGTACTCACTTAATTATCTCATATTAAACAACATATGAAACATATGCTTTATCACAAAAATACATATGAAAGGCAAGACATTGATTTACTATCCCTCTTTACATTGCAGTGATATAAAATGACGTACACATCATATTTTAAGATTATTTTCTACCTAGAGACACCTTTTTGACTCAAGATTTTCTTTGTAAATATTTATCTTTTTTGGATAGGTATATGCCTAGTTTTGGGCATCTTTTCATTCCCTCCGAAAGCTCTAGTTTTGTCTCAAATTTTATGTACTCTTCTCCTTCCCTTTGGAATATGGTTTCTTGCAAACGAAATCATCTGAAGTAGCATTGAGGAGTGGTTTTGATACCGTTTGTTGAAATCAAATAATCTCGATCTACAACACTCTCTATCCTGCTACAAGAAATCTCCCTCTTCAGTAGTATGCTATAAAATATCTTCCTCTTCAACAATCTATACTACAAGCAATCAAGTGATAATGGAGGTATCTTTATTTCTTAAATCTATGTGATGTTATTATTCTTCACAATTGTTGTTTAATCCTTAAGCATCAATTCATATATATATATATATATATATATATATATATATATATATAGATGTGTGTGTGTGTGTGGGAGAGAGAGAGAGAGAGGAGATTAGATTGAATGCATGATGACTAGAAGACCTTGAGTCCAATTTCTATATCCATAGGTCTTGTGTGTTGACTAGGGTAGGCACGTACAGGTGCGTGTGTGCATGTGCATGTGCGTGTGTGTTGAATGCACCATGACTAGAAGACCTTGAGTTCAATTTTAATATCCATAGGTTTTGTCTGACTAGGTAGAATGTATATATATATATATATATATATATATATATATATATATATATATATATATATATATAGAGAGAGAGAGAGAGAGAGAGAGAGAGAGAGAGAGAGAGAATATTTTGGATAGAACAAAAGATAATATTTGATGCTAATTAGAGGTAGATCAAAAGCTAAGATTATAGGCCAATTAGGGGTTGATTAGGATCTATCATGACTAAAATCAAGAGAAAGAGACAAGATCCAACTGGGTAAAACACATATATAGTGAATCAAATGGGTGTAATTGAGTGATTTGAATGTTAATCCAAGTTAACATTGGCATACATTTTTCTTTGCAGAATGCACGTGTAGGACATACCAAGAGAAAGAGAGATATTGACTTTCAATTAGAGGATGAAGATACAACAATGTTCAAAAGAACTATGAAAAGGGATGATGCAATAAGATACATGATGCAACAAGAAAGAAATATAATGAAAAAAATGTGGACCTTTGGGTTGATGGGTGCATTTATCCACCCAATCCACTCACTCAAAGGCCACCACAATTTGAAGGGCTTACATAATTTGTAAAGTTTCGTTGCGAAGGCAATCAAGGATTGTATGGATACACATGCAAACTTGTCATCAAGCCTTGACATATATATAGACAAGATTACAAAATAATATGCAATCTTTGATGGAGAAGAAGGATAGGGAGAACCAAAGCCTATAACAAGCAATGTCTATAATTGAAGATGCTATGCATGCTACACATGTGTAGAAAATGGAGTTACAATCTAAACTTATGGACTTAAAGAAGGAGAATCGAAACGTAAAGAGGAAGCTCACAAAAACTTTGGAGATTAGGCCCACTTTAAAAACCAAAGAAGCACACCAGTGTATCTGATTAGTTAAACCAATTCACCAATCAACCAAAGGAAGTGGACAATATCATAGATAGATATATTCTCAATCTACTACAATGAGAAATATTTTTCCTTATGCAGAGAATGATACTATTGCCAAAGTCCTAAGCAAGGATATGGTAAAAAATACATTGGAAAATAGTAAATTCAGGTACATTGTAGATGATGTCGCAAGTAAACATCTTAGGGATGTGAGCAACTTGTTTACTGCTACAGATGCTCAGGGATTATGTGACAAGGTGGGAATGAGTTCTGAGTCATACAGGATGCTCTATCAACAATTGGATATAAGTTTTAAGCAAGTCTTCAAAACTAAGTGAGTAATGTCCCTGCCAAAATCATTTCACATAAAGAAGGCTCGAAAACAATTAAATGAGAAAGTTTTAGAACTAATTGGTGAGCCTACGCATCTAGAACACACACACACACATATTGAAGTATGGTTCCAAAGATGTTGCCTTTGTATTGAATGCATCCAACAACTTTGTATTGGATATATGTAGGGTTCAAATTGCTATGGTCAAGTTCTATAATGTGTCTATGGAAGAATGTAGAGGTAATTGTCCTCAAACTTGATGAGAGTGAGATTATCAAGTGGCAAAAACTTGAATGTGTGAATATAACACTTATGAATTGAGCATTGGATCCCAACATTGATGAAAACATCCTTTATACTTCAGTGTGCAATTAGAGAATGAAATATGGTGGCTTGCAACTTTTGAAATACCAAAGGAGGATAATGAAGTACTTAAAGTTTTTTTAAACCTCACTAATATACCCAATGTTATTCAATAGCAAAATAATGGAGCAATTTTACACCTTGAGGGGTTTGGGGACTACTAAGTTGAATGGCATCTTACAGGTGATTTAAAAACATTAAAGTGTATGTTTGGTTTATCAAATGTAGTGAATGCAAAATTTCCTTGCAGATATTGCATGCAAACTAGGAAGAAAGGGAAAGATGGAAAGAAAGAATGCCTTGCCAAGGCAGGACAACAAGGTGCTCCAACATGTGATCAGAGAGTCATGAGAAATGGAATGTTAGTTTCAGTGGATCCAAACTGGCATCCTATTTTGGAAATACTAGTAACAAGGTTCACTTTTGCACATTGCATTGTTTGGTTGGAATAATTCAGAAGCTAGTATATGAATAAATATGCTTTGCATACAAGATGCAGCCCATGTCAGAAGCTAATGCTACATGCAAGAAGATAGAACAAGTCCTCTCTTAAGTTGGATTGTACGGGGGCCAAGTAGAAATAAAAAAGGGCAAGAAAAAATCGGGCAAGAGTGGAAATATCCCTCGTAAACCATGCTTTGGCGGGCCTATGACTAGGAAGTTTATATCTCCACCTCGAGATGAGGAAGGTAATATACTTGTAAAACAACCAGAGAAGTATGAAACATGGAAAAAGTTGCACCTTACTGTTTCGGATTGGAGCAATGGGGGACAAACAAGGATTGTGAAGGCAGAAGTGTGGATATACCTAGATAGATTAGTAGTTCTCTTACAAAAGTTGAGGTTTAGAGATGGTGATGTCAACACATTTAAAGAGACAGTTGCTAAATTTCATAAGTCCATGGTGGAGGCATGGACTACAAACAACATAACACACTACATGGTCAGTATTGCCACCATTGTAAAAAAATATCATCATTTCGAATTAGCTTATGTTTCTAATATATCTTCTTGTGCATCATATACTTGAAGTACATTTGCAAATTAAGGAAGTTTGGTAGTATGGTCAACTCAAAGCATGAAACGATCTCACTAGCAAGCTCATTGTGCTTTTCAAAAGGCAACTGATCATAAAGGTGGCATCAATGATTCCAATTCTATGAGGCAATTATTCCAATGGTGGCATAGGAGATTAGAGATATGATGCAAGTGCAAGCTACCGGAGTGCGCGGGAGAGGAGGTAACTCCAGTAGCTCCACAATCCAAGTGCAAGCTTCAAGCAAGCTCCATCCTCAAGCTCCATGCTCCACGCTCCATTACCACAAGCAAGAGAAGAGAAGAGAAGAGAAGAGAAGAGAAGAGAAGAGAAGAGAAGAGAAGAGAAGAGAAGAGAAGAGAAGAGAAGAGAAGAGAAGAGAGGGGAAGATGGAGAGCTTCACACTCTTGATCCCTCACCCTCACACACTCACTCCCTCACACTTTCACACTCCCTCTCTCAAGCACAAGCTCAAGCAAGCAAGCAAGCAAGCAAGCAAGCAAGAAGAAGAAGAAGAAGAAGAAGAAGAAGAAGAAGAAGAGAAGACCCACTTTTGGCCACACATAAGAATGAGCTTCTCATTTACTTTTCAACTTTATATACAAAACCCCAAATCCCTTTTGGTAAAGTTGGAGAAAGCTTTCGACTTCAACTTCAAGAAATAAGCCCATGTCATCCTACTATAATCATCCACAATTAGCATGAAATACAAGCTCCCTCTAAGGGACTCCATCCTCATCGACCCAGAAAGATCGATAAAAACAAGCTCCAAGGGTGTTGAAGACTGCCCCAAAGCCTTGCTAGGAATAGCATCATGAGTTTGCTTCCCTTGGATGTAGGATACACAAGTTTGCTAGCTCACCAAATATCCAAAAAACCTTGAACAAGCTATCCCTTAGACACCTTCCAAAGGTAATCATAGTTGAGGTGGCCAAATCGAGCATGCCAAATCTCAGATTAAGTTTGAGAGATAAGAATAAGAGAAATCAAGGTAGAAGAAGACCACAATTTATAGACTCCATTCTCCTCATAGCTTGAAGCAATAACCTATCTAGATCCACGATCAAGAATCCAAAAAGAATCCACATCAAACTCGACTAAGAGGTTGAGGGCACAAATCTTCTACACCAAAAGTGGATGGTATCCCAAAGTCAGCACATAAAGCACCTCGGATGTATGGGCACCACCTTGCTCACGTTTGGAATAAGATGCATGTCACCCGGTTCCTTGTATAGGGATAGAAGAACTATCACGAATGAGAATCTGACCTTGAGAAGGCTGTAAATGAGCAACACTTTTGCTGAAGAAGGAGTCATGTGTTGTGAGACACCACTGTCAACAATTCACTCCTAAATATACGGGGCCGCCAATGCAGCATCAAAGGCCTTCAAGATGATGCCTCAACCACCTCCAAGTAGAGGAAAGCACTTGCTGATGAGGGAGTAGCCTGCTCCGAGATCCTTTGAAGATTTCTCCTTCTTCTCCTTATCGAGGCAATCCTTCTTCTAGTGACCTCTCTTGACACAAATGTGACAAGTGGACTCCTTTTCCTTGTCCATCTTGGATTTGTCATGCTTCTTCTTCTTTTGATCCGTCCCCTTCTTTTGAGAGGACTAACCAACCAAGGCCTTAGATTTAGAAGCATTGGTCCCTTTCAATTGTTCATCTTGGTCCAAGACCATAGGAACCAACTCCTCCCACCAAAGAGTCTCAGACGACTGCCCTGAAGCAATCAAGGTGGAATAAAAACCACTGAAATGGGACGGTAAGTGTGAAAGAAGAGTTATCGCCATGTCTTCAAAATTGATTAGCTTCCTTGTGTTTTGTACTTGCATCTGAAGCTACCTTAGCTTGCTAATATGCTTCCACATAGAATATGACTTGTTGATACTCATGGCCCTCATATGCACTTTCAAAGAAACTTGTTTCATGAGAGTCATGCGATTATACATCTGATCAATCACCAACCATATCTCTTGGACCATCGTCAAATGCTCTATATGAGAGATCATAGCTGTAGAGCATTGATTTTATTCCAATGTGCTTGAGCCTTTGCCAACTCCAACTTATCACTTGAAGAGAATCTAGAATCGTCTCGCGAAGAAGGATGTTGAATAGCCTCTGTAACAAGATCCAGCAAATCATAGGACTCCAAAATGGCAAGTATCATAACCCACTAGATGCAGTAGTTCTTGCCATCAAGCTTTTGATAAAATTGAAAGAGCTTATAACACGGACAAAGAGTGAACAAAGAGAGAGAGAGAGAGTGAAGCAATGCTGATAACATCTGAGGGAAAAAGAGCCAAAGAAGGAGAAGGAAGAGGGCAAATACCAAGATAACTCTCAAAATTGATAGTGCTTCCACACTAATCAAAGGAAAATAGGTTATGAATGTAGAGGTAGAAACCTCCGCTCCTAAGATAGTGGCAAAGAGAAGTTGCAAGGTTGGAGAATGCCCCAACCCAAGACACCAACTAGAAGCCAATTATCTCTCTTTGTCGTTGCAGTGAGGTTTTTGTAATTTACACACAGTCAAATCTTCCCATTCTTCTTCATGACAATTACTATGGGTGATATCTAGTCTGTGTGCTCAATCTCACAAATAAATCCAACATTCAACAACTTGTCTATTTTCCCCTTCATAGCATGAGCATGCTTTAGATTCATTGCATATGGTCTTTGTTTGACTAGTGTCACATTGGGGGTCATAGAAATGTTGTAAGTCACAATACTCGAGTCGATTCCTTTTATCACTTCTAAGGACCAAGCGAATAACTCCCCATACTCTTGTAAGAGATTAATGAGATTGTGCTCCTCATGGTCAATTAAGTCATTCGACTATGTACACGGCTTGCCCCCTTCCCTTGCCAAGTTGACTTCTTTAACTTTAGCGGGTCCTTAGATGGGTTCACTAACCTGTCCTACTTGTTTGTCGCCTACCAACACCACTATGAAGTCTCCCTTCTTATACTTAGTGAAGTGTTTGCGTAGGTAATGTGGTTTCTTTCATCATTCAGTTTTAGAGGACTTGGCTTGTTTTCTTCTTTCTTCTTTGAGCCTCTTGCACCTCAAATGGACCGCGAGGTCGCCTTTTGTGCATTTATTCTTAGGTGATTGTGGGATTTCTAGATCACTTTCAGAGCTAACTTCTAACTCAGAGTTGAACTCACAACCTTCACTGGAAGATGGAGTTTCCTCTGGTGGCTATAGCTCTAAGACTGATTCCATTCTAAGCAGTGGTGTAGCACCTAATTGCATTAATCCAACCTGCTCATGGTCCACTACGCCCAGGTGCTCTAACCACGTACGATCACAATTTGCCTTGAAGACTCCTCTTTCCATTCTAAAGGTATTGGCCTCTCAGGGTTTAGAGTCCACTTGTATCTACTCAATCGCTCATCGCTCTATGTCAAATTCTACGGTTTCAGCTTCTTCCTCACTTTTCTCATCATTGGACCGCAATCTTCATACTTATCACCCGAATCCTCATGCTACAGGTTGTTCATCATTCCCATGGCTCCTGTCCATAGGACTTTTCTTGTCTACGATGAGGGCCCAATTGTACAACAAATCTAGGTCATGCACCCAAGTCCATTTCCACTCTGGATTCTCCATGAGATCCTTAAGAGGCTCAAAGTTTGTAGCAACTGGGTTACTTGCTAGCTCTCTCGTCAAGTACTCAAGAATTACATGGAGTTGCCAATTTATTAGTTAGTACATGGTAGGCAATTAGGTGGTGGTTGGGCTAATGCAACTCCTGGCCATCATGCTGAGAGGTACTAATAATGTGGCATCATTCTTGGGTAACTCAAAAGCTATGACTCCTTTGGGTTTGCTAGCTACTTCTATAGCTTGCCGATAATCATCCTCATTGTCTGAGAATGGAAAGTTAATGGTTACCAATACATGCATCCAATCACACTCATCCTTAGGGAAAATAATATACTTAGTTAAGGGTCCATGTACGTGCTTTCCTTGTGAGTTACCTTTAGCAATGAAGAGATAGCATCAAGGTCAACTAGTGAGGTTTTCCAAGCGTCCATCTCTTCTTAAACATCTTTTGTCATGTTGCCCAAGAATATCAGGCCATTATCCCAATCCTCTAATTCACTCATGCATTTCTCATACATGGCCTATCTAACAAAATATCGTAGTCCACCCCCTTCATGACTATGAAGTTAATCGAGAATCCAACTCTTGCTATCTTTAGAAGCCACTCTTTTAGCACTCTGAATGGTCTGACCTTCATTTTGTTTGCTAATGTAACATTAGACCATGTAGTTTCCATCGGTGGGTTTTCCCAAGCTTGCAAAATTGTGTGGCTAAGTACACTAACTCCTACTCTTGTATCCACAACTCCTTTATGTGTGGAATCACGTAATGCAACAACATGTAAGATTGCGTGCATTTTCATGCCCTCCCAGAAGCATTCACTTGTTGTAAATATTTAGACCATGAAATCTCTACGTCATGGTCCAACAAGTCGATCACTCCATGCTCATGAGGTCTTTCCACCCATTGCTTCAACACTTGCCATAGCATGGGGTTTCTTCTGAGAATTTCTCCTAATGGTAAGGTTACAAGAGTTGATATTAGTGTTGTGAGAAAATTTCAAACCTTTTCCTTTTCCCCTAGTTCAAGGCCTTTCTGCTAAAGCTCTTAGATGGTTCGTCCATCTGTGGCATCTGGGTTCTACTAGTGTAGCATTACCTGGGGTATTTATGTGCCTCTTGATCTTAGATGCATAGGGGAGACTAGTGGACTCACGCTAGAGAGCTCATTAATCTCATCCTTCATGATAGGCTATGCATACATGTAGATATACCAGATTTACTAAAATAAAAATTTTGAAAGAGGTATGTGGTTGCTTCAGATCAAAACAATGTACCCTGTCAACCAGTCCTAGTGCTATCTACAATGACCACATGCTACTAAAATGGCCAAAACTTTTGATTCATTGGTCCAAATGAAGTGTTCTATAGCTAGGGTCGAAGCTAACTTTGTCCAATCCGCATTAAGCATAAGAACCAATATTTCAGAGTGAAATATCCCATTTTTGTAATTGATTCTTTATGACTGTCAAGGATTAGACAGCAACATATAATAGCCTGTAAATTCACAATTTGGACCTTGTTTCAAACCCTTTGGTCATAGATCATCAAAAACCACTTGTGGGCATTGAAGTATGACATGAAGGCTCAATTACCCATCTGAAGTCAACTGCAAAGTACATGTAGACCTATATATCGGATCAAAATTGTCTCTAATTGCCCTGTTTTGCTCTGTTTGGTACCATGAGTTTTCAAATCTTCATCCACTCTTTCGCAAGTGGTCTTCCATGGTCCACCACTTGTGGTGATGGATAAAACTATAGGACGGGGACCTAAATGGGCTCTAAAACTCTGAAAGGTGTGCAAAGTTCCTTTCGGGCCAGGTTTTGCACCCCTATGGAGTCATAAATAGCAAGGGAGGGTCACCTCTCTATTGTCTTGCTATCTCGTCCGGCTTCGACCTTTTTCCTCGATTGGAATATACATGGCAAAGCTAGTGTTCTAACAATCAAGGATGATATGCATGGCTAAATCATGATTTTTCCATTTCATGGTATGCAAGAATTGAAAGGTAAAATGTATGAAAATGAGGATGAGAAAGATTTGCCTATAGTAATCAATGACTCGCTGATTTACTATGCTCACCTTTTACAATTTATTGGGTATTCTCAATGGGTTGAATAAAAAAAGACCCCAAAGTTAGAGGTTAAGCAATTCTTTGGCATCATTGAAAGGAAATTGCATGGGTTTATACTATGGGCTGATCAAGCAACAAAGTAAGGAGTAATGATTCAATCAATGTCAATGGGCTAATTATAATTGGCATGATTTATTAATCAATTCATGCTTGGTTACTTGAGCATTATAGTTCAATCAATCAATGATGAAATTGAAGCTCAATGTAATCAATCAATGATCAATCAACAAAGCAATAGAACTCTACTTAACCTCTCCTTCAGCAATAGGAAATGAACAACAATTGAATGAAGGTTGTAGAGATTAAAGAAGAGTAGTAGGAATACATCTTTCAATGATTGAAGAAGAATACATTGTTTGAGTCAATCCTCCACTAACAAAGATTGATAGATCTTATTCTTGAGTATAGCCATTGATCAAGAGAAGAATAACTCCATAACCAACTCATTAGCTCCAAATTTGATCCAAAAATGGAATATAGATTAAGTCTTCAGCTCCATTGAATAGCATAGATGATAATCCCTGAAATTTGAAGCCTATTTGATGAAGATTTTTGGTAAAATTCTTCAATCCCTGTCATAATTGCAATCCAAGAGAAGATTGGGCTTTAATCTTGAATACATTGCTTAGATTCTTCAATATCTTGAGTGGTTGAAGTAGAAGAAAGATCCCTGGAGTGGTTTAGGAAATTGAAGAAAATAATCCAAGAATTGGATTCTTAAAGCTTGCTACCTTGTTTTGATTCCATAGCTACCATTCTTTGAGGCTTCAAGTCCAAGAATGCATCAATGTTGGCCCCTTGAGTGTCGAGGAAGCTCCAGGAATCTTGATAGAATAAAAGCCCTTAGATCTTTTGAAGAAAAATTCAAAAAAACTCACTGATGTCATAAGTCTGCCATAGCCAGGGTTTGAGAAATCAAGAATGATTAAGAGAATGAGAGATAGTTTAGTATGCTTGCTAGAAGACTTGAAGAATCCTTGTCAAGGCTTGCTAAGTTCATAGCCAAGCTCATTTTCTTGAATTTTTCATGTAGGAGGGGAGGATTTGATCAACAAAAATGGCGCAAACAAGTCCTCATATACCACGTGCTGAAAACTGCCTCAACTAAGTCATTTGGCTACTCTTTAGAAAGCTTAGAACATGAAGAATCAAGATTTGATGTCTCATTATAAAGTAGAGATCATTGAAAGAAGATAGAATCAGTAGAAGCCATGGACCTTGGAAGAAAGCTTGAGAAAATCTTGAGAGGAAGAAGAAAGAGAAACTGGTCCCAAAAAGTAATCACAGTTTAACTTTTGTAATCCTAGTTAGACTCCAATTAGGGTCAAGAACCCTTCAAAATGGGCCTCCATTTGACCATGAAATGCTATTTTGGCCAAGAACCTCCATCTTCCTCAAGATCTCCTTCAAGAAACCTCCAAAATTAATCCCGACTTGTTACAAAGAACTCTGACTAGTCACGATTTGAACCGTATCAAACCCAGTGACCAAATCTTGGTACTCTAGTTACCTGTTGCCTATCTCTATGACTAAATTCTCCATGAAAATGACTCTTCCCATGGATTAAAGTCCATGCTTTGATACCAATGTAAAGAAGGTTGCTACTTCAATGGAAATTAACATAAGACTAACATGAAATGTTGAATTAACAAGAAATGCTAGAAACTATAGCTTGCCATTTCTTAATTCAAGATGTCTTACAACCAAGAATTACAAGAGATGTTGAAGCTATGGAATCTTGAGAGTCAATTGATGATGGTTGCTGTCGGGAACTCACCCCTTACTATGGTGGGGAAGGAAATACCTTCAAGCTCCAAGAACTGGAGATGTGCAAAATGATTAAAAGATGATTTACATTGGCAATCTCTTACTTGTTATAGTCCAATCCAAACTAGACCTCTTGCCTTTTATAGTCCAATCCAAACTAGGCTAATTTTCTAATTAAAGAAATACGAAAATTGCTTTATTATATAGTCCACTTGGTGAGATAGTCTATGGATACAATTATATACCTTGCTTGTGAGTATCATGCTACATGGATGGATTGGACCGATGAAATCAATTTCCTATTTTTCAAATGGTTGACGTGCTATTATTGAGTTCAACTCCATCTTATCCCTATGAATAGGAACTTTGGTTTATTGGCACTCATCACAATGCTTTACAAACTTAGCTGCATCACAGAATAGTGTAGGCCACTATAATTAGGATTAGAGCATCTTATGTGTTGTTGTAGTGTCCCCATTGAAGTGTCCTCCAACAAATCCACCATGAGCTTCCACAAGCACATCATGCATCTCATGCTCACAAACACATCTCTTCAACACTCCATCCTGTCCTAATCAGTAGAGTTGACTGATAATCAATTGATAAGGTTAAATCCTTAGAATGAAGCATTTAGCCTAGCCTTCTCAATTGGACATTCAAGCAATCCATGTTGAAGGATGTGGACTATGTCGTCTACCCAACATAGTTGTGCTTTAGATTTAACATATTCTACATGGTATCAGAGCCTAGTTGGGCATGGCTCATATCTATTAATCACTCCTTCAGCTCCTCTCAATATTTGGTTAGCTCAGCTTGACATAAATCCTTCATCTTCCACCTCCATCTTCACTCTATCTCTCTTGGCTGCCATAGACAGCACCTACCTACCTCTGTTGGAGTAGCCATATCTCTTCAAGCAGGCCATATCTCTTCAAGATTTTCTCTCAAAAGTTTCTTCTTAGATCAAGATGCATCTTTCCAACCCAAAATTGTATGACATTGTGCAACATACATCCCGACATTATTGAAAAACACAGATCTAGTGCAAATTTCATTTGCTGTAAATTGGACCTACTCTCTCTCCCTAATGTGAGCATTATTCCATGAGTTATCATAGGGCATTTGTTGGTCACATAGGTGACTTACTATAGCTAATAGGGATTGAGAAAATTCCACTTCAGCAAAGAGATATTACAAGATTACTCAGAGGTGGAACTGTAGGAAGCCATAGCCACAACCTATTGTTGTTCAACTGACGGCGCCATCATCACACCTCACAATGTCAAGGGCTATCATAGGGCTTTTGAATTTTATCATACGACCTACCTCCTGACAAAATTTCAACTCACATGGTCCATTGGGTATGCTACTACAGCCAAAATATCAGGCTATTATCCTGAAATTCTAACTGGCAACCATAGCCACTTACCTTCAAGCTCATTTTTTCCTTCATTTTCTCTCTCTTGCCAGTTAAACCAAACCTCTACCACTCTGATCCACTGAGAATTGAAGTTTTCAACAAGATTTTAGTATCCAATAAGCAAGCCTTGGAAAGATTTTGAAGATTTGAAGCTTTCACTGAAGTACAAGCATCAAGCATAGTGCAATTTTATGCTACCATTGCTTGTGTTTTTCAACACAACTTGGTTACTGATAAACCTCAATCAAGTGAAGCCATTTTGAAGCTGATTCCAACAAGCATTTTCCATCAATTCAGCAAGGAGGGAAGAAATCCAAGCATCAAAGCATCAAACTCAAGTGCCTGAAAGCATAGTATCTATTGATACTTATCAAGTGTTATTTGACACTACATTCCTTGTGTCTCTTGACACAATTCTGATGAAGAAGGGTCTTTGGGCCATTACCAATGGCAAGGAGAAGAAGCCTCAGGATGGGACCTTTCAGTTACTTGGCAAAAGAATGATGACAAAGCACATGCCATCATTAAGCTGGAATTGGATGACAGCTACATCCACCATGTGGATACCTGTGAAATCTTTAATGATACATGGAAGAGATTAGATACTTTGTTTGGTGCACAATCAAAGTCATCTAAGTATGGATTACTGATTGAATTTTTTAGGATACATATGAAATCAAACACATATCTTGCAACTCACTTAAACTACATGGAAAGTCTCTTAACTCAGCTTGTAGGAATTAATCTCAAGATAGATGAAGATATTTACATTGGTGTGTTGTTAAAAAGCCTACCTCTTGACTATAATAATGTGTCAACTACATTGATCAATATACCTAGTCCTAAACTAGTTGACATTAAGACCTCCCTGCTAGAAAAAGAAAAGAAGGTAAATTCCAAAGAAGAACCAAGGATCTCTAAAGATGAACAAATGTTATATGTAGGTACCAGAGGTATAAGGGCAAGATAGATCAATTGGTATGCGACTTCTGCAAAAGGATCGAGCACACGGAGAAATTCTGTCATACCAAGAAGAGGTCCCAAAAGGCCTATCTAGTTGTTGTTAAAGAAGAAGAAGACCATGGAGCAAAAGAAGAAGAAGACCACCAAGAGAAGGACAAACCTCATCGGTCCTTCTATTTCTAATAGACTTTTTAAGCCTTGTATTGCCTAGCCCTAATGCTTTTGACATAAGCTTGTAAACTCCTCATGTAATCTTGTACTACAGCCTCTATACACTTTGTAAGGCCCTTGTTACAGCATTTGAATGTCCACCACGTCTTTGGTACCCACATTTAGCATTTTCTGTGACAATCTCTGGTGTTTACCATGTTTGTAGTGTGCCCACACTTTTTAGGTGGTTGCTCACTAAAGCCTCTACACACTTTGTACTTCTCTAGTTGTGATTGAGGAGGGATGTTGAGATATTGGCAATCACACTCAGCTTAGCCTCTTTGTATGGAGCAGTGTGGGCTCAGGATACAAAATCCCATTTGCACAGTGGTGGAAAATATAGCCTAGTCTATTCCTATAAGGCATTGTACTTGCTCTCTTTTTGAATGCAATGTCATAGTACTTTTGTACTTCCAGTAAAGTGTCTATGTCATTGTTAGTCAACTACACAAGATTGTGTTTATGAGTCCAAGCTTTCATCTTGGAACCTAATTCACTTGTGTGACACTTGGTCTTGATGTCTGTTACCTCATGAGCTCACTCTTCCTCTTTCAACCTCCATAGCCATGCTCTAGATCCAAACATTTTCTACAAACCCATCATCCCCATGATGTGTAAGAGTTTCAACAAAAAAACTTACCTATTCCACAATATTCAATAACTACTAGCAAACTCAAGCTCCAACCTGTCCAAAAAAATACCAAAGTCGACCAAGGCTATCAAGTTTCCAAACACAAGAAATCCAACTACAAAACAACAAAAAAAATAGTCATGCAAACATCTAAGCTAACAAAAATCAAACCAAACTATAGTTTCGTTAGAGGTCTTTAGTTTTCGAAAAAATGCTTGACTGTCGTCTTCTCTAAAGTTATAGCAACATTGTGCATACAGATTTTTCCATGGTAGCCTATTTCTTGGACAAGCCGTTGACAATGATAATAGGTGCTTTATATTCAAAATGTCAACGATTGGGCAAGCTTCAGGGGTTGACTTAGTGAATTGTATGCAAAGGAATGACACACTAGGGACCTATGCAATAGCTGAATATGCTTCAACCATGTGCATCACATTAATGATTGGACCACCATGGCAGCACATGTGTATGACCCAAGGTATTTTCTCTTACACGATTCTATCATTACAACACAAATTTAATGAACATAGTTCTCCTTACTCTTCCAATCATGTCTTGTGTTTTTGTAGTGTACAAGAGTTAATGACTTTGGTAATATATGAGATGAAGGAAGAGGATATAGGTGCACGAGCTCTTTTTTTGACAAAGATGAATGAAGTGATGGAGAAGGGTGGACACCCAAGTGTTGATTCTCAAGGATTCATGGCAGACAAGGCAGCCACCAACTAGAGGGCCATTCACGCTTGGTTCAATGGTGGTCCACACAACTCAATGTAAGGAAGGGAGAGATCTTGCTTATTTCATTGGGAACAAAGTCTTCAAATACACACATCACCGTTTGTGCACAAGAGTTTTGAAGATGAGCATAAGCGCTTGTGCTGCAAGCAGCCATGGAAGATGATGTAATAATGCAATATTGATTCATTTGGGCTTGATAGGCCTTACGGAAGGTTGTGGATTGCAATATACTAACAATGGTTATTGGCTTAGTTGGTGGCATATCAGATATCCATGTTGGAGGCGACACTTTGGCGAGGTAAGACGAATTCGTAATAGTAGGGTGTGATGTGTGGTGCATTTGTTTTCTCACGCTTCGTACCCTCTCGTGTTGTATTTTTGTCCAGGTGGTGGAGGACATTGCTCATATGCCAACCATGAACCTAGCAAAGCCAATGCATGCAAGTTGGTTGGCAAGGGAGGGATTTAAGAGATCTATTAGCTTGTATGATTCATATGTCAGTGATTTAGCCAATGCTCTACTAGTAGAGAGCTGGCATGCCCTCATTGATAGAAATTTCCATGGTGCAGGATCCAGTGCAAAGAAGCTTTTGAGTCGACTCAATAAGGAATTAGCCCCACACCTTGAGCAACAGCAAGGATGGTTGAGGAGGTGATAGGAGGAACTAAATTGCATCAACGTCCTGATTTTTGAGGGGACAATGTGACTCTAGCAAGAAAACGTAAGGGAAAGTGGGGTCTGAGGAAAGCAACGCCTCTCATAGGCCTGAGTATATGACCGAAAACATACTTAAAAGAAAGGGTATAGGAAAACTAAACTTTGAGGACCCTTTTCCTTTAGACCAATCAAGGGCAATATCACCAAATTCTTCAGAGAAAATGGTAGTGGAGACAGTTGTTCATGACATTTTGGGCTATAAGAAGGATTCCAGCTCACAATCGTGTGCAATATCAAGGATGGTTGGAAGCTAGAGAAGGAAAATGCAAAAAACCTATTAAAAATACAACATATAGGGGTGCCTACACCTTCATTTTGGGCCATCATGGAGTGGTCCAACTCAAGAGGAGAAACTACCAATCAATATGGAATGTAGCGCCACTTCATGTGGTTTTATAATGATAGTGTGGACCATACATGGAACATTTGTTCTTTCATTCATCACGCCGCACCACAAGGTTCCACGAGTATGTCTAGTGGCATGAGGCATAAATTTGACAGTAGAAGAAAACCACATATTGGAGGGTGGTGGGTTTGTTTTGTAAAAGGCAACACGAGGTGGATGCTAAAACGAGGGCTCATGTAGATATCGAAGAGGTGTTTCACAAGCCGCAAGGACAATGATAGACTCAACATTGGCTCTAGATGCAACTATGAAGGGCCACACAATGATGAAGCCCTTGAAGCATGAGGTTTTCAAACTAGAGATACCTAACTCAAGTGTCGTGTAGGAGTGTTATGATGTGCATATTGCAAAGAATCCAATATGTAATTGTTGGGATTTCATGGACCGTGTTGCAGAAGGAAAATTGTATTTGGCATGCAAGCACCTTTACTATGTGTATCTCCTAGTATTTGGAATGAATGGAAATGCCAACATGTTTATACACCAACCCACACTCAGTGAAGAACACTTGCACATTGTATTTGGAAGTAGAAGAACTTTTCTAGCACCACCTACACTGTGACCAACAATGCAATGCCAACACTATCTCTTAGCACAACTGCATTTTATTTTTCCAAGAAAGTATTATTATACAATTTAGTTCGATGGCTTGTGTCAAAATTTCGACAAGCCTTTGGTGACCTTGTCTCTCTTAATTTGTCAAGCAAAAATACTATTTACAGAGTTAACACAATATAAATGTACATTTGGATTGCTTGTATGAATTGTCTTATATCAAATTCATTGGGGGGAGGGGGGAAGGAAGAGAGGGGGGAGAGGGGAGCGAGCTATGAATCCATTGCAATTAAAGTTCTAAAAATATAGAGTGGCCACATAAGCATTCGCATTATGAGAGAGAGAGAGAGAGAGAGAGAGAGAGAGAGAGTTAGTGGAATGTGGAAAATCTATAGTGAAGAATGATGTATAAGGATTCAAATATGTGCAAGGGTGTAGAGAGTATGTCTACGTATGTCTTCACCTCAAAGATCTCACACTTTGTGAACATCGAGGGCAGTCTCCACGATCAGTAGCCTTGAAACCTGAGATTAGAACTAACTGAGTGTGTGGAGGCTGGGGCCGGTAAATAGCCAACAAAAAATGCAATAAATAATGCATGTTGGCTGTATTAAATGCAGTCGACTGTACGGCAACTGTCCAACCTATTGAAAACTGTCCAACTTGTCTTGCTATGCCACGTGGTACCTGCTCTGCCTACTACTTGTTTGCTGATGTGAGCTACACGGACTGTCAGCCACATGGTGTGCTTGGTACAATTGTAGAAAACTTCGTAGAACTAGAACTGCATGTCTAGGAAATGCCAATATCTAAAAAGTGCTAGCTAAAAAGAACAAAGTGGAACTCACGTCAATCATAACTGATCAACCCTTTGAAAAATGGGATAAAGACTTTATGGGAGTCATTAGTCCAATAGTGCAGTACTCTCATAGACAATACATCATTGTTGCTACATGCTATACGACCAAATGGACTTAGGCTAGGGACACTTGAAAGCATGATGATAGAGTCAGGACTTAAATCTTGTGGAGAGCAAATCATTTCTAGACTCGGTTGTCCCATCAAGATAGCAAGCAACCATGAAACACACTTTGTAAATTAAAGTCATTGAGTATCCACTCGCTATATTCAGGGGCCATTCGTAGAAAGTCAAGTTCGCATTACCCTCACGCGAATTGGATGCCCAAAACAAGCTTCAACAAAAAGGCCTCACGGACACCCTAAAAGGAAAGAGGTTTGAGAGAGGGCATCGTGAAAAGTGATTCACACCTGATCCTTGGGCCATGGGGAATAGACCTCAAGGAGTCACGACACAACAGAGTCTAAACACGGTGTTTATGTATAAGTTCTCGCCGGCAATTTGGGCCCCATTCTCGCATTTTGGAAGGCAATCGTGCCTCTGGCTGTCAAAGTGGAAGACCGATGGATGGATGGATGAAAGAGAGCGCAAAAAGGGGGCCCCACAAAGGGCTTCCTTTTCTGCGAGTGGGCGGTCCTTGTCACATGATGGATCATGGGTGCGAGCGGTGAATGTAAGCAAGCATCGGGATGCCCCCCCCCAAACAAATTTTGTCAACCCCTCTCACTCAGTCACTGTCTCTGTCTATCAAGCCTTGTATTATGTCTGTCTATCTTTGCTTGCGGTTTCGTCTCGCATTTCTTGGCAACGCCTGCAGCGTGTATTTCTCTGCCACCATACACAGGCTAGGCTCCATATATGCTCTTACACTCTTCTGCCACAATCTACAGCCCTGCCTGCCAATTTGACCGGCTCTCGTCAGAGAAGAAAAGACCTCTCTACCGCAGCGAAAAGGAAACACCATGACATTATTTTTTCGAAATCCCGATGTTGTTTTTTTCGGATCTCTTCTTTTGAATTCCTTTGTAGCCTTGTAAAAACAACCGTCGCCCACCATCCCCCCACACACACAGCCTTTCATTCACTCACAGAAGAGTCATCCCCGGCATGCCATCCTTATCGCCGTGGTCGTCATCATCGTATTCTGTTGCCAGAAGAAGAATCTCTGGCTTTTCGAGTGAGGAATCATGAGAGAATGGCCCTGGTGACTTGCTCCTGTCGGCACGTCTTCTGTAGACTGTGATTCGTGGTTATTTCATACTCTATTAGTCGTCTATATACATATATGATATCTATTATCACGCAAGAACCTATTACTAGGCTATTAGTCTATTGTCATCTATATACATATCACTCAAGAACCCATTTGCTTTCCCAACGCACAGGAAAAGGAGGCCCTCAGCCCTTGTCCATCTCTCATTTCACAATCGCTAGTAGCTGCTGAATGAGTTTTCCAGGTTCCAACTATTGGGTATAGTACCGAACTGTGATTGAGATTTCCCTCTGATCGGTCTCGATCCTTCCAAGTCGAACTTTTCAGAACCAGTTCTCCTTTCTGCTCTCCTTCCCTCTCTCATATCATGTGCATCTGTTCGCGCTCTAACCCTGTTTCGCATTGATCTGCAGCACTTGGGAGCTATGTTTGGATAACCTTCTCTGTTCTATGGATACAGGGGATTAGTATTCTCTGCTACAGATGTTTGATCTTCTTGGTCTTTTGGATATAGGAGGTGATCGGTATTCTGCTCTTATATATTCAGTTGATTACAATCCTCCGGTGCCTGCTAGTCCCTCTTCGAAGCGTTGGATGGTGTAAGCAGTCATGGCCGCAGCGTCCCCTCCACCTGCGCCACCATTGCTGAGTTGGAGAGGGATGCAGGCATGGTCAGTGGGGTGCAGGGTGCCGTCCCTGTGCAGGATGTTCGTGATAATGAAGGCCAGGAAGCTTGCGAGGGCAAAGAGGAGGAAGAGGAGAGAGTCATCAAAGGCAGCATGCAGAGGAGAGCAAGAGCATGAGGAAGCGGCAAGGGAGGAAGACGAGGCTGAAGAAGAGGAAGCAGAAGAGCAGCGAGGGGGATTTGCGCCAAGCCGCCTCTCGTTCGCAAGCTGCTGTACGGCGGTCTGCGTTGGCGAGGCGAGCGCACGGGCGGGGCCAGAGGCCGGTGCCCCACACCGGGCCGGCGGCGGCAGCGATACAGAAGGGGGCAGCCCTGCACAGTTCCTGATAAGCCACCTGTTCTCCGCCGCGGCAGCGGGGGCGGCGAGGAGGAATTCGGATGCGAGCCGCCTCTCGACGTCGTCGTACGAGCGGGTATCGGTGGAGTACGGCGCAGGCGGGGCCGGGGGTGGGTTGGAGCTGCCGCGGGCAGTGAAGCTGGGGATGCCGCTGGCGGAGGCGGTGGACGGCGGGGGCGGCTGCTCGCCCTTCGGGGGGCGCCACTCGTTCTCGCAGCCGCGCTTCTCTTCCTCGTCCTCGCACTCCAACACCTCCTCCGCCACCTCAGCCTCCGCGCTGAGCGCCCGCCTGGCCCAGTCCTCCAGCCGCCTCAAGGACACGTACGCCCGCATCAGCCACGATCCCCACGTGACCCACCTCTTCTCCGGCAACCAGTTCCTCACCCACCTGTCCGCTGCCCCCGTGCCGGCCTCCTGCCCGCATGAGAACGCGCGCCTCCGCCCCTCCTCTGGCCTGGTGCGCCGCTGCCCTTCCAGGGACGCCGATCTCAAAGACAGGATTATCTTCTTCATCTGAACAATTTCCAGATTTTTGAAATAAATAAACGGTGAGGCTTCTTCCTCCTCTTGATTTACTTGTACAAACAAATATGCAGGACTTTGAGCATGCTTAATGTGACCTCTCCTGCGCTTGAATTTGTCAACTTATGTAGGCTTACCACCTGTGTTTTTCGAATTATAAAATTGTGTGTTTATATATATAAATATAAATATAAATATAAATATATATAATATGTCTCATTATATCCTCCGTGGATGTTTGAACCATATAAGGCTACAACCTCCAGGCTCCGACTGTGAGACTGGTTTTCGGACTTATAATAATACATATTTTTAAGTTTCTTCAAGAATGTTTGTAAAATAATCTCAAAGAATGTTTGGACTTGTAAGAGAGTCAACCACACCTAAGGACCTCATTTATGAGAGACAACATTCTTCAGGTCACACTATCCAAATGTAAATACCCTGCACATTTTGTGAGATGTTACTTTGCAAGTATGTTAGAGTGGGGTCATGCACATGTGTAAGTATAGGACCCTTTACATGTCAAACAAGTAAAGTTTGCTAGGTGTGATATGCCTTTATTCTTTCTTTCTTACTAAATTTGTAGTCACCTTTGCTTTTGAATGCAAGTAGAGACTCAACTTCTAGCAACACTCTTAGTGTCGCAACCTACATGCATCAAGTCAAATGTTTTCACCTAAGAAGCTTTTAAAGTAGTTGGGAAGAGATCCTCTAGATGAATGTCACTTCTTTTTTGGTACAAGGATGCATCTTTCTACCACATTTTTAATAAAGTAAAGGGGAGTAGAGACACAAGGGTAGTGAAAATAAGAATGTAGTACTATTTAAGGGACTCGATACAAGAATGGCTCACTTTAACATAGAGTAGAAGGGGCTGAGCAACACTCCATGGAGAATGTGCACACAATACGATAGCTATGTTTCAGTCCTCTCTCACGTGTTAAGTGAAACAATTACTTTGACCATTTCATTTATGAAGAGAATAGCATAGTAGCATGAAGTTAAGCCCTGCAATGTGAAGAATGAGCTCAACATTCATGCATTGTCTTTATTTTTCAATCTTGTACAACAAGGACCACTAAAGTGAGCACTCCAAAATATCTCATGTGAAACCAAGAAATTGGTCCTTAAGATGTTATTGAATATTGTCAACTACTAGCCTTAAGTCATTATGATATTTGGATCTTGTAGGGTTGGCCTATTCTTTTCAACTTTTTCTATAAGAAAGTCCACCTCAATGGCTCTTTGGACTTGCCCATGATCTGCATCTCCTTACACACAAAAGTATTGAATATGTATGCTATGATTTATTGTTTGTTAGCAACCTTCTAAGTATTGTGCATATTTAAGTGTCGGTTATGAGATAAGTGTTCTAGCTATGTTTGAGGCCTTCATATGTACATTTCATGTTTATTATGAGGTGCCTAAAGTCTATTGCCGTACACATTAAGAAATTTCTCCTATTTCTAGTTAATCAAGTATTGCAACACATAAGAAGGTGAGACCTAGGGAGCAAAACATCAATCCTCATCATGATATTGGATATTGCATCCTAATCAACGCCTCTTATTGAACTAAGTATTGCAAGGGAAAACTTAACCTCATTGGCTATTTGTAATCATTAAAGTTGGTTCCCTTATGTATGTATTTATCCAACACTCGAGTTAATGAGTGTAATATCACCATGTACACTCTCTCTATCTTATATATATATTGCCTAGTCAAATCAGCCCTTGTATGTTCAACTTATCACATGCACATGATCCCTTGCTTATGGAGATGAAAGTTACAAATAGAGGCAATGAAGAGTATGATAGTGTCATTGATGGAGTTGGCAAGGAAGAAGGTACTTCAATAGTTTGTGAACTCTATGCGTCTTCATATTCTTGCTCTCTACCTTGGTCAGTTCCTTAGAAGAGTCTTAAAACAAAGCTACTCTCACAAGAATGGCAGTGATGTGAGCTATCATGAGAAATGATGTTGATGTGGAATGTGATGAGAAAGATGTTCATGTGGAAAGTTAGTAAAGTTGTGCACATGCTATAGAAGGGTATGATGAGGGTTAGAACTATGTCAAAGGCCATCACCTTTGTGCCACCACATGTGGATGCACCACTTGCTACATGATGATGGTGGTGAGGTCAATAGCAAAGTAGCCCTTGACTATATATTGAAACCATTGGAGGAGAGATTACCACATGAAAGCTTTGCAAGAAATAAAAAAGTCAATTAGCTTGCTAGTGAAAAATCATCATTTCTTAATTAGAGAGGAGGATCATCATTTGAGCCCTTCAACTTGTGCGTGATTTGCATCTTAAGATAGTTACTATTATGCCCTAGGATATGCATGTAACTACATACATAAGCCACAAATAGAATATGAATACTTTTTAAGGCGCAAATCATTACTACATTATCAAGGGTATTTGTGATATGTCAAAGTTGAATTATTGTTATTAGCTTGTTTCATATGTGTGCCAAGTTTATGCAACACTTTTGAAAATCTACTTGCAATTGATAGCATTATGATAATGAAACCTATCGAGCCACAACTCCTTGTAATTTTGATACAGGGATAATGTAAACAAATAATGAGTGCCCGTGACATTTAACATAGTGGCATGTGGTTCCAAGGTGGATGTGTTGATAATCTAAACAAATAATGGGTGCTAATTGCATACACACTCACTTCGTGTTTTCATATTGAGAGATCTTGATGATTCACTTATCAAATCACAATAATAGAAGTTCAAAATCAATGGCAATGGGCTCTCTAAACTATAACACACATGTTCTCAGAGATAGTTATGTTTCAGTGAAAAACGAGGGATTTTGAAGCGAATGAGGAATTGGGATAAATAAAAAGATAGTTATGTTTTAGTGAAAAACGAGGGATATTGAAGCGAATGAGGAATTGGAATACTGAATCTTTTCATAAACTTCTTTCTTTTCTTCTTCTTCTTTCCATCCTTGGTAAGAGTGGAGGGTCTTATATGCTTATTCTTCTTCTCTTAATGTAGGCATATTTTGGTGGACGCGAAAGAGTAAAGGCGTTGGATCATAGCACTTGGATTGTGAAACCATTTTTAAGACTTTTAAGATTTTAGACTACAATGCATGAAGATAAGTTGGTGAGTTCATTACATCTCAAGCCTATCTTGTGTCCTTGCCTTCTAAGGTTAAGGAGAAGGATGTATGGTTGGTTAGAGTAGAGTGTTGAGATGACTATGTGAGAGGTAGTTGACCACGGTGAGTTGTAGCTTTTGAAAAAATAGAAGTCCATCCAATATCTCGATTGTTGTGCATTTAGCCCAACATTTTGGATCCTTATTGGGATAAGGCCGATGCAACTGCAAAAACAATTTCTATGATATCATTGAGACTTAAAGATGCATATTGTCTATCAACATTGACAAATGAGCAATAGATGACATAGATACTATCTACAATTCGACATTGTGAAGCAAGGTTTTAATAAGGATGATCAACCTTGACTAGACAATGAACTCAATGGAATGTTCACTAAGTCACAACCAACCAGCTATAAAACAACAATACATCAGCCTTTAATGCCTCAAGTAGTCAAGGTGGAAGAACAACATACGATATAAAGGACTCTAGTTATTAGTTTTCTTTTTCCACAACACATATAAGAATAAGAGATTGTTGACGACAAAAGTATCCAAAACCCAACATGTCTATTTAGTCCTTGCTAACACAGCCATAACACAACGTGATAGTTTTTGAGCCACTTGCACATTTGCCCTCAAGAGAGTGTTCGACAACAAAAGCACACTAAAACCAACATGCCTATTGTAGTTCTTAAGAGCAAGGCCACAACACAATGTGATAGTTTTTGAGCCACTTGTACTATCACCCTCAAGTTCAAACAAGAACACACAGAAAAATAGCCTCTATAATAATCATAACAAAGCAATGCCTTTCATAGCTAAGAAAAAGCATCAACTTTAGTAGAAGATATTCAAAAATCACTATTTTCTCAACATTCTATCACAAAACAGCTATCACCACAACTCAAAAGGATTGAAACACAAACACAAGACATAACAAGGTTTCTATAGCTTAGTGGTAAATCAACCACATGACTTAACAAGAATGCCAAAAAGTCAAGACAATTACATCTCTATAGCTCAAGAACACAAACAACTTAAAACAATTTGACATCCTTACAAGCTCAAGTGTCAAAGCATCAACAGTGAACATTTCATCAATGATAATAAGCATCTCTTTATTTTCTAGAAGCAACCCATACACAATAATTTAACCCCCACCTCAATACCTTCGCTCCTCAATCAACAAATCACCTTGTCAAGTATAATAGAATAGAATACTCTCTAGTCTAAACAATCACAAGGCCATTTATTATCAACAAAGTTTGCAGCCAATAACATCACACATGTATATCACAATAGTAAGCACTTGTTTACAAAAATAAAAGTCAAATGTTGACAATATATGAGCAATTAATACAAATTGCACTCAACATGACCTCCAAGGATTTCGCCACACAAAACATGCCAACTCCTTTGAATACCACGATGACTACTATTGCTTCTTATTGCACCGGTTCCACACTTCACAATGGCCTGACCTTCACTCATTGGTGGAAAGGCTACCTCCAAAAAGACTCAACATTCGTAGTCATGCTTCATCCTAATCGCTCCAACTTTGGCTTAGCAACCAAGAAAAGTTCTAGCTTAAACAAATGAACGTTGCCTCTTTAGCTGCCACCACATGACAAATAGAACTAGCCATCCAAAGGTCATAAAATTGTTGCATTAATCTTCTTCACCATATGAACCACGATATCTACTCATGACAAAACACTTGTCAGCCTCCTCCTTAGAGCATTGACTACCAACATCAAGGAAGGGGGGCTTCCTAAATGATGACAATGTGGCTCTTGTTTATAGCTATAAGCCCCGTAATGTAGCATAACTCTCTATCTTTTTCAATAGCCTCTTCTCGTTTTTTGAAAAAGGCTTACTTTGCCTTAATTATCTTAGCTTCCTGTTGAGATATCGAGCTCCACTCGTGATATGCCAGGGTGACCGTTGTGCATTTATGTCACCGACTTGTTAGCTGCAGATGCGGTTGGTACACTGCCCATGAATAATAGCTAGATGACAGCTATCCTTATCTACTCAAGTTCGTGGCTCAATTAGTATGCTACCTTAGTTAGTTGAGTTTGGTTTGAGACCCATATATAGGGTTCTTCTATTTCTTTGTACTAGAGTTCTTTTTGGCTTACACAACTAAGAAGAGGAAAACTGTTTTCAGCCTCCACCTGTATGTGTATTCCCCCATTGTGCTAGCAAGAAAGCTACAAGTGAGACTCCTTCCTTCTCTCCCATAATCTTGACATGGTATCAGAGCCTGGTTCGTGGTAAGGAGCTCAAGAAAGCAAACCAAGTTCGCGGTGTTCTGGTAAGAGGACCAATGTCTCTGTAGGTAGCATAGCCGGAAAGTACAAGAGTGCATTGTCTCAGATTGAGAGACCCTTCACGGTGTAGTAAGAGGGCAGTATATGTTGCGGGAAAGGGCTTTAGCTCCTGGTTGCCCTATTTTTTTGATTCGAGGCCATTTCGGGGCATGTTTTGGAGGCAGAAGTTTTCTGCACGCACTCAAGAAAAGGCCCTGTTTTTTGCTGTGCGACCACTGTTCTACAGGTCGGTGAAAAGTTACTGTAGAAATTGCATCGTATGCATGTGCGCAGAGACGTTGGGAGTTACAGAATCATCCTTGTTGCCCGTTGATGCAAAATTGTCACTAGGAAGTGACTGTGTGGTCAAATACCAATTTCGTCAGTTTTGCAGATTTGCCCTTGTGAGGCTGAAGCTGTGTTTTTTGCAGTGACAGAATTCTTTGCAGTGTTCTGTAATGGCGTCGGATTCTCTTTCACAGATTGTCACTGAAAAGCTTGACAAGAACAACTTCCAAGCATGGAAGTTTAGAATGACGAATTTCCTTATGGGAAAAGGATATTGGAAATTCGTTGTAGGAAATGAAGAAGAACCAGTTCTTCCTGATGTTCTCAATCAATAGCAAATGCAGGCATTTAAAGGATGGCATGAGAGAGCCAGAAAAGTTATGTACTGGCTGTCTATCAGTATTTCAGACTCTATGATTGTGCATATTCAGGATGCAAGTACGCCAAAGGAGGCATGGGATACTTTGTCAAAAATGTCAAGATTGTGGGAGAGAAGGAAGGAGTCTCACTTGTAGCTTTCTTGCTTGCACAATGGGGGAATACACACACAGGTGGAGGCCGAAAATAGTTTTCCTCTTCTTAGTTGTGTAAGCCAAAAGAACTAAAGTACAAAAGAAATAGAAGAACCCTATATGTGGGTCTCAAACCAAACTCAACTAACTAAGGTGGCATACTAACTGAGCCACGAACTAGAGTAGATAAGGATAGCTGTCATCTAGCTATTATTCATGGGCGGTGTACCAACCGCATCTGCAGCTAACAAGTCGGTGACATAAATGCACAACGGTCACCCTGGCATATCACGAGTGGAGCTCGATATCTCAACACTCCCCCTTGAGCTCAATCCCAATTCCTGCACACCAAGCAGGTCTTTGAACTTGCGCGCAGAGAACTACCTGATCCTCTGTGCTGACATAAACTAGATCAATAAGACCTAGCAAAACCCTCTCCCGCACATAGTGATAATGCACCTCAATGTGCTTTGTTCTCGCATGATAGACTGGGTTATTTGCCAAGTGCATACTGCTCATGTTGTCACAATAAATAACAACTGGCCCATCTGTAGGCTGATGCATATCATAAAGTAGCTTATGCAACCAAGCTACCTCACATGCAGCCATTGCTGCACCCCTGTACTCAGCCTCTGTGCTCGACAAGGCAACTGTAGGCTGTTTCTTGCTACTCCAAGTGACTACAGCACTCCCAAAAGAGAACACATATCCACTGGTAGATCGTCTATCAGAAATACTACCAGCCCAATCAGCATCAGTGTATCCATGCAACTGTATCTGAACCCCAGTCTCATAAAATAGTCCATACTGCAATGTGGACTTCACATACCTAAGTATGCCTCTAGCCACATCCAAATGCGGTTTCCTTGGAGCCTGCATAAACTGACTTACCATGGCCTGGTAATAGTCATATAAATCAAACTTCCTACTATGCGTCTGTACATAGTAGGGTCTTCGAGAAGCTCACCTGCATCTACGCTCAGCTTCACATTCTGCTCCAAAGGAACTGAAATAGGCTTACAGCCTGTCATCCCATATTTGGATAGCATGTCCAATCCATACTACCTCTACAAGAGCCGTATCCCACTTGGTGATCTAATCACCTCAATGCCCAAGAAATAACCCAGCTCTCCCAAATCCTTCATCTCAAACTTCTGCTTCAATAGCATTTTCACATGAAGGATATATTTATCACTATCACGTGTCATAATCAAATCATCAACATAGATGACAAGTAGCATAATACCTTTCTCTGTTTTTCTCACATAAAGTGAGAAATCTTCCCTGGAAATCTGAAAGCCAATAGTGACAAGATACTGTCCTATCTTGTCAGACCATGCTCTAGGTGCTTGCTTCAAGCCATACAAGGCTTTCTTCAACCTGCAAACAAACTCAGGATGAATAGCATGCACATAACCTGGTGGTTGCTCCATATAGACCTCTTCTTGCAAATCACCATGCAAGAAGGCATTCTTTACATCCATCTGATGTAAAGACCATCCCTTTGATGCAGCCATAGCAATGACTGCTCTTACGGTTGCCATCCTTGCAACCGGACTGAATGTTTCTTCATAATCAATGCTATATGTTTGTGCATACCCCTTGACTACTAATCTTGCCTTATATCTATTCACAGAACCATCTGCATTGTGTTTCACCTTATAAATCCACTTACAACCAATTGCATTCTTATCTTTAGGCAAAGGTACCAATTCCCATGTAGCATTTGCTTCCAAGGCATCCATTTCTTCATCCATCGCTTTCTCCCATTTTTCTTTTCCCATAGCTTGCTCAAAAGAAGTGGGTTCTGGTTCCTGTATCACTTTGACCATATAGGCATAGTGAATGGCTGTAAATCCATCATATTTCAGCCTATCCACAGGATACCTAGCTCTGGTAGACCTACGCAAAGTAGGTTCACTCCCAGGTGCTCTCAAAACATCCCTGGTCTTCTTTTTTCCAGGTGTAACAATAGAAGGAATACCCAACTCATCATCAATGCTCTGTTCTGAGCCACTGGATTCACCATCCACATAAGAGTGACCTGCATTCACATCAACCATGGGCTGATCTACCTTCTCTTTTCCTTTTCGTGAAACCTGCATACCACTATATCTACTCATGACAAAAATTGTTGCATTAATCTTCTTCACCATTTGAAGCACTATATCTACTCATGACAAAACACTTGTCAGCCTCCTCCTTAGAGCATTGACCACCAACATCAAGGAAGGGGGGCTTCCTAAATGATAACAATGTGGCTCTTGTTTATAGTTACAAGCCCCGTAATGTAGCATAACTCTCTATCTTTTTCAATAGCCTCTTCTCCTTTTTTGAAAAAGGCTTATTTTGCCTTAATTACCTTAGCTTCATGTTGAGATATCGAGCTCCACTCGTGATATGCCAGGGTGACCGTTGTCCATTTATGTCACCGACTTATTAGCTGCAGATGCGGTTGGTACACCGCCCATGAATAATAGCTAGATGACAGCTATCCTTATCTACTCTAGTTCATGGCTCAGTTAGTATGCCACCTTAGTTAGTTGAGTTTGGTTTGAGACCCATATATAGGGTTCTTCTATTTCTTTGTACTAGAGTTCTTTTTGGCTTACACGACTAAGAAGAGGAAAACTGTTTTCAGCCTCCACCTGTGTGTGTATTCCCCCATTGTGCAAGCAAGAAAGCTACAAGTGAGACTCCTTCCTTCTCTCCCACAATCTTGACACCTATCACACATATTCAATTGGCATTTTCTTTCTTTCTCATTATACAATATAACTTTTCCAATTACAAAAATTATAAGCTATATTGAAAAGAGTTTTTTCGTTTTCCATAAGAGCTTGGGTCTTGAGTATACCCTCTTGCCCAACAATCCACAAAACCTCAGAGCATGCATTCAAAGTAGTCTAGTTACAATTTCATTGATTTCTACAGTTTGTTGTCTTCAAGGTTCTATCCACAACACTTTGGAGTTGATCTCAATGTTGATGAAGCCTTCCAACCATGCCAATCCAATATTTTAATATCGTACTTAATGAAATTTCCCAAGAAGGACATGGATACATTGAAAAGTTATGCCTATCCTAGCAAAGGTGTAGTGCTCTATAAATCAATGCAAACATAGTACCTTGATTAGAATTAAATTCCTTTACTCTCATCTATATCTCTTGATGACCAACAAACAATTGATACCACTCCACTCCACCTTCCTAGACTCATAGTCGCTCATGAAAAAATTGGTCATGTGATATTTGACCAATGAAAAATCCAAACTCTTGGAGGCCTTCATAACTCTCAAACTCACCTTTCTCTTTATGTTCTTAGTCAAAGGTTCCTAATTGAATGAAAAAAATCTTCAATCTCATGCATGTGTGAGAAATGTGCATGCTCATTTGGTGATGCACTCTCATCATGCTCATACAATCTAGGTTTCGCTATATATAACTATAAAGGGCCTCATGCCATGCAATTTTCAAGTATGGTGCAAAGTGTATTAGCTCATCCCTTGGCATGGAAGTAAATTCTAAAGAATGGAAGATGACCCTTGAGTGTAGTGACCCAACAAGAAATGCCATGTGAACCATAATCCCGTGAATGCTATGAAATGCAAAGCAAGCAATCACACAAAATCCTAATCACTACAAGTAGCACTAAGGGTCTTTAGTTCCCAAGAAAATACATGACATATTTGGCCCTCCCCCTAGCTTGCAAGCATTCATGCATAGCAATGGTGCTCATAAAATGTCACAACAAAGATCATCCACTCATCTACTAAATGATTAAATGATCTCCTCTCAACCGCATTTGTGAAGTCAATGTCAAACAAGATCACCTCTAGAATAAAGCTCTCAATTTCCTCCTTGTTCTAAAAAACAAGCATAGTCTGCTCTTTCATATCCTCATCCCTCTCTCTCAAAATCATGCATATAGAACCCACTTCCACTTCTATCAAATCTAGAAGCATCTTGAAAAGTCTCAGAGCCATCTAGCAAAGAGTACAATCCAATATTGTTACCCAAACCTCCTCCTCTTACAAGAATGTCCTTCTCAAAATTCTCCTTAAGAAATGTTGAGTAAGGTTTACTTACCTCACATTTATCCTCAATATCATCAAAATCCATATCCAATCGAGTTTCACTAGAACTTTTCATGTCAATTCACTTTCAAAGCCAATCAAAGTTTGCCCAAAACTCTTCTCACAACTTGAATCAAAGCGAACAACTTATATCTCAACATATCATTCCAATATCCCAATACCATAAACAACATCCAATAGAAAACCAACCACATTGAAAATAGTCTTCAATCAAAATCACAAGCAAATATGTTATCAATAGGATCAGAAGTTCATAATCTAGAATGCAAGATCTCACTTTCAACCTCCTCAACCTCAAAATGCTTTACACTATCATCAACTTTAATCTTATCAATCAAATTGTCTCTAATCTCCTCACCACATGCAATCTCAATAACATCAATGCCTAAATCCTCAAGAAAACTCGAAGAAATATCTAGGTCATCCAACAAGGTTTTCTCTTCCTCTTCATTGCCTAACTCATTCATTTAAAAATCAACATGATCAAGATGTGAGGTTAGATCCACTCAAATCAACATCACAAAAAATATCGCAATCACAATCAACAACAACAATGGAGTCACTCCATGACTCACACCACCACTAGCTTCAAGTTTCACATCACTACGAGCCTCTCTAAGGCTCCCCTGATAAGACACTCACATCAAGTATCTGACAGGCAACCATATAGAACTCAATTGAGTCACAACGAATAGCAACATCACATAAAGATTTGGAAACTTTAACCTCAACACTCTTGGGTCTATCTTTTGCATCCAAAATCTTGGTACCAAACTCAAATCAATCTCAATAGGCAAAAAATGGGAATCTCCAACCTCATGTTTTGGCCTTTCACACTCAAGCCCTTCCCCTCATGATCCTCTTAAAGTTTTAAGAAATCCTCCTCAATACTCTCTTCTTCTTTCAACCCCTCAATTCTATCAATGCTCTCCCTACAATCAAGACAAGAAATTGCACTCTCAAGGAACTCAAGGTTGTTACCACTCTCCTATCCATCCCCCAAACAATCCAAGCTATCTTGTCTCTCCCTAGTTCCACTAGGACTCTCTACATTAGGATCAACAACCTCATCCATCTCTCTCAAGGATCAATCACCCTCAAGTACACAAATAAAGGAAACATATGGATTAGAATAGCTAGAGTCAGTCTCACTAGTCTCCTCATTAGCATTCTCACTATCTAAACTCTCAATCTCATCCTCCTCATCCTCATCAATGGTCTCATCATCAATCTAGTTCCTAGTAGGCACGTCAAACTTCTTTGGCACTCCTGTTCATAAGTAGTGATAGCACCCTTACCTTAGTCCTGAAATAGCACCTATCTTTCTCAGCTAGGGTCATCCTATGATCAACAAAAATACACCAAGACATGTTGGCATCACATAATTTATATTGATCAAAATACTATAAATCTTGACCTCCAAGTCTTTCAAGATTCCTAGGCATTTTACTCTAGCATGATTAGCTAAGTGAATCCTAAAAGAAATCCCATAATCATCTTCAATCCTAACTATACTATGGAGGCCTGAGGTATGACACACACTTGAGCACTACGGTCTATAAGCCTCAGTACTATTCTAACTTTTGTACCACACATCCATCCACCATTGGGAAAATGTCAAAAAGCTCCTCTATGCTCAACCCTCTCACTATTTCATTCTTCCTCTCCCTCCCCTTTCGATTAACTAATCTCTTCCGCTAACTTTTCATCCTAGGATACAACTCTGTCGACCATGGCAAAGGTAATGGTGGCTTTTCTACATAACAATTTCCTCCTAAGGTTGATTTTGCTCTCGCACTCTTCCAACGGAGTATCAACTGCATGATAGTGTCTCTTAAGAGCTCTGGCTCTCCTCTCCTCTCTTTCTTTTCATCACCCTTTTCCTTTCCTTTCATCTTTTCTCTTGCATTAGTAGTCTCTGGCTCATCTCTAACCGCAGTCTCCTCTCTCTCAACGTTCCTCCTCCTCTTAATGGTTGGCATAACATCTACCAATTTATCCTCAACCAACATACAATTGAATACCTCCTTCCCTTTCTCCTTTGCACTCACTCTATGAAATGTTGATGGGTCCTTAATTTCTATGCCAAAGTAATTCCTCCTATCAAGTATGTTCCTAGCAAGCACGTACATATCCCATCCTGCTCTAATTGAATGTGAACAATTAGAAGATAAGTTAAGGAATTTTGGCAACAATTCAACAATTTGGCACGTTTTCATTTGTGATTTCATGGAACTAAAAGACAAATCTCTTCACAAAGAGGTGAGATCAATGTTTAAGACTTCCATAAGCATTCCAAATGGATATGCCATTTTTAAAGCTTCTTACATAAGCTAAAGAGACTTCCAATTATTAACCCTCGACCTTGAGATTTATCCAAATTGAAAAAGGTTATAATATTAAGCTTTCTTTTGAAAGTCCTAAAGAGTTGTAGTGTGAAGGTGCAAGGACACAATGTATCATTGCAATATGTAAATCTAGACTATGTTTATTTTGTTGATATCCCATGTAGTTGCACATATATGCACATTGAGTACCTTATAAGGATGTTTCATTTTGTGTCGATGGCTCCCCAAAAGTGGATTGTAACTAAAAACTTTGATCAACATCCTTTTGTCGATGGCTCCCCAAAAGTGGATTGTAACTAAAAACTTTGATCAACATCCTTTTATCCTACACATCTTTGAAGTGTTAAGGATGTCAAGACATCTCTCTCTCTCTCTCTCTCTCTCTCTCTCTCTCTCTCTCTCTCTCTCTCTCTCTCTCTCTCTCTCTCTCTCTCTCTCTCTCTCTCTCTCTCTCTCTCTCTCTCTCTCTCTCTCTCTCTCTCTCGGGATCCTATGGATCCTAACACATATAGGACCATCATGATTGGGCCAGTTTTGGCCAAACTTTATGGCACGGTGATGGAGGAGGAGCTCAGCACGCTGGCAGAGAGAGAGTGCATGCGCACACCCGGACAGGCAGGGTTCAGACGGGCATTTTCTACCATAGACCACATCTTCACTCTCCGTTGTCTGATCGACCAGACACGAGTGAAGAAACAGAGATTGTACTGTTGCTTTGTGGATTTCCGCAAAGCCTTTGACATGGTTCCGAGAGAGAGGCTTTTCAGACGCCTACTTGATCTGGGGGTGGATGATGACATGATGTGGGGTATTTATGCACTATATGAGCGGGTTACTGGCAGAGTCAGATGTCCGGGAGGTATATCAGATCCCCTTGTGAGCACCATTGGTGTGAAACAAGGATGCCCACTCTCACCGACTCTATTTGGGCTATACATTGATGAGATAGCAGAGTTTATTCAATAGCGAGCCGGTGGAGGTATAGATCTCAGTGGAGCCACAGTTCATATCTTACTATATGTAGATGACATTGTGTTGGTCTCAGATTCAACTCAGGGATTACAGCAGCATTTATTAGCATTGGATGATTTTTGCATACAGAGAGGCATGACAGTGAACCTTGGTAAAACCAAGGTTCTTATATTCCATACATCAGCTCAGATATGTAGACATAGTATTTTCATGGCAGCAGGAGGGAGTATTGAGGTCACTGGATCATATGTATATTTGGGAGTCACCTTTACAGCAGCTTCAGGGACTTTCTCGATGACACAGGCAGCTCATGACCGCCTCACTAGAGGATACTCAGCATTGGCTCTTATGGAGCGACAGTGTCATCAGGCACATTTCCAGGAGCCCCACACCAAGGGGTGGCTCTTTGATACTCTAGTCACTCCAGCACTGATGTATGGAGCAGCTATATGGGGGCCAGGCCTTGCCGATTATGTATGGACATTGATGGAGAGACCTCAGGTGATCATGATATCTAGATTGATTCGCAGCAAGGCCTCAGTCCCACATGACATTGTGCGAGCAGAGCTTGCCACACCGCCCATGCTAGTCGAGGCATTATTTCATACAGTCTGCTTCCTACACAGATTTCAGGATATGGACAGAGATCGCATTGCATACAGAGCATATATGGCATCTCAGGAGATGGCTCGAGCGGGGGATACCACATCATGGTATGCACAGACTAGAGCTTGGTTTGACAGACATGGGCTGGACATTGATAGACTCCCACCTCTTCTATATGATACTCAGGCTCCCACTTACACCCTCTCTCTCTCTGAGAGGAACAGAGTCATCAGACAGGAGATATGGCATATTTATATACAGAGGACATGGGTCAGCCTTGCACAGCCACCACTGCCATCGAAGATGGCACATTATTATACACAGTTCTTGAGCATATCAGAGCAGGGATTCATAGAGATTCCGAGATATATGCAGATCTATATGCCACATCGATTGAGAGTTCTTATTGGACAGCTCAGGGTATCATCACATCAGCTTATGATTGAGAGTGGCAGAGCCAGTGGCATCCCACGGGAGGAGAGGATATGCGCCCTTTGCAGATCAGAGGTGGAGAGTGAGGAGCATTTTGTTCTCAGATGCCCGGCATACTCAGAGTTGAGATCTAGATACACATTGAGCAGCTCACTTCAGGGATGTATGACTGATATGGATCAGAGATCATTTGGCCGTTTTCTGGGAGAGGCATGGCACATCAGAGAGCAGAGCACACAGCGGGTCCCAGTCAAAGAGGGGCCCACCCAGACGACTATTACACAGTTCTTTCAGACAGTCAGAGTGAGAGCTACTGTACCAGCCTCCAGCCAGACCTCCGGGCTCACACTACAGCAGGCTGAGGACCAGCGTACCCGACGCCGCACGAGGATCCGTGGGTTTCAGACCCCACAGCCATACCGACAGGAGATCCGGAGGATTCTTGATCTACATCGACAGTAGACTGAGATCCGACGATACTCGACACATTGGATCTCAGATCTCCAGTTTGCTCTTTCTCCACCGCCGATGTACCACATCCTGCATCCAGGAGGGATCACCTGCTATTAGCGACTTCGACGACTGCTACTACATCCCAGGATAGTATATCTCCCTGCATCTGTTACATATACACATCGCACCACTTTATCACAGCTGACAGTTGTTCTCCTATCACAGCTGACATTTGTTCCCCTTTTGTAGCCATTATCTGGAGTACCAGAGCTACATACGCACATATACATACACGACACTTATCACACTCACAGCACCGTATTCTCAGTTTCCAGTTTTTAGCTTTTCATTCAGCACTTTTATTTTGGATAGCCGGACCTCATCAGTTGTATCACAGTTTGTCTCATAGGCCAGTTTTGGTCTTTAGAAGACGTTAATATAACTTTCTTTCTTTCCTTTCTCTCTCTCTCTCTCTCTCTCTCTCTCTCTCTCTCTCTCTCTCTCTCTCTCTCTCTCTCTCTCTCTCTCTCTCTCTCTCTCTTCTCGTTATACACACATTCCCCCAATCTATTTAGTATTTGTTTCATCCTCTTCTTGCAACGACCAAAGGGACACCTCATACACTTACAAACATCAAACTAATTTCATCAAGAGTTTAAAGTGGTTATAAAGTGTTCTTTTTTGGCACATATATTTGTATTTCATGCCCAACCACTCACCTTAGATCACTGGCCTTCCCAACCCCTCATTTTTCTATGCTATAAGCTTGCCATTAGATGTTATTTTAATGGATTCCATCTTAAGACAAGCTTTAATATTGTTCGTTATCCTAATGATTACCAAACATGAGTCCCGATCTTAATGGACATGAGGGATTGATACATATTGAGCCTAATGCAACATGATTGGCTCAACCTTAAAACTAAGTCTCATATTCATTTAGCTTGAGACTCATATCACATTTTTAGGTAATCAATAGTATCCTATAGGCCTCAATTATAAAATTGAGCCTCTACAAGATGATTATGAAAGGCTCAACTTTAAGAATGATCCTCACACATAATCATTGATCACTAGGCATAGAGTCTCAATTTGAATGGACATGAGGCTCAAGCCTCTTGGAACATTATTGGCTAGTCCTTTTATGGCAGTTGTCCACCAAATAGTACCAAAATTACATCAAAAGGTTAGGATTAAGCTCAGTAAATATATCACAGTCTGCATGAAATAGCTTGTTGTAATAAATGATAGTAGTGAGTAAATGAGAGCAAACTGTAAGCTAATAGAGATCTAATGACAACAGTGAGACTGCCAAGTCCAATCCTGCATCAAGCGGGCATAATAGAGGCACTATGATAGCCAATGAACATGAGACAAACACCCACATGTGTCAAGAGAGTCCATCAGTACAACCGATACATTCCCTGAGTAATAAGCAAGATGTACACACCACTGGCAAGACTTTAAAAAGGTCAATGAAGATAGATCAAATCAGTTCATAAGCATCCAAGAGTAGACATGGAAGCATCTACCAAGCAAATATCATAGTCAAGGACGTGTAAGAGATCCTAGTCTCAAATCTCAAGTAATAGCTCAAATGCATAACCCACAAGCTCTGGGTAAATCCAAGACCATAGGCATAAAGCTGCCACTTGCACAAACTTTGATGGAAAATGAGCAACCAAGCTCAGAGATAGAATGTAAATGCATATAGCCAACACCATACATCATGAGAGCACCAAGAGCATATAAGCGATCAAGCATCTGATAGCATCCAAGTACATCATGTATGAACCCAAGTCAATCTCTGACAAGCCAAGAAACATCAAAAAGAGGTTCCAAAGTATGTGAGTACAAGCCCAACTGAAGCTCCAAGTGGCAAAGAAGCTCAAACAATATAGGTAGCAAGCATCACTGACTTATGCTTCAAAGCATGTACAAACGGGTCATGCATAGACCATAGGTATAACCTCTATCACAAAGCATGCCAGTGTAGACCAATGTCAAGTAAGTGCCAAGCAATACAAAGCTCAAACAAGGCTCAAAATACATTTTGGAACCATCCAAGACATTTTCCAACCTGCATTTGCATCTGTTGAGGACATTCTACAAGAAACCATCAGTTCCTCTTTAAGATGTGAAATTTTATATTTGATTTCTAAGTTCTTTATCAAAAATGAAAAATGGTGGTACAAGAAATCAACCATTTAGGGAGAACATACCATTTGTGCCTTCTTGTTTTCAATTAGTTCACATTATGTTTAGTCAAAAAATCCATTTTCAACAACGTATAGCTCTAATGTTTGGGCCACAAAGACTAGTTGAGATTAATCCTTCGATGGAGCAATTTATCCTTCGCATAATCAACTATCAAAATTCTTTTAATGTCATGATCTTCATATTACAATAGACTACTTTGTGAGAATATAATATTTATTTAACTTTATCATTTTCTACTTTGAATAACAATAATCTTGTAATCATGTCATTTCTAAGTTTCTTTGGTCGCACAAGGGAGAGTGCTACTGATTTCATAGATAGCTTGGAAATAGCTTTCCTTGTCTTAGGAAGGGATGATGGGGCGACAAAGCTTCATGGCCTACCATTGGTTCTTAAAAAAGAAGCAAGGGCATGGTATCGTAGTATTAGCGATGAAATTAAAACCACATGGAAGGCCCTCAAGAATGCGTTTCTTCTCCAATATGGTGGAGGTGATGCTCTTGAATATTTGTGGAGATAGCTCTTAGAATTATGCAAATGTTCTCTTGAAGATTATGCTAATTATGAATCTAAGTTTGTGAGTATCTGGGCAAGATGGTTTGCTACCCTACCTAATGGAGAGAGAACTCCTAATTTTCTTAAGAAAGAAAGATTTATGGTATGTCTTTTTTATCTTCTCCAAGAGAAGGTTAAAAGCATTTTTCCTAGTACGTTTGAAGAGGCAATGGAAGTGGCAAGAGCTAAGGATCGAAAATTGAGATTCCAAGCTCAAGTGTCAAAGGTGGAGTAGTTGCAATCACAACCCATATATTCCCAACATGTGGTTATTCAACCACCACAACTGCCTACTATTCCCACGAATTCTCACATGGGGATCATAATCAAGAACTACTGAAAAGCATAACTAGTCAACTAGATAATCTTTCAATCAATTTGGTACAGGGTGTTAGGATTCCACAACAACAACCTTCAGTAAGCTAATTGTGGAAATGACCAAGCTTCAAGGAGAATAGCAAGGGAATATTTTCACTACAATTGTGGTGAAGAGAGGCATCGTACGTATTTTTTCCCTTATCCAAGAAGAATCATAGGTGGTGCCTGACCTAGACCACACCAACAACAAGTTACACATCCTAGAGAAAGGTCTTCCACTTCAACTCCACCCCTTTCACAAACCTCAATACAACCACAAATTCTAAGACCTCAAACAACACCCCAACCACTAGCTATAATTCTCCCCTTGCTAGAAGATGGTATGGTGAATATGACTGGTTTGGAAAAAAAAAAACAAGGGAGAGGGAAAATGGTAGAGGAGGATACCATGCCAATCAAGAAAGCTTGGGTTGATGAATCTCACAATCTGCATCATGGCAAGATTGGGAGCTATGCCAGAAGATGGTATTGTGAACATGATTGGTTTGGAGAAAACAGAACAAGGGAGAGGGAAAATGGTAGAGGAGGATACCATGCCAATCAAGAAAGCTTGGGTTGATGAATCTCAGAATCTGCATCATGGCAAGATCGGGAGTGGAGATGGGGGAATACACTTTAAAAGAGAGCAAGAAGAGGTCACATTACCCTCAACAATGCAACACAGGGATCAAAGATTACCCATTGGGAGAGAAAGCTAAGCCCTATAGTCTAATCAAGGATGTGAGTTCACAAGGACCAAAACTCACATGGTAACAACTATTACATCTATCACTCAATTGATGTGAGTCTTAATCTAAATGGACATGAGCAACACTATTGATGACCACTTGATGTATGAGTATCACTCTAAGTAGACATGAAAATCCATCTTGACATTGAGCATGATCTCATTAAGCACAATCGAATGCAACTTTTGCTTTTGTGTTCATTTTTTCTCCATAAGGTTCATCCCAAAATTTTCAAAAAGTATATATCCACAAAGAGTTATAAGCTTAAGTCTAATTTTTTAGAGCAATTTGGAAGGTGGGTCTTAGAGTGCCCACATTGAAACAAGAATTTGGTATTACAAGTATATAGCTTGAAAGGACATAAAATATGAATAAATATAACATCTAACAAAATGTATTAAGCTATATTGTATATATAAAACATCTTATTCTCAAAGTTTAAAAGGAATTAAGACTATCATAAATAAGCCATTTTTTGTTGATCTTTTGAGAAATTGTTACATAGGAATCTAATATTGCTACAACTCTTTGAAATATTTTTCAAAATGGCACTTGAATGAATGTCAAAAGTCTTGAATATGCCTTTCATTCTCTCTCTCTCTCTTTCTCTCTCTCTCTCTCTCTCTCTCTCTCTCTCTCTCTCTCTCTCTCTCTCTCTCTTCCATATAAAGAACCATTTTGGCATTCAAATTTCATTGTACAAATTGTATGTGCTCCATCATTAATGATAATAAAGTAATGTTGGATATAAAAATCGACCATTATGTGAATTTACCAAACATATGAAATGTATATGAAGTGCTACACTAAGAGGGCCTATGTCAATGGCTCTCGCTATTGTGGTGCCACACATTCATAAACACATAAATAACATGATGTGGATCAAGAATAAAATTTCCACTTTTGGGTTGTAATTGTTGAGTTCACTTGTGTAAGCCAAGGTTTGCTTGAATTCACTTAGTCTATTAGTGTTCTTAAGGTTCTCGCTAAAATTTTTGCAACATAATAGCATGCTTCATAATGTCTGGGTGTTTAAATAGGGAGCCATGTTCCACATATTTAAGAGAAATGTTCAACACAATAGCATCTTTTTGCATATAGTACCTTCATGCTTATCAAAGTGTTGTTTGCCTTTAGCATGATGTTTTCTACTTCTGGTGATTGTATCTATCTCTTGTAACACTCAATTACAGCTCTAGTCTATCTATGATAATGGTGTCAGGTCTCCTCCCAGGTGGACGTAGGTGCCTTCCTCAACTGAGTGTCAACGCTCTATCCAAGGAGATATCCTCGGAAGATGAAGCTCCTCTATGATGTAGCCATGTTGGCTATCTATCAATAGTGGTGGCTAATCTTGTGCTTAACTATGTGGTAATGAAAAAGTCAATGAAAACCCTCTATCTGGGTGGACTTAGTTGTGGGGGGCTTCTCTCTTGTAGAGTAGTAGCCCTACAACTCTGAAGCTACAAAAGGAAGAATTGTAAACATCTCTAATTCTCAAACTATATCATTTGTCATTCATAGAGGGGCCAAACCCTCTTGAAATAGACATTGGTATCTACCTCAAAAATAGTAATATATCGTGCAAGCATCAATAGATGTAACGCCCCTTAGTCTCTAGCTCTCTATTGCAAAGTTGGTATGTGCAGTTCCCTATCTCCATACCCTTCCATATGCATGTCTCAATACTTAAATGTTGTGCTAAGGTACAAATCTACCCAATAGTTGTTTGTAACTCATATGGAAATTGAGTATCCATAAAGTGTAGTCAGGTGACAAAACCATTTTTAGAGAGCTAAAGCAACTGAATCCATGTATCCATCTAAGAATATTGAAAATTTGAGCCAACATTGGCATCAGGATATTGCAAGCATGTGCAAAATATTTAGCCACACTAACCCATCATGATCATGAGTTGTCCTATTCTTTAACCTCCATATAGCATGTTTCACTCTCCTTTTTATGAAAAAATTGCAATATATCACCCTAGAGATCAACGGGAGTGGCAAAAGGTCCTGACTAGAATATCATATAGCATACAAGCATATCCCTACCAATCCTCAAGTCTAGAAATTTGTATTGACAATCAATTTTCATGAAGCCTTCTCTGTGCTTGCTCTCTTGTCCCAAAAACATAGCATACACCTCTATCTCCAATCTAGTCAAGTATTTCTATTCTTTCTCTACACTAGATGCCTAAAGAGTGTCCAAGCATGCCTATACATGCATATACCAAGTGCAACATCTTGCTGGAGAGATATGTGTCTCTCTATAGTCATCAATCATATCAACCATTCTATGGGACTAAGTATCATGGATGGCAAAGTAACATAGTAGATGTCTGATTGTGTGGGAACGTATAGGCTGTTGGAGTAAGCCAGATGTTCCATGAATGTGCCATTGTGAAGGTCAAGATAGCCTACTATTAATACTATCAATTTGTCTGAGATCTCAAAACTCCTAATATTTGGTATCAACCTTAGTGAACCAATCAAGTAATCCACATTTCTCACTCCCTTCGTATTATTCCAACATGTGAAACCATCTAATCTTACCCATTATGATAATCCATTAAGAATAGAAAGTTATGGTGTATTCCATATTCCATGAACTCTCTATCTTGGGCTGATCTAAGTAGCATTGCCTTATCAAGTGTAAGATCTCAAAGCATCTCATTACTTGTCTCATAGGAAGCAAATTGACTATTCCATATGCACACATTGAAGTCTTCTACTAGTAAGACATCTTTGATACTCATGAATCTCATGATGTCCTCACGAAGTGATGCATACATAGAACCAATCTTTAGTGGAAAATCTAGAGCTTAGGTATATATAAGCACACTCTAATCCACATGTTCCTTGTTTTCATATCTCTATATACCAAATGGACCATGTCATGCATCCATTCTCTAATCAAAACAACTGCACACTTTGATCCTCTCATCTCATATAGCCTCTTGGTCTGAAGTCAATATAAAGTTTTCCATCTTTACCCACCTACATTAGGTAAGTTGTTGCCCACACGTAGATGTGTCTCTATGTAATAGCAATGCCCAAGTTTTTAAAAGTGTATTCAAAGTACCCTACATCAAGTCTCAAATCTCCATTACAGTTCCAAACTATCACATGTAAGGTCTTATTATGCAAACCAACACTTGATAATAATCACTCATCCATCACAATAGACAATATATATTTCCTCTTTCCTCACCTCAAGTATACACAACAAGTCCTCTCTCTTATGTGCACATTGGGTAGGAGTAAGATCCTCATCTAAGATTACTTTTTCCCTTTGAGAGATTTCTTGTGTCTCAAGAAGACTTTCTTCTTATCTATAGCTATAAATTTTAGGATTACAATTTTCCCTCAACTATCCCCATCTTTACCTACATTCATGTATCCATAATAGACACCTTTGTTGCCCCCATTTTATTGTTTAGTGACTATACATACTTGTGTGAGGTGCCTTTTCCAATCCACTCACAACTCATACTTGAAGTGCAAGTACCTTCCTTTTGGCCTCTTCCTAAATTGTATCATTTATCATTTCCACTTTATTCTTTGTCATTAATTTTTGCTTCTTGACCACTTCTATCTAGTATGCATTTTCTTTCATTACATTTTCCATCTTTTTCTTTGCTTCTTCTACCACATTTGCCCATGTATGCATGTCCTTTTTCAATCCCTCCATCTCTATATTTAGGTTTGGCATGATTGACAGTTCCCCTTATACTTTCACTCTTGTTTCTTATATGCATTTAGCTCTTTTTTTAATTTCAAGATTTCTATCCTGCAAGCATATATGGTTTTCCACATTATAATCATCATCATGTCCAACTTTTATGATGCTTGAATTTGTATTACCTTTTTTATAGTTGCATTCATTTCTTCATGCATTGTATAGTAATTCAACCTAGACCTTTTCAAGTATTTCTTTATTTATTTCTTATCTCAAAATTTGCAACTCTGCATAAGTCATGATTTGCAATTATGCCCATATGGATTCATTAATGGTATAAGAGGTCTTCCTAGGCATAGTTGATGTAAGGAAGACTATTCCAATCTCAAGATTTTTTGTTGTATATTTTATACCTTGTGCTTTGAGTCTGGTATAAAAAACTACTTTCATTTCTAGATGTGTTATCTCATCCTCAAAGGTGCCCCCATGTATGTATGTGATGTAATATACCTACCTCTTGCCATATGAATCAGGGTGGGGGGGATAGAAGCTAAGGGGTTTTTTTAAAAAAACCTTTAAAAGAATAAAATGATTACTACTATAGCCATCATTTTCTCAAACTTAAATGAAGCTTATAGTCATCTAAATGCATTGAATGAACTTTCATAATCTCTGTGTTGTCTTCATCAACATCTTCATCAAGTGCATCAATGTCATGATCGCCATGGTATTGACTGTTGGGGGTTAAAGGCTACCTATGCCTAACTACCTATATATACTTGTATTAATAGTCCATACACATGTACACTGCAGGTGGTGGCTGCCCATCACTGTCACTTTATTCTTTATTCTTTACGTGACAATAGAATATTTGGGGAGATCAGTCATAAATATATGTATGTATCACATGAGTTCAACATAAGGGTTTTTTAAAATACCATTTGTACACATTTTTTACATACAGAAGGGTCCCATATAAATGGGTTACTTACAGATTGAATAGAAAAGGGTTATGTCTTATTAATAAAAAATTCACAGATAAGGATATTTATAAATAGGCCTTGAACACACGTGATATAGAGGGTATACATATAGTGAACTACCCATGATAGAATAAGGGAAGGCAAGTTACACATTGTGACTATTGAAGTTCCCACATACCCATCTTGCTCTCTCTTGCTTGAACCTCCATAACTCTTACTTCTGTCTTACTTTCACTCTTGCTCTACCTTTTAATTGGTATGATACTGGGCATTCAAGGAGCTTTAGCTCAAGAACAAAGCGTCACTTATAGCTTTCATAACTACCCCACTTTAGTTCATTTGAAGTATACATTGGCTTTCCTACCTTCAACATTTATTCCAATACAAAGCATGCCATAGAAATCAATAGTAGCTTGATAGCACTTTTATATTTTGGCCATAACATTTACATACATTATCCAATTGAGGAGGTCTTCTATAGCTAGAAATGAAGAGCACAATGAGAACCATACATTTGAGTACTCATATATAAAGTTGATTCTATGCAATTTTTAGTTCTATGTTTTACATATAATAGAACAATTCTAGTTTCGAATACTTACAAGTTACAGACTTTATGTATTACGTGACTACATGATATTCAGGTCTTACATATGCTTATGTTGATGTTAGATATTGATATTTATATCCAAATTTATTTATGTTGACCCTTGAATATTGGATTTAAGCTCTATTGGATGTATTTGGGTGTTAGCCATTTGCTTCAATGATTCTCCACTTGCGGATTGAAGACATATTGGATGTACATGCTCCCAAATGTATCATTGATGTGTTTAGGCTTCCTGGATGTTATGTGCTCGATGTATTGAGCTTTTTTGTACTCTTGGACATTGCAAATTCACTTCCAGTTGAATCCATTTGTATTCATATTATTGCAAAGCTTGGTTCTTTGAGTCAATGGGAGACTCTTTATGCTCTTTTGATTTTTGCTATACTGTTCATTGCATAGATTCATGACTATAGGCTGATGTGTCTTTGACTTAAACATATTGTACTCCTTATTTTCAATGGGTTGTTAATGGTGGATGCATGCTTGGTATGCATCTTTGTGCCTAACACCTTGGGTGATTTAACAATCTTTGATATTCAATGGTTTATGCTACACTATTAGTTGCATTATACATCTCGATTGTTGCATGAACCTTCCTGGTGTTGTGGGAGCTTACTCTTTATCATGTTTGCCTATAGTTATGTACTACTTTACTATAGTTGAATAGATAGCCATGCTAAAAATCAATTGTAATTAGTTCTTTTGAGAGAAAACATTTGTATTCAACATTTGTAATTAGTTATTTTGAGAGCAAACAGTTTTATTCAACATTTGTAATTAGTTATTTTGAGACCAAACATTTGTATTCAACACTCTAGTACTTTCTACTTATGGACAACAATGTATTGGCTCAGTCTTCTTTCTATTCACACCTTTTGGCTTGGTTTTGGGACTCAATTTGTTGTTCTTACAATAGCATGCACTCTCTTTGTTTAACAAACATAATGTAAAGTGCTTTAAATTCTTCCAATGATAGTGATATCTTTAACATAGAGAAGTTTGATGGCGCTGGGACTTCCAATATTTGAAGACTTTGTTGCAAATATTGATGGAGAAGAAGCAAGTTAAGCCGTTGACATTAGATAGCATAAACCAAAACTTCATGATACAGAGAATTGGGAAGGGCTTGATGAGTTATGTCAGTCTACTATTGTTCTATCATCGTTAAAGGAGCTATACTTCAATGTCATTGAGACTGAGGGTGGTGTGTATGCATTATGAAAAAATATTTTTGATCTCTATGATAATCAGAGTCTTGCAACCCACCTATATTGGCTTAAGAAACTCATGGACCTTCATATGAAGAAAGGGATGTCTATGTCTTCTCATTTAAATGAGTTTCATTATATTTTCAGTTAACTTACGTCACAAGGTCTTAAATTTGAGAAAAATGTCAAGTCTATTTTCTTGCCTTATGGAAGCCATGTAAGAAAGCACTTTTGTTAAAGATGGTGCAAGAATTTATCAAATGACAAGGATGCCTTATGGAAGCCATGTAAGAAAGCAAGTGTAGGTAATGTGCAAAGAAAGAAACTCGGAGAGGAAAAATCAATGAACTCAAAATGAATGTTAATAAGGCTAATGAAAATACAATGAGTGCATATATTTTGGTCCTAAGAATATATCCTAGCTCATTATAAGGAAGCATCAACAAGTGGGACATCTCCTTCGGATATGCCCTATCTTACTGCACTTATGGCACCTCTTTCCTTGGTATTTTGAGTTATCATAGTATTCTTCTTCAATGGCCATTGTGTAGTAGTTATCTTTATCTTCAAGAAGCTAGTCGCTATTAGGTCCAATCAATGCTTTAGCTCATATGAGAGTATCTTGCAAGTCAGTAAGTGTTATGGACTCTAGATGAGTGTCCAAAGGTTGATTCAATCCATGGCGGAATTTTTCCACCTGTTGACTAGTATCCATTAGTTGTGCATATTTTTGAGGTGTCACAAACCAAGAATAATAGGTCTCTAGGCTTAATTCTAGCAAAAGTAAGGAAAAAAACTTGTTTATCTTGATGGAATAATAGAAAGGCAGCAAGTATCTTTGTCTTATAGCCCTCTTGATATCGTCTCATCTTACAAGGGCTTTGGTGGTAGCATTGTCTTGGTGCAACTATTTCCATCATAAGTGTGCCTTGCCTACCGGCCATAGTTTTATAATTGTGGCCTTATTATATGCACTTGTTCCTACTGAATTAAAATAATCTACGAGGGTTTCAATCTAGACTTTAACATTAGTCTCAATATCAGATCCTTTTCTCATTAATTTAGGTAGCTTGATTTGCTTCAAGGGAAATCTCTTTTCTTGGAGCTCAACATTCATGATTACATAAGATTCTTGGTAGTCATAGATCATATCATTAAGTTATTTTTGTGTGGATATCTTCAACTCTATCACTCTTGAGATTACAAGCCAAAATATTAAATAAACACATGCATAACTTATTGTTAACTTATTCATATTGATTCTCTTTGATACCATATGCAATATACAAATCAATTGAACCCTTGATGACACTATTTGGATAGCCCATCAAGAGATAGTTGTAGGCGACACTATCTAAAAATCCCTTGGAAAATCGCAGATATTGTTGCCTAGGATCACTTGAGTCTACCTTACAGGGAAAGTTTTGCTTCATACCCACAAGTATCGACCTAAATTTAAGGTTTCTAAACAATGCTATAGGAACCTGATAGTTCACCTAGCATGGGCCATGGGTGATCATTTGTGTAATTCATTCCCAAACCAAAGCAGGCAAGTGTCACACTTGGTTCAAAGAGAGTGAGAAAGATGGGAGAGCTAATGCATCAACCGCTTTGCCTATGAGACAAAGTCTCTTCCTAGCCCTATAAAATGACATGAGGTGGCTTTAGAAGATTTTCTAGGATAGTCACCATCTAGTTCTTTCCAAAAATATCACGAGTCTAGTGCGTTTGAAGGAAAACTCTTGGTTTATCGAGACCATCTAATCATAGGATGGATCCGATCTATTCTTCTACTTTCCATTTAATAAGAAGTATCTTAATTATCTAATTATCTAGTATACTTAATATAATATATAAAAATATTTTCTCTAATTAATCTTGTTAGCACGAGGATCATTCACGTAATACAAGTAAATGTAGGTGGTTAAGCACATGCCGCCCTTTAACCCCCCCAACAACCTCCCACTTAAAGGAAAATGTGCTTGAGTGTGGAGAAAACAAGAAAAAAGTGATAAACTACAATATATACATATAAATATGATAGGATGAGAAATAGCACCTATCATCTTCCTAAGGAAGGTATAGCATTCAACTGGGAGACTTTTAGTGAGAAGATTTACATGATTCTTGTTAGTTGTGCAAGCTCTTTTTGATTATCCTCAATCACCTCTCTGATCAAGTGATAACAAAACCTCAATGTGCTTGGTCTTTGCATGAGAGATTGGATTACATGTCACATGTGAATGGCACTTATAGAGTCCAAATGCAATGTAGGAGCCATAATCATACCAAGGTCTCCCACTAGATAGCCTACCCATAGGGTCTACTTGCAAGCCTTAGAGTGTGGCTGCAATGTACTAAGCCTCGATAGTAGACAAGGCCATGCATTTTTGCACCTTGGATATCTAACAGATAGCACCTCTAGTAAATATAGAGATATACCTAGAGATAGTCTTTCTATTGACTACATGTCCTGCATAATCTAAGTGAGTGTAACCCACAACTCATGTATCTTAGGTACCATAGCAGATGCACATATCTGCAATGTGTTTAAGATATCTCATGATACCCTTCACAATGTCCCAATGTTGCCTACTAGGTTTAGCCATATAATGTTCCAGAACTCTCACTACAAATGTTACATTAGGTCGAGTGGCTATCATAGCATATATTTAATTGCCCACCACAGATGCATATGAGATCTTGGCCATCCTAGCCTTCTCATCATTTAACTAAGGACAATATGCATGACTAACTTTTTACGCAAGTACTCTATCAATATACTCCTTCCAAGATAAGTAGAGAAGTCCCTTAGAGTGATTGTGTGCCTAATACACATACCAAGCATGTGTGAGGCTTGTCCCATGTCCTTCATCTCAAATCTCTTCTTCAACGGAGTCTTTAAAGCATCTAGCTCATCATGAGCACTCCCAACACAATCAATATGTCATCAACATATAGCACTAAAATGATAAAGCTATCATAATGGGTCTTCTTCATGTAAAGAAAGAGATGTATATACCTATGGGAGTAACCATGTGAATGTATAAAAGCATTGATCCTATGATACCATTCCCTAGGTGCCTACTTAATTTCATAAAGACTCTTCTTTAATTTGCACACTAGGTGTTTCCTACCTTTTTCCACCCAGCAAAATCGCAACTCAAGGATGGTTTGCTCGAGTGTAACATTGCAAAGAAAATGTATTTGCCTCCAAATGAAAATTTTTCTTAGCAAAGCTAATGTAAGTTTGATTTTGAGTTGAATATTGTATGTGATTTTTTTTTTAAAACACCGAGTAAATAGTGGATTATTAGTGTTAGATATCTTTCCATTGACAAGTTTTGAATGGCAACCTGTTGGAGAGCCTTAATGGCACATTCTACACAATTCATAAAGCGTTTGCAAACATTATCCATGCTGATCACTGCATGTTTTTTTAGTGAAAGTAGGATTTTTGTATATTATACACTATATAGTTCCGTCTAGAGAAGGTATGTATGGATATATTGAGAATTTACTATTACCAAGCCTTATATCCTTGAATTGGGAGACTCTTGATGAAGTTATAGTAAAGAGCTTTGAACTTAAAATAGCCAAAGACATTCAAAAGTCCATAACTCATGGAAGGATTTCAAGAAGAATACAGTTGTTGTGGTTTGTACCCTTATATATCTTTGTAGCTTATTTTAAAACAAAAAATATGTAGAGGAAGAAGGTTTCATGGCTAAGTAGAAAGTTCTCAAAGGAGGATTTTAGCAACTTTCTAGGATTATCCTAGAAATTTAAATAATGTAACCACAAGGATGATTTTATATGATGCAAAGCATATCTAGAGTCTTTGGTTGTATCTTATAGTATATCTCGACAATCTCTTATTTTGGGTTTTGATTATAGGAGGTATAAACTTAGATATAGTACTTGGGTTCCTTTCAATTTTGATGCCAATTGTATTCCATTAAAACTAGAGGTGCGAGTAACTCGACAAGCAAATAAGGGTAATGTAATTTCTGACTAGAGTATGAAGGATATAAGAGACACCTTGGATTTTCTAGACTATATAACTCTTTGATATAAGTTGAAGATCAATGGCACTACAATTGGAAGAAGAGCCAAATCCTCTTTCTCTTGTATGAGGTGTTTGCCTCCTAAGCAATTTGAGTTTTGAACTATGAATATATAGACAATTTCAAGTTTATTCTTACTCACAAATATTGTTGCCAAAGGTATTGTTTATTAGGCACTCATAAGCATTGCAAATAGGTCATATGAGAAAGATCCAAAAATTTCATTATATCTGGGTTACAAATTTGAAGTATAAATGTTTAAATGTAAAGTAACTGTAGTGTAAATGTATAAAGGAATAAATAAAAGGCTAGTCCTTGGATTTGTGATCTTCAATTTCTCCTTTATTTGAACTTATCTCTTTCTTTGGCACAATTTCTTCTTTGTTTCTTTCATTCATTGTCACTAATTTCCTTACATCATGCAATTTTTTTGTTGCTATTGGGGGTAAAGGTGCCTATGCCTAGCCACATGTGTATTAGTTACACTAACAATACCCGTATACTCGCACACCTGTACACTGCGGGTGGTGGATGCCCATCACTATTACTTCATTCTTTATTCTTTTAGTAGCATTTGAATAAAGGGAAGACCGGTTACACATTGCTCAATGACCTAGCATTGCTTCAACAAGTGGAAAAAAGCTTCAACTCATAGTTTCAATAGCAACCATGGATTCTTCACCTCGAGGTATGCATTGAGCTCTACCTTCTACTTGACTTCTTCTTGTCACTTGAGGCTTGTGCTAGGGCTTCCCTAGGACTTACTAGAGCTTTCCCAATCCTACATTCAACTCAGTAGTGGTAGCAAGAGTGGCCAGCAATTCAACGTGAATCATGCCAGTTTGCTGCTCTCCATCCTTGATCAGTCTACTCCTCATCTCCAACTCCTGAGCTCTTGTGAGCACTCTTGGGTATTCACTTGGCATTGTATTCAACACTCTAGGATTAAGTTAGGCCTCATTTGAAGCTCCCAAGGTCAGTCATTGCCCCATAGTTTATGGCATTTTGCTGTCATACAGTTCACGAGAACACTGCACTCATTGTCTAGAGGTCACTTATGCTTCTCGGGATGTGTATTTGATGCCAGATCATTTGGGCATGGTTTGTTACTACTATAGTAAGTAGGACCGAATGATATTTTATTAGAGAAACTTCATGCCTATTACTTGTTGGTGCTTCCCAAGCACTTTGGATGCTATACTAGGATATACCATTGAATTTACATGGTTGATTATGTTTCCAAATTGCTTTTGAGTTGAGATTGGAGCTTTGAAACTTGACACTGATTGTCATTCACTACTATGTATGGCTATTTGATGCTCCTATAAGAGATTTGTAAGTTACTTGGGTTAAATTCTCCTGGATATATGCTACTTAGATGTATGGATGCCTTCCACATAATGTTTTGAGCTTTGTTTGCTCTCATTTGGCATTTCTTTTTTGTTCCAATGGGAGCCACTACTTGAAACTTGGATATTATATTGAGCATTTGGTTACACAATTGAGCTTTAGGGTCTTCTATTGAGATCATGGGACTTGGTGACATGTACATGCTCTCGTCATGCTTTATATACATAATTGATACTTAGTGGGATGATCTAACATTTCTTTTGGGCTAGCACCTATCTTTGTCGATGTTGTTAGTGATGTATGCATCTTGATTGGTTATGTATTGAGTTTTTATTGCATTTCTCAATCTATTGTGCCTTTGATTGGTCACTTCAATTACCTGTGAGACCCATTCTATGTATGATGGTTATGCTTATGGGATGTATCTCAGGCTCTAACACACTAATTCTTTGACAGTTATTGGTGCCATTCACATATTCACTCATTGCTCATTGAAGCTATTTCCTAGCAGTTGCAGTTTGTCTTATATCAATGATTCCCCATCTTTGGCATTGATTTCTTATTGCTATACTTCATTTTTAGCATGTTATAATTATAGTTTATAGCATTGTTTATGTGAGCAATCACCTCCATTTGACAATTCTTTGCATTGTATTTGTGAATAGTTCATTACTTAGTCAGTACCTCTCTTGTTTTTAGCTTGATCTAGTAGTGGTTTTAGGGCTGCTTATAGTAATTACAATAGCTTGTCTTGACAAATTGTGCACTTGTTGCCTTCATTATGGGGCTGGTGACTTGAGTGTTAGTGTTATATTTAATATTGATAAGATGGATGGCACCAACTACATCTACTAGAGACGGCCCAAATCTGGCAAGTTTTAGTGCAAAAAATGCAGGTTAGGCCTTTGAAACATAAGGGTGTCAAGCTCAAACTTAGATGCAAAGGATTGGGATGAATTAGATGAGCTACGTAAGCCCACCATCATATTTTCCCCGTGTAAGTAGTTGTTTTATAATGTTGTCTCGCATGGGAAATCCACACGGTAATTATAGAAAAGGATTTGCAATGTGTCTATGACCAGCAGAGCTTCACTTCTCAAATGTATTGGCTGAAGCAACTCATGGACCTTCACATGAAGGAGGGCATTTCTAAGTCACCTTACTGAAATGAGTTTTATTCCATTATCAATCATTTGTCTTCACATGGGATTGAATTCAAGGGTATCTTACTCCCCTTTTTCCTCTTAGTTACACTATCTGAATCATGGGATACATTTTGTATTGTTATGTGTGCCAACATGCCTGCTAATAGGATACAATTGCAAGATATAGAGGGTGCACTCTTGACTAAAGATATTAACAAAAAGAATGAGGATGCTTCCTGCACCTCTCATGCCTTAACATTAGAGGCAATAATGATAGGGGTGGTAATGCTTTCCATGGAAGAGACTCTCAACAATCTCACACTCAGTCACGTGGACAATCTCACAATAAGTCTCGTTGCCATTAGTCCTCATTGACTTGTCATTATTGTGAAAAAGCATGACATATTCGGCCATAATACCATAAAATGCACAAAGTCAAGCACAAGGAAAAGGGAAAGGATAAAGTACATGATAACATGATAATCACAACATTGTCCTTAGCAAGGCAAGCATTAATATTGAAGAGATTCATGTTGTGTAGACTCATTTTGATTATGATTTTATACTTGCAGCTTCTTCTCTTGATACTTCACAATTGATTGCTGCTTTGTCAGGGTATACTCACTGTTGGCTGATAGATTCAAGGGCTTCCTTTGAAGTGACCATTCACAGAGAGTGGTTTCACTCCTATAGCAATATGATTGGATCTGTCCATTTTCATAATGGCCTAGCATTGGAGATAGTTGATATTGGTGATGTCCATTTACAATTTGGTTCACGTTGCATATTTACTCTTCATGATGTACATCATGTACTGGCTCTTATGAAGAGCCTTATCTCTACCAGCACTTTGGTTGATACAGGCTATGTAGTTTCTTTTGGTGATTCCTCATGGAAGATTAATTGTGGGAATCTTGTCATTGCGCATGGTGCTAAGTCCAATACTCTCTATCCCTTACTTGTATCTAGGTCAATTGACCATATTTTGGCAATGGATGCAGTTCCATGTGTATCTTTGTGATATCATCACCTTGGGCACATATCCTTGAAAGGAATGAAAATGCTTAATCATTTATAGTTCCTTGACTATGAATGTTTTGAGTCTTGTGATTATTTTTTATATGGCAAGAAAATACGCAATATGTATAAAAAGTTTGGTATGACACACATGGGTGAGCCTTTGGCTCTTTGTTCACTCGGACATATGTGGTCCCATGCCCTACAAGTCGTAAAGTGGCCCAAAGTATTTCATTACTTTCATTGATGACTATATGTATAAGGTCTGGGCATTTTCCACAAAGCAAAAATCGGATGTCTTGGTTAAATTTCAACATTGACTTGCTTTGGTTGAGAACTAGTCTAGGTATAGGTTGAAATACCTCTAAAGCCTTTGAGCAATTTTGTGATGAGAGAGGTATTAAGCATCAATTGACTACCCTATATAACCCACCCTAGAATGGTATGGTAGCTGAGCACATGAATAGGACAATTCAGGAGCAAGTCCAAGCCACACAAGCTTACCATAGTATTCTTGGAATGAGGTAGCTACTACTACCGTACACTTGAAAAATCGATCCCCGTGTATTGCTCCTAACTATCAGGTTGTAGAGGAGGTATGGTCTAGAAAAACTCCCTCATATGCTCATTTGCATATCTTTGGTTGTGAGGCTTTCTGCCATATACCCAGGGACAAGCGCAATGTGTTGGATTCTAAGTTTAGGATATATATCTTTCTTGGTTATGGGGATGTAGGTGAGATGGGAGCTATCACCTATGGGATCCGTAGGCTCAAAAGGTTATCCATAGCCATGATGTTATTTTCATGAGGAGAAAATGCGTATGCAGCCTAAGCATGTTGTTGAGGTATGCAAGGTGATATTTTAAGAATATCTTCCTCCTACTATACAGTTAGCTAGATAGCCTGTAATAGTGGTTGATACTCCAATGACCTAGGTCCCTAATGCTCCATAGGATGTGCGTGCCCCATAGCTTGTCAGTCTACTCGAGATAGATGATAGCTTGCATAGTTTGAGCCCTCTATGATTATGTTATGGTGACAGATGATGCTGGTGAGTCTCTTACATATGATGAGGCTGTGCATAGAGGTGATAGTCACTCTTGGAAGAGAGCCACACAATTAGAGTATGACTCACTGCCAAAAAATCATATGTGGGATTTGGTTCCTTGCCATGCAAGTGGGTGTACAAGTTGAAAAGTACCCCTAGACACCCCAAGTTGGTATATAAGGCCAGATTGGTTGCTAAAGGCTTCAAGCAGGAACATGGTGTGGAATTTGATGAAGTCTTTTCTCCTATTCTGAAGATGAATACCCTATGTTTGGTATTGGCTTTGGTCCTTGGGGGGGGGGGGGGGGGGGGGGGGGGGTCACTCATGAATATATGTATATATAATGTGAGTTCAAAATAAGGGGTTTTTAAAGCACCATTTTTTTACATTTTTTACATACAGAAGGGTGTCATATAAAGGGGTTACTTATTACAAATTGAATAGAAAAGGGTTGTGTTTTATTCAAGAAAAATTCATAGATTAGGATATTTATAAATAGGCCATGAATGCACGTTATATATATATATATATATATATATATATATATATATATATATATATATATATATATATATATATATATAGTGAACTCCCGAGTGTTCAGCTTGACTTGGATCTTTATCAGATGGATGTCAAGATGGATTTTCTTCATGGAGACCTACGTGATAAGATTTACATGGAGCAGCCTAAGAGCTTTGCAAACCTTGGTAGGGAACACATAGTGTGTAGATTGCAAAAGAGTCTTTATGGCCTGAAGTAGGAATTAGAGAATGATATCACAAGTTTAATGCCTTTATGCATTCATAGGGATATTTTCACACTGATATGGATCCGTGTTTATACACGAAGAAGGCTCGTGATGGCAACCTTTTGATTTTGATCCTCTATGTGGATGATATGCTAATTGCTGGAAGTGCTCACGATGAGTTGGATACCTTGAAAGGTCAGCTCAAGAAGAGCTTTGAGATGAAAGACATGGGGCAAGCCTCACATATTCTTAGGATACACATTATACATGATTGCTCTAAGGGGCTTCTCTACTTGTCACAAAAGGAGTACATCTAGAAGGTTCTTAAGTGGTTTCGTCTATAGGATGTTAAGCCTATTGACTATCCTTTAACTTCTCATGTAAAGGTTAGTCATGCCAATTTTTCATAGTCTGATGAGAAGAAGACTGAGATGGCCAAGATCCCTTATGCATATGTAGCGGATAGTTTGATGTATGCCATGATATCCACTCATCTTGTTTACAATGGGAGTTGGGGCATGCTATATGACTATACCTAGAAGATGGCATTGGGATGCCATCAAGGGTATCATGAGGTACCTAAAGGGCACATCAGCTATGTGCATATGTTATGGTGGCCAAGGTATAGGAGTCATTGGGTACATTAACTTTGATTATCCAAGACATATAGCCAATAGAAAGTCCATCTCTAGCTGTGTTTTCACTTTTGTTGGTGGTGCTATTTCTTGGATGTCCAAGGTGTAGAAATGCACGGCCCTATCTACTACACAAAGAGGGGGAGTATGTTGCAACTACTGAGGCTTTCAAGGAGGCTCTCTAGTTAGGTCATTTGGTGGTAGACCTTGGCGTTACTGATGTGGTAGTCCATTGAGCTTGTCAAGATTTCAACTAACCAATATCTTGTAGATCTCCTCACTAAAAGTTTCTTAATAGAGCATTTTTCCTTCCTTAGGAAGTTGATGGGCATTGGATGAGATGACATCTTTCCTCATCCTATTGTACTTATGCACATTTATACTTTGTTACTTTTTATGGTTCTCTCCTCACTAGAGACACATTCAACTTTAAGTGGGAGGTTGTTGGGCATAAAGACGCCTATGCCTAGCCACCCTTGTATTAGTTACATTGATAATACCCACATATCCATACACCTATATACTGCAGGTGGCATGCGCCCCCATCATTGTCATTGCATTCTTTATTTTTTCAAGGACATTTGAATAAAGGAAAGGTCTGTGTGATTGTTGGAGTTTCCATCTCTCTCTCTCTCTCTCTCTCTCTCTCTCTCTCTCTCTCTCTCTCTCTCTCTCTCTCTCTCTCTCTCTCTCTCTCTCTCTCTCTCTCTCTCTCTCTCTCTCTCTCTCTCTCTCTCTCTCTCTCTCTCTCTCTCTCTCTCTCTCTCTCTCCTTTCACCATATCTTTTGCTTTCACTTCGTGCTTCCACTTCAGGGCTCACTCCCTTGAGTTGCTAGAAGAATTTGAATTTCACATGTACCCTCTTCTTTTTAAGAAGCCATGAAGTGGAAACACGGAGTGGAAGTAAGAGCTATAGTGAAAGGATATATATATATATATATATATATAAGTTGTGGAAACTCCAATAGTCATAATGTGTGACTAGCCTTCCCTTTAGCTGAATATCATTGAAAGTATAAAGAATGAAGTGATAGTGATAGACACTTGCTACCTATAGTATATAGGTGTACAAGTATGCAAGTACTATCAGTGTAACTAACACACAGGTGGTGAGGCACAAGTCCCTTTATCTCCAACGATCTCAAACCACACATGTTGTCGTCTATCTCTAGTAGATTATGGCTATGGGACCTGTACATCCTGTGGAGCATCAAGGACTTGGGCCACTAGGGCATCAGATCTATTGTCGTTGTTGCAGGTCATCTAGCTGGCTGCACAATAATATGAGGCTCCTCTTGAAATATCACCTTATGTATCTCAAAAATATGTTCATGCTACTTATGCATTTTTTCCTCATGAAAAATTACATCATGGCTACGGATAACCTTCCAACGCTTGTGAATCCCATAGGTGATAGTCCATCTCACCTTGCATCCTCATAACCAAGAAAGATATATTTCCTAGACTTACGATCTAGTTTATTGCTCTTTTCTTGGGTATATGGTAGAAAGCCTCACAACAAAAGATACGCAAATGAGCATATGAGGGAGATTTTCTAGACCATACCTCCTCTAGAACCTAATAGTTAAGAGCAATACATGGGGACCGATTTATCAAGTATACGGCAGTAGTAACAACCTCAGTCCAAAAATGCTATGGGAAGCTTGCCTAGCTAAGCATACTGTAAAATCACTCTTGAATTATCATATTCATACACTTAGCCATACCATTCTAGGGTGGGGTATATGGGGCTGTCACCTGATACTTAATACCCCTATTATCACAAAACTACTTAAAGGCTTTAGAGACTTTCAATTTTTACTTAATAGGATATGCCTTTATGCGTATAGTCATCAATGAGAATAACAAAATACTTTGTGTTACTTAACAACTTGTAGGGCTTGGGACCACATAATCTGAATGAACAAGAGCCAATGGCTCACCCATGCTTATTATACCAAACTTTTCATGCATACTATGTGTCTACCTGCCATATAAACAATGACCACAAGACTCAAAACATTTATAGTCAAGGAGTAGAAGATAGTTCAAATGAGCAAGCATTTTTATTCCTTTCGATAAATGTGGAATTGCATCCATTTCCAAAACATGGTCAATTGATCCAAATACAAGTAAGGGGTAGAGAGTATTAGACTTAGCACCATGTGCAATGACAAGATTCCCACTAATAATATTTCATAAGAAATCACCAAAAGAAACTAGATAATTAGCATCATCTAAAGTGCCAGCAGAGAGATAAGGCTCTTCATGAGAGTCGATATACATGATGTACATCATGAAGAGTAAACATGCAACCTAAATCAAACTACAATTGGACATCACTAATACTAACTATCTCCAATGCCAAGTCATTATCCAAATGGACAAATCTAGTCAAACTACGATAGGAGTGTCATCGCTATCACTGGTAACCATCGAGATCCTACAAACTGCTTAAGGAGGAGAAGAAAAGAGGACAAGAAGAGCTTCACCATGGTCCCTCACTCTCACAAACACTCACATTCTCCCTCTCTCACACTTCCTCTCTCCATCTCTCATGCACAAGAAGAAAGTAAGAGCAAGAACAAGAAGAGAGCTAGTTTGCACAAACACCAAGAATGAAATTATCCATTTACTTTTTGACTTTTATACATGCCCTTCTTCCCTTGGGTAACCAACCCTTTTCCATGACTGACCGTCCTTGCCTTAGTTCTCTTTTTTACTTTCTTTCCTATTCTTATGGCTTTTTTACATGTGTCTTTGCATTCACAACTTGCATGGGAGAGAGCCTGTCGCTCTTTTACAAAGAGCAAAAATACACTTTATTTCTTGCGTGTCTTGCTCTTGATTTTTAACATTTTTCTCATGCTTCTTGGTCTTCTTTTTCCAACAAGCTATCATTTCATATGCTTTCATAAGTCTCTTTGCTCCTTGTGTTGTTTTTCTTCTTTGCACCTTGTATTATTTTTCAAGGGTTAACATTACTCTTCTCCTAGCTGAGTGCTAGTCGCATGACATTAGATGGTATGGGTGGAGAGTTGAAGGTGGTTTGGAGAATGGTAATTAGGGCTTTTGGAGAATTGATCATGTAGGATAAGCTTACAACATGTGCTTAGAGATTGTTGGTGTTGTGAAGACATATTGACTAGTCGAAGAGGACCTTCGAATGTTGGCTAGTTGCATGGCTACAAAATGTACTTGTAAAGGAAGAGTAGGTACACTACCTAGGGGATGTGTTTGCCTTACCATGTAGTGCATGATGCAAGTGGTGGTGGAATTAGAAGTTTGTTGGAGTGTGAGGTATTATCCCACACTTAAGGATCCAGTTTGTAGAAAGGAAAGATGTTGTTGAGGGAGAGAATAAGAACTTGTGGTATCTACACATATGGGATCAATCTCCTCACATTAAGGGATGCAAAATGGGACACCATCTAGCCAAATTAGAAGTGGACTAGGACACTTTTACACACACATGAGTAGAGAGATGATGATATAAAAGAGAAAAAGAGAAGGTGTAGTACAATATGAAGTAAATGATTAAAAATGCTAATATTTAGGGTTATAAATAATGCATCCCAATCCAAAATGGTGGGGGAGACAGGCACACATAAGTGAAGAAATAATGATGGTGATGATGTAGGAAAAGAAAGAGAAAGAAGGGCGGAGATGATGATGATGCGGAGGGGTTTGAGGATGTGGAATGGAAAGAAAGGAGATAATGAAGAGATTAAGAATAAGGTAGGATGAGGGCAATAGTAGGAGAGGGTGAGGATATGATGAAGCAAAGGAGAGCGATGAAGTTGAAAGATGAATAGAGGGTGAGAGAGAGGAAGATGGGGTGTGTAATGAAGTGGAGAAGAAGGGTAATGGAGTGAAGAGGGATGGGGGAGTAGTGAAGGAGAGAAAGATAATAGAGGTAGTGATAATAGTGGTAGAGTGGAGTATGTGTGTCCCCCCCCCCCCCATTTGAAGGATCAAAGGAGTTTCCTTTTATAGAGGTACTTGGTTGAATTATATTATATGCTAATCCTAATTAATGAAGCATAATCTTGATTGATTAGAGTCCCAAATTAGATAATATACTAGGTGATGTAAGGAATACATAATACATTTTATTATCTTGTGTGCATGAGTCTTCATAGACAAGCTTCCCAAAATAATAAGAAAAGGAAAAGTAAACTACAAAGGTTGGGAAATGTGAGGGAGAGTTATACGTGTGCTATAATGTGATGTTTCATAATATGGATGGATAGTTTTACAAGGTTTTGAGTAGAGAGAATATGAAAAGACATATACACTTCTTACAATACGTTCCATCCTCCAAAAGGAGATGAAGCTAGCTTTAAAGAGAGATCCATGGAGAAAAAGGCTTTGAACAATAATTGAGAAGAGTCTCAAATCTCTACCATCGTAGATGTGGCCTTTGCAAAGAATCCTTTTGTGCACCAATATATTATTACCTTTTTTTTTATGTCCAAATTTTTTTCCATGCATACAATATTTATAAAGCTCCATATATTAAAATGGAGAGGGAAGGATAAGAAGTGAGCTTTTTGAGTGAGCTTTTTTGGGTTTTCTCTATTTCTTGTTCAACATAGTCCACTTATTCCACCCCTAGATTTTTTCCACCTCCACTACTACCACCACCACCATGGATTTCTCCACCACCACCATCTACCGCTGTTGTTGCCACTGTCGCCACCACCACCATGGCTACCTCCACCACTACTACCACCATCTTTGCCACCCCCATTGTTTCCACCTTCACCACCACTATCATTACCCTCACCATCTCCATGATCGCCACCACTACCTTCACTTTGTGTGCCTCTCTCTCTCTCTCTCTCTCTCTCTCTCTCTCTCTCTCTCTCTCTCTCTCTCTCTCTCTCTCTCTCTCTCTCTCTCTCTCTCTCTCTCTCTCTCTCTCTCTCTCTCTACATGTACATTCCCTTTTTCTCTTTCTAGCACACTCAATCAAATAGCACTCTATCTCATGTAAACAATTTCTCTCTCTCTAGCATGTAATGTGGATACATTTATGCAATCACCTTTGAACGAAACACCACTATCCATACACCTCTCTCTCTCTCTCTCTATCTCTCTCTCTCTCTCTCTCTCTCTATTTTCTCCATATCTTTACTCTCACACACACACACACACACATATATCTCTCAATCACTCACTCACTCTCCATTTTTATCTCCCTCTCTCTCTCTCTCACTTTCTCTCTCTCATGCATGTGATCAGTCCACATTGTATAATAATGCCTCACACCGGATTATGGCACGTGTTGCAACAAACACTTCACTTAAATCCTAAATACCTCTCTCTCTCTCTCTCTCTCTCTCTCTCTCTCTCTCTCTCTCTCTCTCTCTCTCTCTCTCTCTCTCTCTCTCTCTCTCTCTCTCTCTCTCTCTCTCTCATAATGTGAATGCTTATGTGGCCACTCTATATTTTTAGAAATTTAATTGCAATGGATTGATAGCTCACTCCCCTCTCCCCCCTCTCTTCCTTCCCCCCTCCCCCCAATGAATTTGATATAGGACAATTCATACAAGCAATCCAAATGTACATTTATATTGTGTTAACTCTGGAAATAGTATTTTTGCTTGATAAATTAAGAGAGACAAGGTCACCAAAGGCTTGTCGAAATTTTGACACGAGCCATCAAACTAAATTGTATAATAATACTTTCTTGGAAAAATAAAATGCAGTTGTGCTAAGAGATAGTGTTGGCATTGCATTGTTGGTCACAGTGTAGGTGGTGCTAGAAAAGTTCTTCTACTTTCAAATACAATGTGCAAGTGTTCTTTAGTGAGTGTGGGTTGGTGTATAAACATGTTGGCATTTGCATTCATTCCAAATACTAGGAGATCATAGTAAAGGTGCTTGCATGCCAAATACAATTTTCCTTCTGCAACACAGTCCATGAAATCCCAGCAATTACATATTGATTCTTTGCACTATGCACATCATAACACTTCTACACGACACTTGAGTTAGGTGTCTCTAGTTTGAAAACCTCATGCTTCAAGGGCTTCATCATTGTGTGGCCCTTCATAGTTGCATCTAGAGCCAATGTTGAGTCTATCATTGTCCTTGCAGCTTGTGAAACACCTCTTCGATATCTACATGAGTCCTCATTTTAGCATCCACCTCTTGTGGTGCCTTTTACAATACAAACCCACCACCCTCCAATATGTGGATTTCTTCTACTGTCAAATTTATGCCTCATGCCACTAGACATACTTGTGGAACCTTGCAGTGCAGCGTGATGAATGAAAGAACAAATGTTCCATGTACGGTCCACACTATCATTACAAAACCACATGAAGTGGTGCCACATTCCATATTGATTGGTAGTTTCTCCTCTTGAGGTGGACCACTCCATGATGGCCCAAAATGAAGGTGTAGGCACCCTTAATAGGTTTTTTGCATTTTCCTTCTCTAGCTCCCAACCATCCTTGATATTGCACAGAATTGTGAGCTGGAATCCTTCTTATAGCCCAACAGTGTCATGAAGGACTGTCTCCACTACCATTTTCTCTGAAGAATTTGGTGATATTTCCATTGACTGGTCGGAAGGAAAAGGGTCCTCAAAGTTTAGTTTTCCTGTACCCTTTCTTCTAAGTATGTTTTCGGTCATATACTCAGGCCTATGAGAGGCGTCGCTTTCCTCAGACCCCACTTTCCCTTATGTTTTCTTGCTAGAGTCACATTATCCCCTCAAAAATCAGGACCTTGATGCAATTCAGTTCCTCCTGTCAGCTCCTCAACCATCCTTGCTATTGCTCGAGGTGTGGGGCTAATTCCTTGTTGAGTCGACTCAAAAGCTTTGTTAACCCCAACACGAAGAAAGCAAAAGGAAATAAAAAAAGATGCAGGTCAAAGGCGGAAAAAAGGTAGCCCGACTGAAGAAAGAAGAGGAGAAAAGGCCAGAAGTGCAAGGGCAACCTTAAAAGTCCAAGGGAAATGCAAAAGGGGAAAGGTGCATTTTAAAATATAAAGGCGCACCCTGAAATCTTGTAAAAGAGTGCCAGGCGGTGGAAAATCCGTAAAGCTAAAACAGAAGAAACAATAAGCGGTCCGTGGGTCTTGGCAGTTGAGTGAAAGCTCCCACATTTTGGTTCCGTTGCCGGGACCAACGGATTCAAGCCTTGAGCGCTTGCGCGCTTCGAATCGAGCATTGGAGTAGGGTTTTCCCTGAACCAGTGCTTGAGGTAGATAGGTAGGAAGCGAGGGGGTTAAAGAGGGTATTCGATCTCCTTGGCAAGTAGGTTTTTTGCTTTCTTGAGATTTATGTTGTGGAATGGAGTAGTATAGGTATTTATTTTGTGATTTGGATGCATTTAGGATAGGAAAAAAACAAAGAAAAAACAAGCAAATAGTAGGGTTTTTTGTTGTTGTATAACAGGCTAAAACAGGGAAACAGGGGACCAGATTCAAGTTTTTGGGTAAGACATGGACAGGGAACTAGCTGTAAGGTTCTGCAGCGCTGGGAAAGGACCTTAAGAGGCCTGAGAGGCCAGGACAGACCTCATTTCCTTGGTTGGCCATGTGTGAGAGAGAGAGAGAGAGAGAGCTTCTGGTTCACAGAACGAGGAAGTGCTACCCCGATTTCTAGGCGACAGCGATTCGTGCTGCTCCAGGTGAGTCTGGTGTTTCCCAATAAGTGCTCTAATCAGATCTAGGAAGTCCGTGGTAATTGTGTGCAGCAGACAGTAAGGAGGGGTCAAACGCGCGGGAATCCGCCTGCCGCCGACGCAGTCGGACCAACTCGCAGTGGTCCGATTCCCAAAATCGGACTGGAGTCGGACCGTCCGACTCCCAGAATCGGAGCATCCGACTGAGAGTGAGTTGGACCAGGCTAGTTCGATTCCCAGAATCAGACTAGCCCGATCGGATGTGCCACGTGGCACTCGGACCACTCAGATTCGGACCAACCCGTCCGACTCGGACACTCGGGCCACTCGGACCAACCCGTCCGATTTTGAGAATCGGATGCTTGGACCAACCTGTCCGACTCAAACACTCAGACACTCGGACCAATCCATAATCGGACCACTCAGAATCGGACCAGGTCATCCGAGTCCCAGAATCGGACCAGCTCAGAATCGGACCTGCCTGAATCGGACCACCATGTCCGATCCGATTCCCAGAATCGAACCACTTTGAAAATCAGACCACTTTTTGATCCGATTCCCAGAATTGGACGTGATCAAAATCGGACCACTAGGCCGATCGGACCAACCCAAAATCGAACGTCCGATTCTGATAATCGGACTCTGAAAATCGGACATCTTAGAATCGGACCAAAAACTATCAAAATCGAACAGGTATCTTGAACACAAATTCTGATGCATCTAAACCCCAAAGTCGACCCAAGACCACGTAGAGCTAAAGACACTTCACAGATCCATCACTAGGCTGAAACTTAGAGCAAGTACTTCAAAATTTGGCTATAAACGGTCCTCCAAATTGTGCATGGCTTTTACCGTAACGGCCCTGCGGGCCGGGGGGGACTGCCCCCCCCCGGACCCCCGCAGAGGGGGCTCTGCCCCCTCCGCACCTCCCCCGAGTAGGTTGGAGAGAAAAGGCGCGCAGTGACAGGTCTTCCAAATTGGACCCTAGTGAAGTAATGGCTCTACACCAGCATGGAGTCTCACTTGCAATAGAGCAACCAAAAGCCCATACCCGAACAAAGAGAAATAGAGACCCTAGAACATCAATGGGCCAATCTAGCCATCAAGGGCAAAAAGGCCACACCACGAGAACACAAAGACATTGTGTTCAAACCGTGTCTAGTCAAAGCAAAATGCAACTTCAGCAAGCTACAAGTGCGAAGATGACTAGACATGACACTCTTGACGAGAGATGTACCTTGAATAGCACTGCACTGACGATCCAAGACAGCAGTGGAGAATCCACATCTGGTCGTGCAGTCGAGAACTCAGGGGCATCTGTCAGAAGGCTTAAATTTACAAGCCAAGACCCAGAAGATGAAGACATAGTACCACCTGCTTATCTTAGAGTCAAACTCACCGCGAAAAGAGAGCATACTATTGATGCTCTAATTGATGAAGGAGGAGATTTTAATATCTTGACCTATGAATCATGAACCCTACTAGGCCAACCAGAGCTCACACCGACTGATGCAACTCTTAATCCTTACGGGGAACACCCACAAGCACTTCTAGGAAAGTGCAGAATCCTGGTAACAATTGAAACAAAAAGCTTGCCACTCCTGTTCTATGTTTCTCCCAATAGCGAGAATGGTGGAAAGGAAATCCTCCTAGGAAGGCCCTTCAAAAAGGCTACCAAGTGTGAGGCTGACTATGTAGCTCAGAGGATACACTTGACACTACCGGGTGTGAGGATAGTCACGACCTTTAGCAAGGGTGACCTTAGCAAACCTCGAGGGGAAGGCAAGGAAGGTGCTGACGTAACAGTCAAGCCCATTAACGAGAGCAAGGACTTGTTGGAAGAGTTAATACAAGCACAGGTCGAACAATGAGAGCCAGTGAGTGAGGCCATGCCTGAACCAAGAAGGTCAAGAGACAATGCCAAGGACAGGCTTTGGACTTACAAATATCGTAGAAGACCCCAAAAGAAGCCCAAGCCTTATAGACGCAAGCATCAATGGAGAGCTAGCACAATGCCACGATGGATATCCAAGGCGTTGCTTCGGGCTCAAGGGTATTATGCAGGCAATCGATGGATTTGGGTGCCAAAACCCCTTGCTAAACAGTCGACTGAAGGCCAGATCGTATCAAAAGCAAAGAAGCGTAGGGGGAGATCTAAACGAAAAACCAAGTCTCGAGTCAACAACAGTGGAGTGACCAAGCCCCTCATGGTTGAAATCAAGAAACCAAACGGGACCAATCGGAGGGTAGATCCTCGGCCTAGCGTGCTTGACAAGCAGATGCCAGATGTAATCATTGAGGATACGCAGAAGCCGCTAGTGCCCAAGGAGCTTTTGATTCCCCAAGAGGATAGCAAGCATCACAGGCACAACATTGCTCAGGGCAAGGTTAAATGCTCAACGAAGCAAATAGCACAATCATCTATCAGCCACGAGCAAATCATTCAGCCAGTGCCAAGCCCACCTAAGAGTCCTAGATCTCCTACATCCTCTTTCGCTAAACGGACATAAAAAGCACAACAGCAATCGTCAAGGGTGGCTGCTCAATCCCAATCTCCATCTCCATCTAAGCTTCCAAATGTCCAAGAGATGGGACATGACACCATCTGTAGCTCTCGGCCCAAGGATATGCCTATGAGACCTAAGGTGGCTAGCTCAACTGATACTCGACCTACACAAGTGAATGCTCTAAGAGCAACGACCACTTCTGATCTGCCTAGGGATTTGACACCGCAATCCACCAAGGGTAGCCAGCCCACTAAACTAGTTGCTACTACTTCCAATTAGGGATCACAGCAGTCACAGCCCTTGGTCGTGACAATGCCCCTTGTGGAACATGTCCTTAGAAGTTTACCTGTGGAGGAGGTGTCACAACCAACTCCCTCGACAACTCCAGCACTTTCAAAGTGCCTAAAGCCTAGGCTGGAGGAGTTACGCGCAAGGGAGTTGGCTGAAGAGCTAGACTCTCCGAAAAGGGAGGCAGTTGTGCTCTCACAACCTAGCGAGGCTATTCAACAGGCCATGGCCACGTCCCATAAGGACACACTAGAGAAGGAGAATGTTGAGGTCCAACCAAGCATATCAACAGTTGACCTAGTCCAGGGTCCTGAGTCGTTGAGAGAGGCACCTTCATTGACCAAGAAAAAGAGGAGAAAGCAAAGAAAACAACAACAGTTGCAGGTGGTTGTGGACCCCAAGAACATTGGGACGAAGGGCGCTGAAGAGCTGATGAATAAAGCATCGAGTCCATCCACCAATGAACCCACTGATGCCTCTCCTAATAGTGGTGAAACCTCAGACACATCTGTGTGCTCTGACAAACCAAAGCAACAATTACCATCAACAGTTGCTTGCAACACTCTATCCACTGACAATAGAACTCACATTGATCAATCAAGAGTGGATACAACGCTGTCACGACAGGGTGACAAATCTATACCAGTCAAATCCGAGAAGAACCATGACGAAATAGCAGCAAAACCTCAGGAGAAACGTAAGAACCCCAAGAGCATAAGAAATCCTAGCGTTGACCAATCTTGCTCCTCTAGGCCTGAGCCCCCAGCCATGCTAAAGCCTAAGGAAACTCTTAGAACTTTGCATGACATAGCAACCGAGCAAGCCCTCGTTGAACATAGGAGTGTCACAGAATGCTTAACTGAGTTGGATGCTAAGCTCAAAGTGGTCGCACGTGTCTACGTCCTTGCGGACATGGGCACAATCCCCAAAGAGCAGCTCGGAGATTACTTGACCTTTCCTCTAACATGGGAAGAACAAGAACATCTTAACAGGCACTACGACAGGCTCCTGCATGAACGCATGCGACTCATCCCTGACGAGGAGGCTGACGAACTGCGCTTAACCATCACGTTCAATGAAATGCTCTGCCAACCGAATCTCATAGACATAGAGCAACTAAAGCGACTGTCAGCGGGCCAGAGTCAATTTGAGCAGCGTTGGTGCGAAAGCCGCGTTGTAATGGCCGAACTAGGGGCACAGATCATGACAGTCTCAGAGGAGCGATTGGCCAAGTGGCGGTCTCAAAGAGACCCAACCTATGTGGCACCAACTTCCCTTCGAGTGCTGACTGCCATTCGGGGTATGGACTTAGCTGGAACTAGCCAAGAGAACGCTCTGTTTGATAAGGTTCTCACTGAGGAGGAGTTACATATAGCCAGTAGACTCGGACAAGGTTCCATGCTACTCGATGTGGCAAAATATCTATCGGTATTAAGTAAGCTGCCACGAATACTAGATGCATGTGCCACGCTCCGGTACAACCCTGAGTTCTACACTTGGTTCTTATCCTCGTGAAGTGACATGGAATCATAAATATGTACATAAATAAACACTGCTTTTTGTGTCACCGTGTATAAACAACGTCAACACACACAAGCAATGATAGTCAGGCGCAGGGAGAAGAGTGGGGTCAGATAAACTAAGCTCCTCAAGTCCTCCTCTCATCACGCATTTAAAAGTGTGTGACCAGCCCCACCTCCAGGTGAGAGCATGCAACCCACATTGCCGCCATAGGAAGCCTTGACCAACAACTCTGATGGTGTAGACAGGGTGTAGTCCTCTCCAATACACCTGCTTCCCTTTTTGGTCTATCCTTTCGAGGATGTGCCCTGTCCCACTCCACGACAACCAGTCCACGCGACTTAGCATAAACTAATATCCGCTAATGACTGGAGGCCACGCGAACATCAGCATGGGGGCCATTCCTCTACAACAAACACCGCATGCCTCACCCCTCCCCTTCTTGTCATATGCGCTTCATAAACCACACTAAAATCCCTTCCATGCAAATAGTTGTATCTTGTATCAAGGTCTAAACCCTTGGATTGCGTCTTGCAGGTTTCCTTTCTTGTCATATGCGCTTCATAAACCACACTAAAATCCCTTCCATGCAAATAGTTGTATCTTGTATCAAGGTCTAAACCCTTGGATTGCGTCTTGCAGGTTTCCTTTTGCGGCGGAACGCATGGAGAATCATGGAGATCTAGCATGCAAAGACGCTCTTCGCAAAAGGTGGGAGCATGTGGCACGCGCCCCTCCACCGGAGCGCTATGTGCCCACCATCAAGAGGTATGCCAAGAAGCGAGGCCCTAAGCGACACTGCCCAGGGCAAAGGCCGAAGAATCCTCGAGTCAAGAAAGTCGAGACTCAAAACGCACAACAGGTGGCAGCACTAGTGGCACGAACTCCCAGCTCCCGCTCGGGCCCCAGATGCTCAAAGGCAGAAAGGGCAGCTCGGGAAAGAGAGGAATTTAATGAATTATTTAAAGACATTCTGGAGATAGTAGCGGGCCGGGACTACACCATTCATGTCCCGGCCGACATGTTCCCTGCTCACCCCCACGGGAGCCCCACACCAGCAGAGCCCCAATCACACGGCCACCTAGACTCGCCCCGCCTCGTATAAATCGAGTAGCCCATGATGCATAAAGGGCTTATCAAATGATAACTGGCCATAACTTTTTGTTTTTAAAATGGTTAAGTGTTCCGGACTTGTTAAGTGTTGACATGTTCCCGAATTGTATGAACTTTTCATATCTGCGTTTAATATATTTCATGTCTTTAGCAAAAGAAAAAGCTAATCAAGCACAGGTGATAAACATCTAAGTCAACACCATAGAATTCCGATAAGTGATGTCTCCTTGCATTGCACTGGTTTATTATAGTTGCGGCATATACAATGCATGTACTCTCATGAAGCGACAAGTGGATGCAGGATAATACAGGTCCTTGTGCGAAAATGTTCAATGCCCAATCACCGCAACACCAACAACCCCACAATGAGCCGTGGCAAACCCACGCTGCCGAAAGCACCCTTGCCAACCGCCCCCATCGCATGGTCCAAAGCACATTCATGGGACACGCTCTCCTTCTGAGCAAAACTCTATAGTTGGCTCACGACAGTCGTTACCTCACTTGTACCAACATCGAGTGTGTCGCAAGGAGGTTTGCAAAATCTCAAGTGTATCTCTTCATCTCAACAACAATTCCTCTAGCATCAAGGCTGGTGACACAATCATCTCTGTAATATCCATCCTTCATAGCCTTTGGATCCCAACATTTCTCAATCCAAATGAAAGGCTAACAGCCTCAATGTATGGCATTGATTGTATTCATTTTTTCCACCAAAAAAAAAAATCACACACGATCACGGCACCGCACCTAGGGGTCCTCAAATTAGGTACGTCTAGTGACCTTGGTCGGCTGGCTCCATCCCTAATCCCCTAGCCCTTTGTACATCCCCCACAATTGTTCAAGGCACATTAAGGGTAGGACATACCTAGGGAGCTCGCCTCGCCTATGGTTAGACCTGTCACCCTGAATCACTTGCACAATTCTTTTGCACTAATCTCAATGCCATTACAATCCACAGTGGTAAGCAAGGCATGAAAGACAATGGAAAAGTACACCATACCTTTCACGCACTATAGGTAGTCACTAGCTACCAAGCGCTAGACATCAAGGAGCTCACTTATGCTACATGGCCTTGACAAGACCATAATGATGTCTCAAGCAATCTTCAAGTGTACTCCCCGTCTTCATCGACAAATTTTTCCATCAACTTAGCCCCTTGCTTCACTGATTGCTATACAAGGAACTAGGCCGATAGTCTTCTAACTAAGTAATACCTAAATATGCACGTGTACACACTTAATATTCACACTATAACCTATAGACGGTTTGGGTCCTCAAGTGCAGGACAATACTCCAGGCTTGCTTAGAGTTTGACCTGTCTCCCAAACTAATCCAAATATGTCTTGTGCACGATAAGAAGACTAGCACTACCCCTTAAGGAGAGACCACATGCGAGGTTTTCCAATTGCAGGTATAAGGTATTGTTCGCTCTTCATCAAACTCTGACTACTTATCCCTAACCATCCGACAAGCCCGCAAAGAATCGTCATGTGCAGAATCCCCAACAAACTACCACTTGTGCTGGCCATCAATGCAATCCCCAACACAAAATAGCCCTACCGCCAACTCCAACAACCTTCCACCAGCCACCATGGCCACCAACAGGCCCCCCGGACCTTCTACCACACCACCACCAACACTCCTCCACGGAAACCACCGGTGTCCTTGTCACCCACGTCTTTGGTGCATGCTACAGCCTGCTACCTACGACGGTGAGTGCCATGGGACTGGCACTCGTCTAGGAGGGGGGTAATGTTAACCCCAACACGAAGAAAGCAAAAGGAAATAAAAAAAGATGCAGGTCAAAGGCGGAAAAAAGGTAGCCCGACTGAAGAAAGAAGAGGAGAAAAGGCTAGAAGTGCAAGGGCAACCTTAAAAGTCCAAGGGAAATGCAAAAGGGAAAAGGCGCATTTTAAAATATAAAGGCGCACCTTGAAATCTTGTAAAAGAGTGCCAGGCGGTGGAAAATCCGGAAAGCTAAAACAGAAGGTAAAGACAAAGGCCAAGGCAAAGAGAAACGGAAGACAAAGGCGCACGAGGAAAAGCGCAAGTCCAACTATTGTAAAAGAGGGCAAGCGCATCATGGTTTAATTCAAGGAGCGCCGGGCTCTCACCCGTGCAATTTGTAAATGTAGATGGGCGGTGGAAAGGAAGCTAGGAAGATAGAAGGACAATGGGGAAAAGGGCCTAGGCTACGGCCGGCCATGTAAAAAAGGGGAAAAGGGGATGACCACCCAAAAGGGATTTAGGGTTTTGTATATAAAGTTGAAAAGTGAATGAGAAGCTCATTCTTGTGTGTGGCAAAAATTAGCTCTCATCATCTTCTTCTTCTTCTTGTTCTTGCTTGCTTGAGCTTGTGCTTGAAAGAGGGAGTGTGAGAGTGTGAGGGAGTGAGTGTGTGAGGGTGAGGGACCGAGGAGGAGAAGCTCTCCATCTTCTCCTCTCTTCTTCTCTTCTCTCCTCTTCTCTTGTCTTGCTCGCGGCAATGGAGCTTCGAGTGTGGAGCTTGAGGATGGAGCTTGCTTGAAGCTTGCACTTGGATCGTGGAGCTACCGGAGTGCGCGGGAGAGGAGGTAACTCGAACGGCACGGAGGTAAGCTCACTACACCCATAGATATGGATGGCGCGTCGGTTATGTGAGAGGTAGCCATTAGTGCTCGGCTTGGAACGCTTGAAACAATAAGCGGTCCGTGGGTCTTGGCGGTTGAGTGAAAGCTCCCACAAGCTTCTTTGCACTGGATCCTGCACCATGGAAATTTCTATCAATGAGTGCATGCCAGCTCTCTACTAGTAAAGCATTGGCTAAATCACTAGAACATGAATCATACAAGCTAATAGATCTCTTAAATCGCTCCCTTGCCAACCAACTTGCATGCATTGGCTCTGCTAGGTTCATGGTTGGCATATGAGCAATGTCCTCCACCACCTGGACAAAAATACAACACGAGAGGGTACGGAGCATGAGAAAACAAATGCACCACACATCACACCCTACTATTATGAATTCGTCTTACCTCGACAAAGTGTCGCCTCCAACATGGATATCTGATATGCCACCAACTAAGCCAATAACCATTGTTAGTATATTGCAATCCACAACCTTCTATAAGGCCTATCAAGCCCAAATGAATCGATATTGCATTATTGCATCATCTTTTGTGGCTGTTTACAGCACAAGCGCTTATGCTCATCTTCAAAACTCTTGTGCACAAATGGTGATGTGTGTATTTGAAGACTTTGTTCCCAATGAAATAAGCAAGATCTCTCCCTTCCTTACATTGCGTTGTGTGGACCACCATTGAACCATGTGTGAATGGCCCTCTAGTTGGTGGCTGCCTTGTCTGCCATGAATCCTTGAAAATCAACACTTGGGTGTCCACCCTTCTCCATCACTTCATTTATCTTTGTCAAAAAAAGAGCTTGTGCATCTATATCCTCTTCCTTCATCTCATATATTACCAAAGTCATTAACTCTTGTACACAACAAAAACACAAGACAGGATTGGAAGAGTAAGGAGAACTATGTTCATTAAATTTGTGTTGTAATGATAGAATCGTGTAAGAGAAAATACCTTGGGTCATACGCATGTGCTGCCATGGTGGTCCAATCATTAATGTGATGCACATGGTTAAAGCATATTCAGCTATTGCATCTGGAGCCCCAAGAGCAACACCAAGGAAAAGGGGATTCTACCGCAAGAAAATCTATATTGTAACATCAACAAGCTTTTATTTCATTCTTTTGATGACCAAAACAAAGAAAATAGCAAATCTTCACGCAGCATCATAGTAGATATCTCCCATGGATTTAATAGATTCAACCATAATCTTCAACATCTTTATAGAATCCATCAATAGAACAATGAGCACAAAAGAATACACCATCTTTGAATGGAAATCAATCACATAGTATTCATCTTCAATGTCTTCATAGTCTTCTCTCTCAATCTCTCATATACAATTACACTGTTTTGATAGAATTGGCTCTCTCTCTCTCTCTCTCTCTCTCTCTCTCTCTCTCTCTCTCTCTCTCTCTCTCTCTCTCTCTCTCTCTCTCTCTCTCTCTCTCTCTCTCTCTCTCTCTCTCTCTCTCTCTCTCTCTCAATAGTAAATCATCTCCTCACTACAATACTCTCATAATGACTCTCAATAATCCTTCTTAGGTCGTGGATGCACCTCCCAAGAGGTATGTCTGATGTGAAGAGGCACCAGAGCCACTACAGTGTCTCTTCATAGCTCACTACTGTCACTGTCACTCCAGTCTTCTCTTTAGTCTTCAGTAACTGCTTCTTTCATTTGTTTTAGCTCTTTTGAACTTAGATTCATCCTTTCCAAAAGTTAGAAAACTTTCCCAAAGTCACATATACATTCTACATAACACTTACAGAAGATCTACAAAACAGTACAGTACAGGACTAGAGCAGATACAGAATAGTTACAGAGCAGAGACAGAGGCTCTATAAAATGTTTACAGAGAGTTACAGAAGGTTATCAGAACCTCATAACTCATACTAAAACCATTCCAAACTATCAAAAACTATTCAATAAACTTTCAAAAGATTTCAATCTTCATCAATCATCAATCCATGCTTCATACAGAAGAAAATCAAAACAAAACAGAAGCTATATAGAAGGTATACAAAACCAATCAGAACCTCAATAGAACCTATTAGAACATCACAGAGCTTCATATTTCTACTAAGAATCATCATGAACTTTCAAAACATAATCAATATCATCCAAAACACTCTCAAATACTTCCTTTAACAACCATATATCACTCTAAATCCATCAAAAATCAATCATTCAGTCCTCAAAATCAATCAAAAATTCAGTCTTTTTTCACTCTCAACATATCCCCACACTTAGAAAGGAAGCGTCCTCGCGAACATTAGGAAAAGAAGAATATAAGTTCACTAAAGAGCTCAATTTTATCTTCCGTAGGATCTTCAATGATCTCTCTTAACCACGACCCCAACTTATCACATGTATCTAAAGGAAAACTTTGTTATTCATTAACTCATCTGATAATCATTTAAAAGTCATAACAAACTTATAAAGGATATAAAAGGTTCTTCTTCAGCTTTCCACCATAGGCGTTCCATCCACCATCAATAGTTTGAAAAGATCTCTTGAACAAATTATTCAACCAGCACGAACTCATCACATACAATTATTACAACATACACACAAACACTAAGACTAACCATCTGAATGACACCTCCAAAAAGAGAGATATATATCATTAAGAATCGTCCAAAAAACATTGCAAAGGCATCAATGAAGGTGATCCCTTTTGAAGGCTTGGTGGTTTCGAAAACAATCCATGGAGAAGGACTCATCCACAAATGTCTTTGGAGGATTTTGAAAGAACTGAAGGCAGCACATCCTTTCTAGCAAAACAAGGTATCTGCTAGGGAGACATAGGGCATGAAAATATAGGACATCCAATTGTTGGGAATCCATGTTCACATTGACATTCATACAAAGCTTTGGAATTTTCTTTTGATCATTATAAGAATGCCTATGCATGTATGCTAGATACCAAGCAAAATGAGCTGTCAATCTCACTGAAGGATCTAGAGATTGTGAATATTGGTGAGCAAAATGGAGGTAATTCTGGTATGCTTGACTAGCAGTAGTCCTGTCCCCTAGAATTTATGGCCAGTTTATCTGTGGTCCCGTGAGAGAATCAGTCGAGCTCCATCCTCTTCTTCTGGGAATCTGCTGATCAAATCCATCATACTCACTAACCAACTGAGGGGGTTGAGAAATAGAAGTGACAAGAGATGGAAGTAGAATAAGTAAAAGAGGATGAAGAGATGGATAGGCAAAATCATAAAAGGAGGAATAAGCTAAAGAAGGAGTGGCTAAAAATTTAAGTGAATCAGTTAGGAAAGGTGTCAATTGATAAACAGGAAAAGTAGAAGGTATATGAATAGATGGAGAAGGGCATGGTGGAGAAGGGGAAAAAACTCGATCTTCGATGAAAGAACAACAGGTAAATATAGGAATTTGAGGAAAACCCTGAGGTTGGAAAAGAAGAGGTAAGATAGCTACTGAGTTGGTTTTATAAAGGGAAAGATAAGTATCATAGCGATGGGCCATTTGTTGATAGTACAATAGGCTAGGGACCTACGACAAATCTTCTCTGATAGGCATCAAAGAAGGATGAATCAAATGGATGGTTCTTGGAAAGATAAGCTAGGAGATCCACCCTCAGTTGGTTAGTGCTCTGCACATAAGTAGAAGCTGTATTCTAACGTTGATTCAGGACCACAGAATCAATCATTAAATGCCATGAATTATCAGTGCAAGTAGCCACTTTTGAGGAATAACACTGGAACATGTCGTCTATCCGCAACTCCAAATAGTTGACATACAAAACAGCTTGCAAAACAACATCCCCCACATACCAGGCCAAATCTACATCATTTGAAATCAACAGATCTCCTCGTAGATACATGTAAGACAACAACATGGTATCCGTCGTTCACAGAATCTTCAAAAACCATACAGACCACTTCTGTCAGCAAATCAGGAGACCAAGCCCCACTCCAACCATCCTCTGGAAGAGGAAGATCCATCGTTGAAAGCTTCATATAGAAGGCCAACTTCTGCAACTGATAGTGGACAAAGAAAGAATGGAACATACTCCTAAAAATACTCAAATGTAGACCATAACAAATCCAACCTGGATTGCAATCTTTCCACTTTATCTTGAAACAATGGACATAATGTGGCTTGTCTCTAGAGAACTTCCAAGTCCTGCTGAGAGATAGAAGGAATTATAGGAACATTGGGGCTTGGAGGAACGGACTGTGACTGTGCCAGTTGGTCTTGCAACTACTTAATCTAGGAAGCTTGTGATTCCACTGTATTATGAGCAGTCTGTGAAGCTGACAGTTTTGCATCTAAAAGAGTCTGAAACTCTTGAGCTTCTTTGGACATTCTCTCTTTCTCCTATGAGACTCTAGTGACCTTTGACTGAGCTTCTGTTAACTGAATCTTCAAAGAAGATATTTCTTCTCTCTGGGTCTCAATCATGTGGGTCTGCTTCTCCATCGGCTTAAACAGATCTGCAAGAGTGTCTTTAACAGAGGCTAACTCTGAGGTTGCCTTATGCAACTGGTCTTTGGACTGCATCAATTCTTCATAAAAAGAAGCATACAGTTGTTGAACACAAGCTGTCACTGAAAGTTCAATCGAACTCTGGATGTCATTAGAAAGGAATGGAATAGCATCTCCTGACACTAAACTATTCAGTGAAGGGACTGATATTTCCAAAGAACCCTCTCTATGCGCCTTGAATAAATTGTTACATGTGAGATAAGCAGGGAGGTCACTGCCAGATGTAGCAGAGACTGTGATTGAAGGAATGACTGAGGGAGTTTTATATGCCACACTCTTCAAGCGCTTCCGTTGAATGACCAATGGAGGAGGGGAATCAAGATCCTCTATGTCAATAGGTTCTGACTCTTCTGAAGGTGGAGAGGGAGGAACTGGATCAGATGGAGGAGGTGATAGCATACCCTTCTTAAGGCCTGAGTATGTCAAGAAAGCATATAGGTAGGAACCATAAGTGATATTTGTGGCATTTCCTCTGGTTACTTTAACAAAATGTTGGTCCATCTTCGTAAGCAGGTAAGTACTCCAATCAATGGCCACCCCTTTTAACACCATCCTAGAAGCTGTGAAGAGTTCTTTGAACAAATAATGAGATGGTGTTTTGGCAGCAGGCATAAACCTGTCTTGGAGGAACTGGCTGACTAACTTCCAAAGAGGATCAGTGATCATGGAAAAAGATACTCTTGAAGTGTTTATCACTTTCTTGACATCCAGAATCTCTTTGGTCTGCTTCTGTAACAGCTTGAAAATCTCATCATTTGAGAATAATTGTCTAGCTGTAACAAAGGGCTCTCCTTTGTAGGGAAGAGACAAAGCCTTCCCTAACCCTCAGGGTGTCAATACCATGGAAGCACCATGAACTAGGCCTGACTTCTTAATGTATGATGCAAGAAATTCATCACACAGGGATGGATCATCTGGAATCAATGGGAGTGAAGCAGCCACGAAAGTCTCAAGTCTTGCTATTTTTCGGGTTTGGAAATTAAAAGGCGGTACCCGAACTGCATGTGAACAGCGGAGGATGACTGCGTGTGAATGGCTGACTGCAACACACCACCGCATGGACGAATCGGAAGCGCGTCCTAGGCGCGTGACCGCCCGAAACCACACCCGTACACCGATAGCGGCCGCATGGCGTGGGAACAAGGGAGGGAGAAGGGGCAGAAACGGGGGCTAACACGGGGAAAAACGGGGGTTAGTGGAAGGAAATTAGGTTAGGGTAGTAACCTGAGTTAAGTATGTGAGTGGAGTAACCTAAGGGAATTAGGTGAAGTTAGTAACCTAAGTGAATTAGGTTAACTTAGTATGTTAAGTGAATTAGGTTAACTTAGTAACCTAAGTCAATGAGAGTTAAGTTAGTATGTTAAGTCAATGAGTTAGTAGAGACTAACCATGAGAGGAGGAGAGGAGAGTTGGTGGTGGCGGCGGCGGAGGAGGAGAGGAGGAAAGGAGGTTTGGTGGTGGCGGCGGCGGAGGAGAAGAGGAGGACGGTGGTGGAAGGAGAGGCGGAGGTGGAGAAGAAGGGAGAGAGGAGGACGTTGGTGGAAGGAGAGGCAGAGGTGGAGAAGAAGGGAGAGAGGAGAACGGTGGTGGAAGGAGAGGCGGAGATGGAGAAGAAGGGAAAGGGAGGGGCAGAGGGTGGAGAGGGTGGAGTGATGGCGAACGGGACGGCTACAGGGAGGGAGGAGTAGGAGGCGTGCAAGGAGGTGGAGGGGAAGGAGGAGGAGGCGACGTAGAGGGTGGAGAGGGAGGAGTGATGGGAGACAGGACGGCTGCAGGGAGGGAGGAGTAGGAGACGCACGAGGAGGTGGAGGAGAAGGAGGAGGAGGCGACGCAGAGGGTGGAGAGGGAGGAGTGATCGCAGATGGGACAGCTGTAGGGAGCACGCGGAGGAGAGGAAGGCGAGGAGAACGCAGGGAGCGCACGTAAAAAACATGTAAACATTTTTTTTAAAATATATATTTTTTTGTTTTTTTGTTTTTTGAATTAAATTTATTTTTATGTGTAGGTGGGTATTTGTGGTTTTTTTTATTTTTTTCATTATTAGTTTTTTATTTTTATTTTGTTTTTTTGTGTTTTTTTAAGTGTTGTGTGTTTTGTTTTTTTTTGTTTTTACATGGGGGTTGGGTTTGTAATTATTGTTGTGTGTTTGTTTTAATTGTGGGTATTGTTTTTTGTTTTTCATTTTGGTTTTTTTAAACAAAAATAAATTGGTTATGGGTGTGAAAAAGGAACACACCCCCATTCCGTGCACATCCGCGAGGCGAGAGTAAAAAAATTTGCAATGACAGGATCAAACGGGGCAGGGACGGTGATGCGCGAGGCACTGAGGCGACGATGGCGTCCCGAGGTGCATAAAACCAAAAACAGGCGCGTTCACGCGCGACACGAGAAACGCGGTCACACGTTAAAAAGCAATAAAAATTAATAAAACCCAAACCGTACGTCGGATCAAAAATTTGTAAAAATGAAAAATGTGCTGGGAGACGAGAGAAAGATGATAGAAAAATGCGACATGGGTTCCAGGGCAAAATTAGGTTGTTCACATGGGAAAAACACAAGAAATAAGCCCAAAAACACATACGTGTATTAATATCGAAAAATCTGCGCGTCGGAATGAAGTGCAGAAAGAAGGAAAATTGTGTAGAATAAGGTGTGCAACAACCCTATCACAGCAAAACACAGTTCCGATTGAGATAAAGGCTAATGCATCAAAACTTAGTTTGGGGGAAAGTAGAAGGGATTCACATGGGAAAAACACAAAAAACACACCTGAAAACACTCAGAAAAATAAATAACTAAAAATCCGACAGTCGAAAGAGGGGGGAGGAAAAAGGAAAAATTGGGGGAAAGGCTGGCAGGAGACGGTTGTCAAATTAAACTAGAATTCCAGTGAAAATAGGGCATGTTTACATGGAAAAATGTGAAAAATAGGCACAAAAAGGGCTCGAAAACCCGCAAAAATTAATAACGGATAAACCATGCATTGGAATGACACGGAGTAAGAAGGAAAAATGCCAGGGGGAATGGGTAGGACAGGGCTGGCACATCAGATTAGGGTTCCGAAGCAATAAAGTCACATTCACATGGAAAACCGTCCATTTTACGGGAATTGCTTCAAAAATTGATAACTTTAAAACTGTCTGTCGGAACAGGAGTTGGTAAAAAGGAAAAATGGATAGTTTGAATAATAAAGGAAAACGGTCAAAGAATAGCTTCGCGGATAGGGTGAAATAGAACGGAGGAGCGGGGAAGAGACCCCATCAGGGTAAAATGAAGTCATGGCGTAAATGCATGATCATAGCAGGGTATGTGTAGGGAGGTATGCAACATAGATGCACAGGGATGCGTCCCCACACTCAAAACCTTAGCAGGAAGGGTAAACACAACAACAAGGACCTAATACCACACATCAGACCAACCACGAACATCCCCACACTTAAGACATGACCATTACTGAAAAACAGAAGGTGTAGGGTTAGAAAACTTGGCCCATATTGCCGAGGAGGAATGTCGACTATGGAGGTTTCGTCTTGTATTCTTATCGGCTCAGGAGGTACCCAGGTGTCTTCATAGCTCACGTCCTTCATGGCAGGGACCATGCAGCAGCTCCCAGGAAGGTAGCTGGTTGAAGGAATCGTAGGAAATTTCTCGATGACGAGGGATATTGCACTCAACTCATGATCACTCAAATGGAATGAAAGAACAGTCACTCGCCCCATTACTAACATCACTCGAGTGAATAATGATGGAACCCAGATCTCACACCCAGTTTAGGAATCAACAAGGGGGTGGTGTTAAGAGAGTATGCCAAGGTGCACAATTGATGGTGCATTAGTACGTCCAACCCCGTCTGGCATAGGTGCAAACAAGAAGGCCAGGGAGCCTTGTAGTGCAGTGTATAGAACAAAGTGGTGTGTCCTGTGCTGATGGTGGCAGAGACCCATCCCGTGGGTGTAGAGGGAAACAGAAAGGTACTTGACTCCAATGGTCGTAACGTCCCTCAATCCTTACCTCTTGATAATTGATTGAAGAGACATCAGTCACACTCAGCCCACCCTTTATCTCATGCTATGTTGATAGATACAGAGGGCAACCCATTCCTGAGACCCATTGATGTAATCCTCATTGTCACTTGTGCAGAGATTGTATGCCTTGTGCACTTTTGATGGTGCAACAGTGCATCCCGCCCTATGCCAACATACAGTGCAAGAAGGAAGGCCAGGGAGCCTTACGGTGCAGTGCACAGAAACAGATCATGCATTATGCATTGAGAGGTCCATCCTGTGCGTGCAACACTCCATTCACACATCTCACCTCTCATTTGATTTGAAGGGAAAGACTGGTCACTCATGCCACCCTCTATCTCACGCTCTGATAGATACAGAGGGCAACCCATGCTCACATCCCCATCCTGTTAGGATGAAAGCTCGCATCACTCAAGGGGTTGGTGATGAAGATCATGTCGGCTGTTGTTGTCATCAGGATCTTGAAGAGGAGGCGTACCCAGGGAGGCAGCCAACAAGTCTGGTACTTCAATAATTTGTAAGAAAAGTCATCTGTTAAGAACGGCAGATGGACTGATATTGCAGAAACAGCGCATTAAGGGAGGTGGCTTCAAATTAAATCTCGAATCATAGGCCAGGACAATATCACCTTCTTTGAACTCCTTGTGCTTGATGAAACTGTCATGATAGGCCTTGCGTCGCGCTTGAGTGGTTTCCATGGACTGTAGGGCAATCCGCCGTATCTCATCCAAGCATTCCAAGTGCAAGAGACGGCATTCTAGTGACTCATCATCTCCCAAGCGTTCTTTAAATGCCACTCGCAAAGAGGGCAATTCCAGCTCAACAGGGAAGATGGCTTCTGTACCTGGAAAGGGGTCTATCTTGTAGCTGCCTTATGGGAGGTTCTGTATGCCTAGAGGGCCTCTGCAAGTCAATCGTCCCAGTCACGACGATGTGCGGCAATCGTTCTTGTCAAATCGAGCAAAGGATGCAATTGGTGACTTCAACTTGGCCATTGGCTCTAGGGTAATAGGGAGTGGACTTGCGATGGCGGATCTTATACAGTTCCGTTAGCTCCTCCATGATTTTGTTAAGGAAATGAGTACCTCTATCACTTACCAGCTCGAGGGGACTGCCAAACCGGGTGTTAATATTTTCTACATGAACAGGGCTACGCTGTTACCATCGTCCCGTTTCAGAGCTTTAGCTTCACACCACTTTGTGACATAATACGTACATATAAGATGTATCTATTCTGCTTCCGTCTAGTAGGTGGATCAATGGGACCCACGAAATCAATCCCCCACTTCTCGAACAGCTTTAGGGGAAGAATATGCAGTGGCATGGCACTTGTTTTGGTGGGTTTCTCCATTCACTAAAAAGCATCACATCTCTTGCAGTAGTCATATGCATCCTTGTGGAGGGTCGACCACCAATATCTTGCTAACAGAGCCTTCCGGGTTGTCGCTTCTCCTACGAAGTGTCCACCACATGGTTTTTCATGGCATGCTTTCAATACTATGACGATTTCATCCCCTACAACATATCTTCGCAATACTTCATCTTTGCCTCTCTTGTATAGTGCACCGCCTAGAAAAGTGTAAGGGACTGATTCTAACAGAAGCTTCTTCTTCTCATGGCTTGAGATGCTAGGAGGATACTATTGAGTTGCCAGGAGGTTGGCTATGTCTGCATACCAGGGAGTAACTGTTTTAACTAGAAACAAAGAAGCATCAGGAAGTTCTGGATCATCATGTCCCTCTTTTTCTGTTTGAGGGATCCGTGATAGATGATCGGCTAGGACATGGGAATGGCCAGGCTTAGTGACCACTTCAAAATCGAACTCCTGGAATAGGAGTAACCATCTCATCAGTCGTCCTTTAACATCTACTTTGTTCATCAGGAAGGACAGGGCTTCATGATCCACATAGAACTTGAAATGCGTTGATAATAGATAGTGTCCAAACTTCTCTAGTGCAAACACCATTGCTAAGCACTCAAGCTCTGTCACTATGTAGTTTCATTCCCTATTAGTGACCTTTTGGCTTGCATAATAAATGGTTTGATCTAATGTAGAGGGGCCCTTTTGACATAGAACAGCACCTAGCCCTTCAATTGATGCATCTGTATGCACATGGAACTCCTTTATCTAGTTAGGAGGCTGCAAGATAGGTGCTTGGATAAGGCATTGTTTTAGGATATTAAAGGCTTCTTCACAGTCATCAGTCCAAATGAAATCCGCATCTTTCCTTAGGAGCTTGTGCAGAGGGGTTGCCTTGGTTGCAAAATGTGCAATAAATCTTCTGTAGTAGCCCACATGGCCAAGAAATCCTCTCAATTACTTAAGGTTTGTTGGTACTATCAAGGCGGCAATCTTTTCAATCTTCACCGAGTCTATTGCAATCCCTTTTATAGAGACAATATGGCCCAAAAGAACTCCCGAGGAGATGCCAAATACACATTTGTCAGGGTTGAGAGAAATCCCATCCTCTCGGTATCTGTCAAAACATTGCTCTAGATGTTCCCAATGCTCACGGATTAAGCTATAGACACAGAAGTCATCAAGATACACCTCAATGAAATCATGCAAATGATTCTAGAAGGTAGCCATCATTACTCGCTGGAAGGTGGCAGGAGCGTTACAGAGCCCAAATGGCATCACTCTGGAGGCATAGGTCCCCCATTCTATGGTGAAGGTTATTTTGGATTGGTCCTCTTTTGCAATTTGAACTTGGTTATATCCACTGAATTCATCCAAGAGGGAATACAGCTCATGGCCTACCACTGTGTCCAATAATTGGTCCGTAAAAGGGATAGGGAAATGATCCTTCTTCGCCTTTGAATTGAGCTTTCAAAAGTCCACACATATTCGAAGTTTCCCGTTCTTCTTGGGTACTACCACAATGGGTAAAACCCATTCAATGTTAGCCACGGGATAAATGAACTCTGCTTCAAGAAGTTTCAATAATTCGGCCTTCACCATAGCAGAGTAATTAGGATTCATTCGTCTTTGTCTTTGCCTTACAGTTTTGGCATCAGGCTCTAGGTCAATGTGGTGTTGGCATACCATGGGATCAATCCCCTTTAGATCTTTATATGACCAAGCAAACACGTCTAAGTTCTCCTTTAATAAGGCTCGCACGATCACTAATTCTTCTTCTGGAGGATTGAGACCCACTTTCAGGTGACGTTCAGTACCATTAGTATCCAAGAATGTTACTTGTTTTTCACCCTCTACCTCACGGAAAAACATCCCACGGATTGCTTCTGGATAGAGGTCTGACTCTTTCAAGGGAGTAGTGTCCTCGTTTGATATTCCACTAGAACCACTGTCCTCCTTCTAAATAGATGACTCATTTGTCTATTGAGGTTGCTGGAAGGGTATCAGAGCTTTGTTTGGTTCTGTGTGAGTGGTGATTTCTTTTGGACTTAGAGATTCATCTTTAGAGGATGTGTCCAGGAATTTCACATAGCACGGACCTTCTAGAGGCCGAGGCTTTGATAGCTCTGGCTTCTCTTGGCAGAGAGCATCATCATCATCTTTTCTCTGGACTGAACGGTCAGGGCGACAGGAGCCACTGGTGAACCTAATTTTTATGCTTTTAATCCATTGCTTATACAGATTCTGCATACTTTGTGGTCCATTGGTCAACCCAAATGGAACCATGGACATTCCATCCAAGACCCTGAGATCTTCGGCCTTTGAGATCTCTGTAGGGACATCAACATGATCATCCGCTATCAGAGAAAATTCTTCATCTGCACTTTCATAACTTGCTTCGTTTTCTTCCTCATCATTTTCATCCTCTTCCTCTGGAGGCTCTATCTCTGTTTTTGTAAAGGCTTTGTAGGAGAAGAACAGATCTTCTGCCTCTGCTTATGTCACTGCCTTTGACTCTGCTTCTGCCTTTGTCTCTGGCTCTGTGTCTGTTACTCTCTCTGTATCTGTCTCTGTATCCGCTTTGTCTCTGTTCTGCATCTGCTCTGTCTCTGTATCTGTTACTGCTCTGTATCTGTTCTGCTTCTGTTCTGTCTCTGCAACTGTCATGTAACAGGGAGAACAGTACATCCATGCTTCTATTTCACTGTCAGATATGATTTCAGAAGTTAATTCTAGTTGAGGAAAGAGGTATTCTCCCATGGACAAGGACTTTGCTTCCCTTGGTAGTTGGCTTACAGTGCCCACTGTTAGGGACTGTGCCTCTGTTTTCTTAGGAAAGATCTGTTTGACAGCCTCTTCATCTCCTGATGTACCATCTATTATCTCGTTGGAGGAGTCGGTGATGACTTCGATGGATATGGATCCATTGCCTTTTTGCAATCCATACAATTTTAACACCACTTTGTTGGGTCCTCTGCCTAGGGTTAGGGTTCCTTTGAACCAGTCCGTTCTAACTCTTGCTTCAAAAAGCCAAGGTCTTTCCAACAGTAGAGGGTATGAGGTCCCATAAGAATTTGGTTTGACCACCAAGTATGTTAGCCAATAGTCTCTTCCTGCAAGGGTTGTTTTTACGTATGGGAGGATGCCCAATAGTTTGATTCTGCTTTGGTCGACCAATCTGATAAGCCACTGTGTAGGTTGAATTCTTTGAAACCCTAAGTCCTTCATTGTCACATCTGTCATTATGTTTACTGATGAGTCTCCATCAATCAATGCATCTGAAATAAAGCATCCTTCTATCCACACACTTGTCAAGAATCGCGTGGTGGAGGGGGTTGCTCAAGATGCTGCGCCGAACACACACAGAATGCACAAGGAGAAGCTCACTCAAGAGACAAGAAGAGAGATGGAGGCCAAAACGTTTTCTTGCTGATTTCTTCTTCTTCTTCCACACTCTTTACAATGTACACAAGGTATAGATAAGATACAACATAAAAGGAAAGTGGCCTACTAAGTCAAACAATGCATAACCGACTACACTAGTCGACTGGCGCTATAACTATACCAGCTGTAAATAGGTGTAACAACCTGAATATAATAAGTAATGAGTCAGTGGCCATGTGAGAGTCATAATGATCACCGACGTGCTAAGTGTAGACGTGTGGACCCATCTAACCAGGCGGTCCATCATCCATGTCCACATGTGTTGAGCTTGCCATCTCAACACTCCCCCTCAAGCTCAACTGTATCTCTGCAACTCCAAGTAAGCTTCGAAACTTTTGAAGCTTCTCTGTACCCAATGCCTTCGTGAAGATATCAGCTATCTGATCCTGTGTGCTGACATACACCAAGTCAATCTCACCTGCTAGTACCTTCTCTCTCACAAAGTGGTAGTGTACCTCAATATGTTTTGTCCTGGCATGGAACACAGGGTTCCTAGCCAACTGTATACTGCTCATGTTGTCACAATAAATGACAACTGGACCTTCCACCTGCACATCCAAATCAGCCAGTAACTTTTGCAGCCATACTACCTCACATGCTGCAACAGCAGCACCTCTATACTCAGCCTCTGTACTCGACAAAGCAACTGTAGATTGCTTTTTGCTGCTCCAAGCAACTGCTGCACTACCAAGAGAGAACATGTATCCGCTGGTAGATCGTCTATCAGACATACTACCAGCCCAATCTGCATCTGTGTATCCAAACACATGTACGTCTGTACCTGCCTCATAGAAAAGTCCATAATGTAATGTGGACTTGACATATCTCAATATGCGTCTCACTGCATCCAAGTGTGGTTTTCTAGGTACTTGCATAAATTGACTCACAAGACCAACAGCGTAGCTCAAGTCTGGCCTTGTAATAGTCATATAAATCAAACTCCCCACTATCCTCCTGAACATAGTAGGGTCTTCTATCTCATCCCCAACATCAGCATTCAGCTTTACATTCTGCTCCAACGGGACTGAAAGTGGTTTGCATGCAGTCATACCATACTTGGACAACATATCCAAGCCATACTGTCTTTGGAACAGCCATATACCATCATCACATCTGATCACCTCAATGCCAAGGAAGTACCTTAGCTCACCTAAATCCTTCATCTCAAACTTCATCTTCAAATAGCCCTTGACTTCAGCAATCCCACTATCACTATCACCTGTAATAATCAAGTCATCCACATAGATGACTATGATGACCAAACCTGCATCTCCCTTTCTCACATAAAGTGAGTGATCAGCATCAGAAACATAAAAGCCAATATTGACAAGATACTCTCTGATCTTGTCAGACCATGCTCTTGGTGCTTGCTTGAGCCCATAGAGTGCCTTCTTCAACCTGCACACATATGTGGGATGCTCTAAATCTTCATAACCTGCTGGCTGATCCATATACACTTCTTCCTGCAAATCACCATGCAAGAAGGCATTCTTTACATCCATTTGCTGCAACCTCCAACCTTTGGCTGCTGCCAAAGCAATCACACATCTGACAGTTGCCATCCTAGCAACTGGACTGAAGGTTTCATCATAATCTATGCCATATGTCTGGGCATAGCCTTTTGCAACCAGCCTAGCTTTGTACCTGCTAATAGAACCATCTGCATTGTGCTTAATCTTATATACCCACTTACATCCAATAGCTTTCTTTCCCTTCGGCAATGATACTAGATCCCAAGTCTTATTAGCCTCTAATGCAGCCATCTCCTCATCCATTGCTGCATCCCAATGAGCATGACCAACAGCCTCCTCAAAACATGTAGGCTCAACATCCTCAACTAGTTTCACCATATAAGCATAATGGTGAGCTGCATAACCTTCAAAACCAAATCTTTTAACAGGGTATCTCACCCTGCTAGACCTACGTACCACTGGATCACTCAATGGAGTCTTTGCATCAGCCCGTGCTCTCTGCACACCTGGAGTTCTCACTGAAGGAATGCCAAGCTCATCATCTAAGCTCTCTGAGCCACTGGAGTCTCCATCAAGAACTGCATCAATTCCTTCTGACACTTTATTCTTTCCTTTGTCTTTACCTGTAGTGCTACTAGATGCACCAGAAGATGTAGAGGTACTCCTTAGTCTCCCAGACCAAGGACTACTAGATGATGTCTCTGGTCCACTAAGAGTCCGTGATTCTTGCTTTTCAGCCTGCACATGAGTGTCATGATCATCATCAACATCCAATGCATCACCACTAGATGCATACCAGCTGCTCATTTCATCAAAGATGACATCCCTGCTGACTCTGAACTTACATGTGACAGGGCTGTAACAGCGATACCCTTTTTGCTCTAAAGAGTATCCAATAAAGATACACTTTTCAGCCTTTGGATCCAGTTTCTTCCGCAACTCATCTGGTACATGAACATACGCAATGCAGCCAAACACTTTCAAGTGTGAAACATCAGGCTTCTTACCTGTAAAACATTCTTCGGGGGTCATACCATGAACTGCAGCTGTGGGAGTTCTGTTCATAATATAAACAGCAGTATGAACAGCCTCAGACCAAAAATGCTTAGGCATATTCTTTTCAGCCATCAAGGCGCGTGCAACTTCTGCAATATGCCTGTTTTTCCTTTCTGCAACCCCATTTTGCTGTGGGGTATACCTGCATGTGAACTGTCTCTTTATCCCATGAGACCTCAGAAAATCACTGAACTCATTTGAGAGGTACTCTCCCCCTCCATCTGACCTCAGGCACTTTACTTTCAAGCCTGTTTCTCTTTCAACTGCAGCCTTGAAAGTTCTAAAGTGCTCGAAAGCTTCACTCTTTTCCTTCATAAAATATACCCACAGCTTTCTAGAACAATCATCAATGAATGTGACAAAGTATGAACTGCCTCCAAGAGATACATTTTGTGTAGGCCCCCAAATGTCTGTATGCACAACATCAAGGATATTTCTGCTTACATCTCTGTCATGTGAAAAGGGTTGTCTTGCCTGCTTACCAAACTGACATGCTTCACATACCTTCTGAAATTCTGCAACTTTAAATGTAGGCAAACCTGTAACCAACCCTTTGGACTGCATTAATTTCAGCCTTTGTACATTTGCATGTCCAATGCGTTTGTGCCAAATTTCAATGTCTGCAACAACACCTTTTCCTTTGGCATACATAGCCGCATTCATAGTAGGAATTCCAGCATCTAGAGTGAACATACGTCCAACTCTACTTCCCTTTGCTACCAACCTGCACTTGTCATTGAAGTCTTCTACAAAGCAGCCCTTTGCATTAAATCTGACTTGCAGCCCTTGCTCTACCATTTGACCGACTGACACCAAGTTCTTTGTAATAGATGGTACATGTAATACATCTGAAAGACTCTTTGTCTTACCATCATGCAAGGACAAGGGAACTTTTCCAATGTGTGAAATTGGGTGGCATGAGTCATCACCCGTCTGCACATAACCTGCATTCTGCAAATCCTGCATCTCTCCAAACCATTCTGCATGGCTGGTCATATGATTGGATGCACCTGAATCAACATACCAAACATCTTCATGTGTTCCCTTTCCTGTAACAGCATTCAGCATATGCTGCATAACGAACAAACGTTCATTTTTGTCTTCATTCTGTCGTGAAGACGATGCATAGTTTCCTTGCTGCAACTTACCACTGCGGATATTATCTCTCTTAGCATAACATTGGGCTGCAATATGACCTGTTTTGCCACAGTAGTGGCACACAATACCAGAGTTGTTAGAACCTCTGTTCTGCCATCCACCTCTTCCTCTAAAGCTCCCCCTGCCTCTAAAGTTACCACGACCTCCTGAAACCTGCATATCGCCAAATTGCTGATTCAATCTGTTTTGCTGGTTATCACTACCACGTCCTGTACCACGGCCTCTTGAAGAGAACCTGCCACGTCCCCTTCCAGAACTGGAGTAGAAAGCTTGGACCTGTTCACCACTTCTTTCAGATGTCTCACTCTGCATGTTGATCTCTTCAGTGATCATAAGGGAGACCAACTCATCAAAATCTGGAAATGGCTTTCTGACATATACGGAAGTTACAAAAGACTTCCAAGCCTTTTCATTATTAAGTCCACCCAAGGTAGACGACACCAAATCATCATCATCGGGCATTGCATCAATCGCTGCCAATGCATCTGCAATGCTTCTTACCTTCAGTGCATACTCATTTATAGACATCTTCCCTTTCTTTAATGTATTCAACTCTTGCTTGAGTTGAATCTTCCGTGCCTTTGTATTTACAGAAAACATACTTTCAAGTATGGTCCAAGCTGCATATGCATTCTCTGCATTTCTAATGTGTCCCAACATATTATTGTCAATTACTGCAGACAACCAATACATGACCTTCTTGTCTTTTGCATTCCATTCCTTTCGTGCCTTTATCTCTTCTGCAGTTGGAGGATCACTCACCTCCGGCTCCTTTTCTTCACCTGAAACGAACTCGTAGAGGCCTTTTCCAATAAGGAAGTTCGTGACACGAAACTTCCATGATGGGTAGTTATTCTTGTCGAGCTTCTCAATGATGGGGCTTCCACTGTTCTCTGCCATTATCACAAAACTAATACCAAACAGCAAGCAAATCTTCTGCAACCCTTGACCTGTAGTGCACAGCAATACACCAGACAGCCTTTTTTACTGTCTGCTCAACAATACATGCAATCTGCAACCTTTTTGCAGATAAACCTTGTGTTTACTCACTGGTAAACACCTTTGAACTTACAGATCTGAAATCTGTAACCTGCGCACCCACGTTCGGTCAATACAGTCGAAGTCACAGTGTACCCCGAAACTGCTGTTCGCAACCTTGCGGCTCTAAAACGGGCCCTGAAACGGCCTCAAATGCCCAAAATCTCTGCGGGCAAGCCCTAAAGGGCTTATCTGCAGAATACACAGCGCTCTTCGCGCACACCAAATCTCACTGCAATCTGAGATTTTTGCTCTGCCTGCTTCCGGTGCCTCCACAGGCACTATCCAAGAGAAGGAGTGGAAGAATGGGAGAGATTCTTACCCGTAGCTTGCTTGCTCGAACCTTGCTTCTTCTCCTTCACTTCAACCTTCGAAATCAGCCTCTCTCAATGGCGCGGCTCTGATACCATGTCAAGAATCGCGTGGTGGAGGGGGTTGCTCAAGATGCTGCGCCGAACACACACAGAATGCACAAGGAGAAGCTCACTCAAGAGACAAGAAGAGAGATGGAGGCCAAAACGTTTTCTTGCTGATTTCTTCTTCTTCTTCCACACTCTTTACAATGTACACAAGGTATAGATAAGATACAACATAAAAGGAAAGTGGCCTACTAAGTCAAACAATGCATAACCGACTACACTAGTCGACTGGCGCTATAACTATACCAGCTGTAAATAGGTGTAACAACCTGAATATAATAAGTAATGAGTCAGTGGCCATGTGAGAGTCATAATGACCACCGACGTGCTAAGTGTAGACGTGTGGACCCATCTAACCAGGCGGTCCATCATCCATGTCCACATGTGTTGAGCTTGCCATCTCAACAACACTAATCTCTGGGGTTCCAGGATCTAGGAAGGCATTAGCCACATCGACTTCCTTTACAGGCTCCGGGGCCTTATTGGTCTTGATCGCTGTTGAAGGAGCGATCCTTAATCCACGTCTTCTTGTCAAGATTCTTTTGAATTTCTTTCAGCAGCTGGGAGATAACATCAATAACTGTCGGAACGTTAAGTTAGGTTTAAAAGTGTCTAGGTCTTTGACCAAGTCATAATCTTTGATAGGATCCACAGGATTCTCCAATCGGCTGGGGAATGGGGCTACACCCATTTTCATCTTTCCTTTTTCTTCTAATAATTGCAGCATCGGCACTTCCTCTATTTCTGGAGATTCTTCTGTATCATCTATCTTCTGAACTTCTGGTCCTATTTCTAAGACTATCCCTGTAACTCTATGTGGCACTACAGTACTCTATACTGCACTGTTCTGTTCTGTACTGCTTTGTCCCTCTGTTGGCAGATTGAACTTCATAGTCTTGGTAGGAGAGTTATTTTCATTCTGAACAACTAGTTCCTTCTTCTTGGTGCATGTGACAGTGGCAACTTCCAACTCTACCAAATTGGAGGCAGGCTCTTTTACCTTCTGTTGGCTATCAGTGCCATTGGCCTTTACAGGGGCTGGGCTTGGACAGTCCTTTGCAGTGTGGCCTTCTCCTTTGCATCGGCTCAAAAGGGCTTGTAATCCATAGATCGTCTAGGGTTTGGACAATTTGGGGAGATATGACCCTTTTCTCCACACCTATAACATTCAACCTCCGATCTCTGACTACCACTAGACTGTCGTCCTCTGTAACTTTGAGAGGGAAACCTCCTTGGACCAAAATTAGGGCCAAATTTCCTAGGCTTTGCTCCAATATCCTGTGTTGTCATTTTGGATTCCAGCAAGTTAAATCTTGCATTTTCATCATTCTGTCTTCGTTCATGCATCTCTTTTAGAGAGCAAATATCCTCTGTATGGTTCTTCCACAAACAGTAAGAACAAAAGGCTCCGAGAATGGTTGGTTTTCGGGAACATTCAGTGGCTAAATGTCCCGCTTGATGACACTTTTCACACCATATATTAGAGCACATCACATCTCTTCCAGCTCCCATAGGAGTGGATATATTGGCGGTATTCACATTCAGTGTCTGTAGCTGCTCTGTAATCACATCCATAAGCTCTTTCTTGATACTTGCAACTGAGTTGAATAAGTAGTCCTTCAGATTTTGTCCTCCTGAAGTACTTGTAGTAGGGTTTTGGGAAGCTTCGATAATTACTGCATACACTAGTTGGGTTGATCCAGAAGGTCCTCTGTTCTGGTTCTGATTCAGAGCTCCTGTTGAGACTTGGGGTTGTTGATTCTAGTTGGTAGGGTTCCAGTGTTGTTGAGTCGCCATTGGAGAAACTGTTTGAGGCCACTGTTGTTGTGGTTGAACCATCATTTGAGGTGCTGTCGTCTATGGTGACCATAGTAGATTAGGTGCATTATACTGCGGCATTGTTTGCATCTAGGGATAGGAATAGGGAACTGTCCTTGGAACTGCATTTGGTGGGTATACCATTCCTGGCATGGGAGGAGGTAAGGCTCCTCTTCCTGGAGTCATTGAGATAGCCTTGCTTCAACTTCGTTATATAATCTTGCACCTTCCACTGCAGCTTGCAGATTGAGTGGTCTTCTCAATTCCACGAACTTGCAAACTTCTGGTTGTAGGCCTCTGAGAAACACTCATTTCTAGATTCCTTTGTCCAAATAATGGTTAGTCCATCTCTTCAGGATGGATTCCATTCGCGAGACATGAGCTTCTACTCTTTCTCCAGAGGATTGACTTAGGTTCATTAACTCCTCTCGCATCCGCTCTTCAAAACCTTCACACCTGAATTTAGTGAGGAAGGCCAACTTCAGATCGTCCCATGTGCCAAAAGTTTCTGCTGCTTGTCTCTCATACCACTGAAATGCCGCGCCCTTGAAAGTGGTGGGGAGTATTGCTAACCAATGCTCAGGGGTTCTGACATTGTTAGCCACACATGCTACCATAAATTCTACTACATGAAGATCAGGGTCTTCATTGTACTCTCCCTGAAAAATTGGCAATGGGACTACGTTTGCTGGCCTGTCATCGATATTTCCAAGACGAATCTGACTAGGGAGGGGACCTTGAGTCGCCATGGGGACTTCTGTAAAGAGTGCTTTTAGGGCGTCAAAGGAGGCTTCTGCTGTGAGCTCGTTCTCAACCTTGATTCTTGCCTTCTCTCTTCTTATGTACCTCTGGACTCGTTCTAACGCCTGCCTCTTGATTGCATCATTCATCAGGGGCTTGGCTCCAACCAGTTGTTTAGTATTCAACAAAATAGAATCAGAGAGGGGCTTCAGTCTCTGGGGGATTCTCTGGCCAACATCTCTTCTACTTCCTTCTTTTCAACATCTCTGAATTCGGCTTTCAAACCACTACAGAGGGGGAGATATTATGTTCTGAAAGTATCAAAACTCACTCTTCTTAGGATCGTTGTTGTGCCATCATAATAATGCCAGCTTCTTCTGAGGGTTTCAACAATGTATGTTGTGAAAAACACTCTGTCTACCAACTTCCAGTGGGTTGCTAATTGAACAAACAAGAGATTTTCAGTGCACCAAGCATCCCACGTATCTTGCTGTTGAGCATCCACGAACAAATTCCAACTCTTTTCCTTCTTGTTTTCGTGAACCTCCACAAACCACGACTCCTGAAGCTTCTTCACAATCTCCCACTTGATGATGTCTGGAAACTTCTCAATGAATGCCAAATTTTCCATGAATGGTCATTCTCTCTGTTTCTACTCTTCAGTTTGTTCCCAAACAGTTTGCCACCAAGATGCAAGTTTCTGCTGCTTCAACAGGAAGAGGAAATAGTCCACCACATAGAGCATGCATCATGATGGTGATATGTTTCTGCCATTGTGGGATGAACTTCTTGTGGATAGTGGCTTTGATAACGAGAATCTCCAACTCTTCAATGAAAGAAGGAACTTTGAAAACATCCATTGAATTCTCCTCTTCTTGGCAATGCCATTTCCTTCATTTTCAGCCTCTTCTAATGCTTGTTGATGGCAAGTTTCCCCAGCTGCGTACCAAAAACATGGAACCCCAAGAGAGACACCAAGGAAAAGGGGATTCTACTACAAGAAAATCTATCTTGTAACATCAACAATATTTTATTTCATTCTTTTGATAACCAAAACAAAGAAAACAGCAAATCTTCACGCAACATCATAGTAGATATCTCCCACGGATTTGATAGATTCAACCATAATATTCAACATCTTCATAGAATCCATCAATAGAACAATGAACACAAAATAATACACCATCTTTGAATGTAAATCAATCACATAGTATTCATCTTCAATGTCTTCATAGTCTTCTCTCTCAATCTCTCATATACAATTACACTGTTTTGATAGAATTGGCTCTCTCTCTCTCTCTCTCTCTCTCTCTCTCTCTCTCTCTCTCTCTCTCTCTCTCTCTCTCTCTCTCTCTCTCTCTCTCTCTCTCTCTCTCTCTCTCTCTCTCTCTCTCTCTCTCTCTCTCAATAGTACATCATCTCCTCACTACAATACTCTCATAATGACTCTCAATAATCCTTCTTAGGTCGTGCATGCACCTCCCAAGAGGTGTGTCTGATGTGAAGAGGCACCAGAGCCACTACAGTGTCTCTTCATAGCTCACTATTGTCACTGTCACTTTAGTCTTCAGCAGCTGCTTCTTCCATTTATTTTAGCTATTTTGAACTTAGATTGATCCTTTCCAAAAGTTAAAAAAATTTCCCAAAGTCACACATACATGCTACAGAACACTTACAGAAGATCTACAGAATAGTACAATACAGGACCAGAGCAGATACAAAATAGTTACAGAGCAGAGACAGAGGCTCTACAAAAGGTTTACAGAGGATTACAGAAGGTTATCAGAACCTCATAACTCATACTAAAACCATTCCAAACTATCAAAAACTATTCAATAAACTTTCAAAAAATTTCAATCTTCATCAAACATCAATCCATGATTCATACAGAAGAAAATCATAACAAAACAGAAGCTATACAGAAGGTATACATAACCAATCAGAACCTCAACAGAACCTATCAGAACATCATAGAGCTTCATATTTCTACTAAGAATCATCATGAACTTTCAAAACATAATCAATACCATCCAAAACACTCTCAAACACTTCCTTTAACAACTATACATCACTCTAAATCCATCTAAAATCAATCATTCAGTCCTCAAAATCAACAAAAATCAGTCAAAAATTCAGTCTTTTTCCACTCTCAACAGCTTAGGTCCCTAGTGTGTCATTCCTTTGCATACAATTCACTGAGTCAACCCCTGAAGCTTGCCCAATCATTGACATTTTGAATATAAAGCACCTATTATCATTGTCAATGGCTTGCCCAAGAAATAGGCTACCATGGAAAATTCTGTATGCACAATGTTGCTATAACTTTAGAAGACGATGGTCAAGCATTTTTTTGAAAACTAAAAACCCCTAACGAAACTATAGTTTGGTTTGATTTTTGTTAGCTTAGATGTTTGCATCACTGTTTTTTTTATTGTTTTGTAGTTGGATTTCTTGTGTTTGGAAACTTAATAGCCTTGGTCGAGTTTGGTATTTTTTTTGTTGGAGCTAGAGTTTGCAAATAGTTGTTGAATATTGTGGAATAGGTAAGTTTTTTTGTTGAAACTCTTACACATCATGGGGATGATGGATTTGTAGAAAATGTCTGGATCTAGAGCATGGCTATGGAGGTTGAAAGAGGAAGAGTGAGCTCATGAGGTAACAGACATCAAGACCAAGTGTCACACAAGTGAATTAGGTTCCAAGATGGAAGCTTGGACTCATAAACACAATCTTGTGTAGTGGACTAACAATGACACAGACACTTTACAAAAGTACTATGACATTGCATTCAAAAAGAGAGCAAGTACAATGCTTTATAGGAATAGACTAGGCTACACTTTCCACCACTATGCAAATGGGATTTTGTATCCTGAGCCCACACTGCTCCATACAAAGAGACCAAGCTGAGTGTGATTGCCAATATCTCAACACCCCTCCTCAATCACAACTAGAGAACTACAAAGTGTATAGAGGCTTTAGTGAGCAACCACCTAAAAAGTGTGGGCACACCACAAACATGGTAAACACGAGAGGTTGTCACAGAAAATGCTAAGTGTGGGTATCAAAGACGTGGTGGACATTCAAATGCTGTAACAAGGGCCTCACAAAGTGTATAGAGGCTGTAGTACAAGATTACATGAGGAGTTTACAAGCTTATGTCAAAAGCATTAGGGCTAGCAATACAAGGCTAAAAAAGTCTATTAGAAATAGAAGGACCGATGAGGTTTGTCCTTCTCTTGGTGGACTTATTCTTCTTTTGCTCCATGGTCTTCTTCTTCTTTAACAACAACTAGCTAGGCCTATTGGGACCTCTTCTTGGTATGACAGAATTTCTCTGTGTGCTCGATCCTTTTGCAGAAATCACATACCAATTGATCTATCTTGCCCTTACACCTCTGGTACCTACATATAACATTTGTTCATCTTTAGAGATGCTTGGTTCTTGTTTGGAATTTACTTTCTTTTCTTTTTCTAGCAGGGAGGCCTTAATGTCAACCAATTTAGGACTAGGTATATTGATCAATGTAGTTGACACATTATTATAGTCAGGAGGTAGGCTTTTTAACAACACACCAATATAAATATCTTCATCCATCTTGAGATTAATTCCTGCAAGCTGAGTTAAGAGACTTTCCATGTAGTTTAAGTGAGTTGCAAGATATGTGTTTGATTTCATATGTATCCTAAAAAATTCAATCAGTAATCCATACTTAGATGACTTTGATTATGCACCAAACAAAGTATCTAATTTCTTCCATGTATCATTAGAGGTTTCATAGGTATCCACATGGTGGATGTAGCTGTTATCCAATTCCAGCTTAATGATGACATGTGCTTTGTCATCATTCTTTTGCCAAGTAACTAAAAGGTCCCATCCTGAGGCTTCTTCTCCTTGCCATTGGTAATGGCCCAAAGACCCTTCTTCATCAGAATTGTGTCAAGAGACACAAGGAATGTAGTGTCAAATAACACTTGATAAGTATCAATAGATATTATGCTTTCAGGCACTTGAGTTTGATGCTTTGATGCTTAGATTTCTTCCCTCCTTGCTGAATTGATGGAAAATGCTTGTTGGAATCAGCTTCAAAATGGCTTCACTTGATTGAGGTTTATCAGTAGCCAAGTTGAGTTGCAATGTGTTGAAAAACACAAGCAATGGTAGCATAAAAATTCACTATGCTTGATGCTTGTACTTCAGTGAAAGCTTCAAATCTTCAAAATCTTTCCAAGGCTTGCTTGTTGGATACTGAAATCTTGTTGGAAACTTCAATTCTCAGTGGACCAAAGTGGCAGAGGTTTGGTTTAACTGGCAAGAGAGAGAAAATGAAGAAAAAAATGAGCTTGAAGGTAAGTGGCTATGGTTGCCAGTTACGGTTTCAGGATAGCAGCCTGATATTTTGGTTGTAGCAGCATACCCAATGGACCGTGTGAGTTGAAATTTTGTCAAGAGGTAGGTCGTGTGATAAAATTCAAAAGCCCTATGGTAGCCCTTGACATTGTGAGGCATGATGATGGTGCCATCAGTTGAACAGCAATAGGTTGTGGCTATGGCTTCCTGCAGTTCCACCTCTGAGTAATCTTGTAATATCTCTTTGCTGAAGTGGAATTTTCTCAATCCTTATTAGCTAAAGTAAGTCACCTATGTGACCAATAGATGCCCTATGATAACTCATGGAATAAAGCTCATAGCAGGGAGAGAGAGTAGGTCCAATTTACAACAAATGAAATTTGCACTAGATCTGTGTTTTTCAATAATGTCGAGATGTATGTTGCACAATCTCAGGCAATTTTGGGTTGGAAAGATGCATCTTGATCTAAGAAACAACTTTTGAGAGAAAATATTGAAGAGATATGGCCTGCTTGAAGAGATATGGCTGCTCCAACAGAGGTAGATAGGTGTTGTCTATGGAAACCAAGAGAGATGGAGTGAAGATGGAGGTGGAAGATGAAGGGTTTATGTCAAGCTGAGCTAACCAAAGATTGAGAGGAGCTAAAGGAGTGATTAATAGAGATGAGCCATGCCCAACTAGGCTCTGATGCCATATAGAAAATGTTAAATCTAGAGCACAACTATGGAGGTTGAAAGAGGAAGAGTGAGCTCATGAGGTAACTGACATCAAGACCAAATGTCACACAAGTGAATTAGGTTCCAATATGGAAGCTTGGACTCATACACACAATCTTGTGTAGTGGACTGACAATGACATAGACACTTTACTAGAAGTACAAAAGTACTATGACATTGCATTCAAAAAGAGAGCAAGTACAATGCTTTATAGGAATAGACTAGGCTGCACTTTCCACCGTTGTGCATATGGGATTTTGTATCCTAAGCCCACACTGCTCCATACAAAGAGGCTAAGCTGAGTGTGATTTTCAATATCTTAACAAGATTCATGAGCACTTTACATTGCATTTGTTAGTTGCACTGCACTCAGGGGGTCGTCTCTTGTTCTTATCAAAAACTTCCATGCCATGGGTTGGATTGAAGCACGTTTTGCACCATCATTGAGCACTAGCACGACATGAGGCCCACTGTAGTTATATGCAATAAATCTTAGTTGCACATGCACATGAGATAGCACCATTCAACAGCACGCATTGTTTATTACATGCACAAGAGTTGGGAAATTCATCATCAAGTTAGGAATCTTAGGTTGAGTGGGTAAGGTGGTTGGATGAGTTTGAGGGTCATGAAGGACACTACCAATTGTGAGATGGGTTGTTTTCTTGGTCATTATCTTGAGGACCATTACTTTTCTTGAGCGATAGTGAGATTTTGGGTGGGTGGAGTGGAGTATGACATTTCTTCTTGTTGAGCATTGAGAGGTGAGGTTAAGGATCTTAAATAATCAAGAAACTTTGTTTGCATTTTGCATGATGCACGAGCACATCTAGATAGGCTAGACACAATATTTTTAGTGCATACACCATTTTTGTGTGAGCATCAAATGATTGGTTGCATATCATGGATCCGTTATTGCATATTATATTGAATCATGTTTGATTGGGCATCCATTACCATACACTGAGCACATGCTTAAGAGAGTAGCAAGGAAGGAAGCCTACAGTTTTCTAGATGGCTTTTTTGGCTATAATCAAGTGCAAGTGCACCTGGATGACAGACATAAAACGACATTTGCAACAGAATGGGGGTGTTTACCTACATAGTCATGCCATTTGGGTTGACTAATGCACGTGCTATCTTTCAATGTCTTATGTGTGCTATTTTCAAGGACATGCTTAGAAAGTGGCTGGAAGTATTCATGATGATCAGTGTGTTCATTCCAGTTGGGAGGAGCACCTAGGAAAACTCTGCATAGTCTTTGAATGGTGTAGGAAATACAATCTCTCATCACTAAACCCCTTACAATGCTAATTTTGGATAAAGCATGGATGTATCATAGGGCACATAGTCTCAAAAAATGACATTGCTACCCACTTTTCTAAAGTTAGAGTGATTGTCGATTTATTGCCACTAACTAACTACAAGGGAGTTTAGTACTTCCTTGGCCACATGGGTACTATTGGTAGTTTATGTTGAATTACACACTCATTGGATGACCACTTTATAAGTTGTTGATTGCATTTTAGTGGATTGAGGAGTGCCAATGCACTTACAAAGAATTGAAAAAGGCTCTCACCACTGTGCCTATTCTACAAGCCCCAGATTGGTCCATTACCTTCCACGTGCACATATTGATGCATCGAAAGTTCACTGTGGGAGCAATTTTGAGCCAACCTGGAGAGCATAACTTGAATTACCCAGTGAGCTTTGCACTTAGACAACTCATCACTGACACAAAAATGAACTACTCCACAACAGAAAGGGAAGGGCTCACTATGATGTTTGTTATTAATAAATTTTGACATTATCTTCTAGCTACACCATTCACCTTCTTTATTGTTCATCATCAAAAGCATTGCTTTATCTTGAGAATAAACCCTGTGCAATAGGATGGATTGCTCGATCGTTACTTTTGCTATTAGAATTTTACTTCTTTGTGGTAGTACGCAAGGGCAAACAACATTACATGGCCGACCATATGTCTCACATGTCCACAGGAGAAGATGTTGGGCAAGGCATTGTAGATAACCTACCCAATGTGCATATGTTTAGAATGTCTAGCAATAAAAGAGATTTGTTTAGAGCAAATCTTACACCTTATTGGGTTGACGACATAGTCCACATCCTTCAACATGGATTGCTTGAATGTCCAATTGAGAAGGGTAGGCTAAATGCTTCATTCTAAGGATTTAACCTTATCAATTGATTATCAGTCAACTCTACTGATTAGGACAGGATGGAGTGTTGAAGAGATGTGTTTGTGAGCATGAGATGCATGATGTGCTTGTGGAAGCTCATGGTGGATTTACTGGAGGACACTTCAATGGGGACACTACAACAACACATAAGGTGCTCTAGTCCCAATTGTGGTGGCCTACACTATTCTATCATGCAGCTAAGTTTGTGAAGCATTGTGATGAGTGCCAATAAACCAAAGTTCCTATTCATAGGGATAAGATGGAGTTGAACTCAATAATAGCACGCCAACCATTTGAAAAATAGGAAATTGATTTCATCGGTCCAATCCAGCCATGTAGCATGATACTCACAAGCAAGGTATATAATTGTATCCATAGACTATCTCACCAAGTGGACTATATAATAAAGCAATTTTCATATTTCTTTAATTAGAAAATTAGCCTAGTTTGGATTGGACTATAAAAGGCAAGAGGTCTAGTTTGGATTGGACTATAAAAAGCAAGAGGTTGCCAATGTAAGTCATCTTTTAATCATTTTGCACATCTCCACTTCTTGGAGCTTGAAGGTATTTCCTTCCCCACCATTGTAAGGGGTGAGTTCCTTGCAGCAACCAAACTGACTCTCAAGTTTCCATAGCTTCAACATCTCTTGTAATTCTTGGTTGTAAGACATCTTGAATTAAGAAATGGCAAGCTATGGTTTCTAGCGTTTCTTGTTAATTCGACATTTCATGTTACTCTTATGTTAATTTCCATTGAAGTGGCAACCTTCTTTACATTGGTGTCAGAGCATGGACTTTAATCCATGGGAAGAGTCATTTTCATGGAGAAATTAGTCACAGGGACAGGCAACAGGTAACTAGAGTACCAAGATTTGGTCACTGGGTTTGGTACAGTTCAAATCGTGACTAGTCAGAGTTCTCTGTAACAAGTCGGGATTAAATTTGGAGGTTTCTTGAAGGAGATCTTGAGGAAGATGGAGGTTCTTGGCCAAAATAACAGGTCATGGTCAAATGGAGGCCCATTTTGAAGGGTTCTTGACCCTAATTGGAGTCTAACTGGGATTACAAAAGTTAAACTGTGATTACTTTTTTCTCTTTCTTCTTCCTCTCAAGAATTTCTCAAGCTTTCTTCCAAGATCCATGGCTTCTACTGATTCTATCTTCTTTCAATGATCTCTACTTTATAATGAGACATCAAATCTTGATTCTCCATGTTCTAAGCTTTCTAAAGAGTACCCAAATGACTTAGTTGAGGCAGTTTTCAGCATGTGGTATATGAGGACTTGTTTGCGCCATTTTTGTTGATCAGATCCTCCCCTCCTACATGAAAAATTCAAGAAAATGAGCTTGGCTATGACTTTAGCAAGCCTTGACAATGATCCTTCAAGTCTTCCAGCAAGCATACTAAACTATCTCTCATTCTCTTGATCATTCTTGATTTCTCAAACCCTGGCTATGGCAAACTTATGACAGGGGTGAGTTTTTTTGAAATTTTCTTTAAAAGATCTGAGGGCTTTTATTCTATCAAGCTTCCTGGAGCTTCCTCAACACTCAAGGGACTGACATTGATGCATTCTTGGACTTGAAGATTCAAAGAATGGTGGCTATGGAGTCAAAACAGGGTAGCAAGCTTTAAGAATCCAATTCTTGGATTATTTTCTTCAATTTCATGGGGCTTTTTTTCTAAACCACTCTAGGGATCTTTCTTCTACTTCAACCACTCAAGATATTGAAGAATCTAAGCAATGTATTCAAGATTAAAGCCCAATCTTCTCTTGGATTGCAATTAGGACAAGGATTGAAAAATTTTGCCAAAAATCTTCATCAAATAGGCTTCAAATTTCAGGGATTATCATCTACGCTATTCAATGGAGCTGAAGACTTGATCTATATTCCATTTTTGGATCAAATTTGGAGCTAATGAGTTGGTTATGGAGTTATTCTTCTCTTGATCAATGGCTATACTCAAGAATAAGATCTATCAATCTTTGTTACTAGAGGATTGACTTAAACAATGTATTCTTCTTCAATCATTGAAAGAGGTATTCCTACTACTCTTCTTTAATCTCTGCAACCTTCATTCAATTGTTGTTGCATTTCCTATTGCTGAAGGAGAGGTTGAGTAGAGTACTATTGCATTGTTGATTGATCATTGATTGATTACATTGAGCTTCAATTTCATCATTGATTGATTGAACCATAATGCTCAAGTAACCAAGCACGAATTGATTAATAAATCATGCCAATTATAATTAGCCCATTGACATTGATTGAATCATTACTCCTTACTTTGTTGCTTGATCAGCCCATAGTATAAACCCATGCAATTTCCTTTCAATGATGCTAAAGATTTGCTTAACCTCTAACTTTGGGGTCTTTTTTTATTCAACCCATTGAGAATACCCAATAAATTGTAAAAGGTGAGCATAGTAAATCAGCAAGTCACTGATTATTATAGGCAAATCTTTCTCATCCTCATTTTCATACATTTTACCTTTCAATTCTTGCATACCATGAAATGGAAAAATCGTGATTTAGCCATGCATATCATGCCTTGATTGTTAGAACACTAGCTTTGCCATGTATATTCCGATCGAGGAAAAAGGTCAAAGCCGGACAAGATAGCAAGACAATAGAGAGGTGACCTATTTATGACTCCATAGGGGTGCACAACTTGACCCGAAAGAAACTTTGCACACCTTTCGAAGTTTCAGAGCCCATTTAGGTGCCCATCCTATAGTTTTATCCCTCACCACAAGTGGTGGACCACGGAAGACCGCTTGAGAAAGAGTGGATGAAGATTTGAAGACTCATGGTACCAAACAGAGCAAAATAGGGTAATTAGTGACAATTTTGATCTGATATATAGGTCTACAGGTACTTTGCAGTTGACTTCAAGTGGGTGATTGAGCCTTCAGGTCATACTTTAGTGCCCACAGGTGGTTTTTGATGATCTATGACCAAAGGGTTTGAAACAAGGTCCAAATATTGAATTTACAGGCTATTACAGGTTGATGTCTAATCCTTGATAGTCATAAAGAATCAATAACAAAAATGGGATATTTCACTCTAAAATATTGGTTCTTATGCTCAATGCGTATAGGACAAAGTTAGCTTTGACCCTAGCTATATAACACTTCATTTGGACCAATGAATCAAAAGTTTTGGCCATTTTAGTAACATGTGGTCATTGTGGATAGCACTGGGACTGGTTGACAAGGTACACTGTTTTGATTTGAAGCAACCACATACCTCTTTCAAAATTGTTATTTCAGTAAATATGGTATATCTACGTGTATGCATAGCCTATCATGGAGGATGAGATTAATGAGCTCTCTAGTGTGAGTCCACTAGTCTCCCCTATGCATCTAAGATCAAAAGGCACATCAATACCCTAGGTAATGCTACAAAAGTAGAACCTAGATGCCACAGATGAATGAACCGTCTAAGAGCTTTAGTAGAAAGGCCTTGAACTAGGGGAAAAGGAAAAGTTTGAAATTTTCTCACAACACTAATATCAACTCTTGTAACCTTACCATTAGGAGAAATTCTCAGGTGAAACCCCATGCTACGGCAAGTGTTAAAGCAATGGGTGGAAAGACCTCATGAGCATGGAGTGATCGACTTGCTGGACCATGATGTAGAGATTTCATGGTCTAAATCTTTACAACAAGTGAATGCTTCTGGGAGGGCATGAAAATGCACACAATCTTACATGTTGTTGCATTACGTGATTCCACACAGAAAGGAGTTGTGGATACAAGAGTAGGAGTTAGTGTACTTAGCCACACAATATTGCAAGCTTGGGAAAACCCACTGGTGGAAACTGCATGGTTTAATGTTACAATAGCAAAAAAAATGAAGGTCAGACCATTCAGAGTGCTAAAAGAGTGGCTTCTAAAGATAGCAAGAGTTGGATTCTCGATTAACTTCATAGTCATGAAGGGGGTGGACTACGATATTTTGTTAGATAGGCCATGTATGAGAAATGCATGAGTGAATTAGAAGATTGGGATAATGGCCTGATATTCTTGGGCAATATGACGAAAGATGTTTAAGAAGAGATGGACACTTGGAAAACCTCACTAGTTGACCTTGATGCTATCTCTTCATTGCTAAAGGTATCTCACAAGGAAAGCACAAACATGGACCCTTAACTAAGTATATTATTTTCCCTAAGGATGAATGTGATTGGATGCATGTATTGGTAACCATTAACTTTCCATTCTCAGACAATGAGGATGATTATCAGTAAGCTATAGAAGTAGCTAGCAAACCCAAAGGAGTCATAGCTTTTGAGTTACCCAAGAATGATGCCACATTATCAGTACCTCTCTGCATGATGGCCAGGAGTTGCATTAGCCCAACCACCACCTAATTACCTACCATGTACTAACTAATAAATTGGCAACTCCATGTAATTCTTGAGTACTTGACGAGAGAGCTAACGGGTAGCCCAGTTGCTGCAAACTTTGAACCTCTTAAGGATCTCATGGAGAATCCAGAGTGGAAATGGACTTGGGTGCATGTCCTAAATTTGTTGTACAATTGGGCCCTCATTGTAGACAAGAAAAGTTCTATGGACAGGAGCCATGGGAATGATGAATAGCCTGTAGCATGAGGATTCGGGTGATAAGTATGAAGATTGCGGTCCAATGATGAGAAAAGTGAGGAAGAAGCTGAAACTGTAGAATACGACATAGAGGGATGAGTGATTGAGTAGATACAAGTGGACTCTAAACCCTGAGAGGCCAGTACCTTTAGAATGGAAAGAGGAGTCTTCAAGGAAAATTGTGATCGTACGTGGTTAGAGCACCTGGGCGTAGTGGACCATGAGCAAGTTGGATTAATGCAATTAGGTGCTACACCACTACTTAGAATGGAATCAATCTCAGAGCTATAGCCACCAGAGGAAACTCCATCTTCCAGTGAAGGTTGTGAGTTCAACCCTGAGTTAGAAGTTAGCTCTAAAAGTGATCTGGAAATCCCACAATCACCTAAGACTGAATGCACAAAAGGTGACCTCGCGGTCCATCGGAGGTGGAAGAGGCTCAAAGAAGAAAGAAGAAAACAAGCCAAGTCCTCTAAAACTGAATGATGAAAGAAACCACATTACCTGGGCAAACACTTCACTAAATAAAAAAAGGGAGACTTCATAGTGGTGTTGGTAGGCGACAAACAAGTAGGACAGGTTAGTGAACCCATCTAAGGACCCGCTAAAGTTAAAGAAGTCAATTTGGCAAGGGAAGGGGGCAAGCCGTGTACATAGTTGAATGACTTAATTTAGCATGAGGAGCACAATCTCATTAATCTCTTACGAGAGTATGGGGAGGTATTCGCTTGGTCCTTAGAAGTGCTAAAAGGAATCGACTCGAGTATTGTGACTTACAACATTTCTATGACCCCCAATGTGACACTAATCAAACAAAGACCATATGCTGAATGCTGGATTTATTTACGAGATTGAGCACACAGACTAGGTATCACCCATAGTAATTGTCGTGAAGAAGAATGGGAAGATTTGAGTGTGTGTGAATTACAAAAAGCTCAATGCAATGTCAAAGATAGATAATTGGCTTCTAGTTGGTGTCTTGGGTTGGGGCATTCTCCAACCTTGCAACTTCTCTTTGCCACTATCTTAGGAGCGGAGGTTTCTACCTCTACATTCGTAACCTATTTCCCTTTGATCAGTGTGGTAGCACTATCAATTTTGAGAGTTATCTTGGCATTTGCCCTCTTCCTTCTCCTTCTTTGGCTCTTTTTCCCTCAGATGTTGCATCTAAGTTTCTAGGTCTAGGTAATGAGGTACCAACTTGCTTCATTTGGGCTCAAGTCATGATGTTGAGTGGGATTGGTGTGGCTTCATCATCAGGTGTTTCAACACTAAAGAGTTCAATAGGTATTGATGGCAAAATTGCCATACTAGCGGAGGGTTTCCATCTAGGGCAATTAGTATTGAAATGTGAAACTCCACACTCTAGACATCTCAAGTCAGGATGGCCTTATCCATGTTTTCTTGCTTCTTTTTAGGGAAACAATATAAAATGTGCTCGGAATGTCCACAAGTCCAACATGTTCAAAGAGGAGAGAGAGATAGGGAAAACACCATATCCATGAGCCTTCAAGCTCTCAAGCTCATTCTTGCATGTTCCACACACTAAACTGAAAAGCACACACTCTACAAGATAAAGTGACCTAGTGTAAATGTAGACTAGACGGACTAACTCTAGTCAGGTTACTAACTAACTACTAACCCGACTTATTTAATGTAGTCACATGTAGACAGCTGTACACACTAGCTGTCATAGATGTCGGTCATAGATGAAGACACGCTGGCAGTGAGCTTGATTTCTAACACTCCCCCTCAAGCTCAAAAACAAAACTCAAATCATCTGCATCACTCCAAGTAGCTGTCTAAAGTGAATGAACTTATCTTTACCAAGTGATTTGGTAAAGATGTCTGCTACCTGGTCTTCAGTCTTCACATGCTCCAAGTCAATCTGATCTGCTAAAACCATTTCCCTGATGAAATGGTAGTGAACCTCAATGTGTTTTGATCTTGCATTATAAACAGGATTGCTTGCTAACATAACACTGCTCAAACTGTCACAGTACAGCTTGACTTTGCTATCCAAGTGTACTCCTAAGTCATTCAACAACTTCTGTAACCACTTAGCTTCACAGGCCGCTAAGGCCGCACCACGATACTCTGCTTCCGTACTAGACAATGCAACTATAGGCTGTTTCTTACTCTGCCAACTGATCATGCTACTACCCAATCCAAATGCATAGCCGCTGGTTGACCTCCTATCATACGTGCAACCAGCCTAGTCAACATCAGTGTACCCCATCAAGTCAAGGGGTTTCCCATATGCATAAAACAGCCCATGATCTGTGGTACTCTTTACATATCTCAGAATTCTTCTGACTGCATCCAAGTGTGGTTTGCGAGGCTTCTGCATGAACTGACTGATCAGCCCCACAGCATAACTCAAGTCAGGTCTAGTGATCGTGAGATAGATCAAGCTGCCTACCATCTGTCTGTACATAGTAACATTCTCAATCTCTGTCCCAACATCAATCTACAGCTTGACATTCTGCTCCAAAGGCGTATCCATAGGCTTGCAATCAGCCATACCATATTTCTGTAACATGTCATGAGCATACTGCTTCTGTAGCAGCCATATGCCTTGAGGTGTAGAGACAACCTCAATCCCCAGAAAGTATTTCAGCTCTCCAAGGTCCTTGACCTTAAACTCAGCCTGTAAACATGTCTTTATTTCAGCAATCCCATTTTCATCATCTCCTATAATGATTAAGTCATCAACATATACAACTAGGAAAACATAGCCACTATCTGTCTTCTTCACAAACAGACTATGATCAGCATCTCCCAATCGGAAACCATGTTGCTGTAAATAACTGCTGATGCGAGCATTCCATGCTCTGGGTGCCTGTTTCAGCCCATATAATGCCTTTTTCAGCTGACATACATGTGCTGGAAATTCTGGATGTACATAGCCTTCAGGATGTTCCATGTAAACCTCTTCTTGTAATTCTCCATTGAGAAATGCATTCTTTACATCCATCTGCCATAGTTTCCAGCCTCTAGCTGCTGCCAAAGCAATCACAGTTCTAACTGTAGCCATCTTTGCTACAGGGCTGAAAGTCTCCACATAATCAAGACCATATTGTTGCGCATACCCTTTTGCAACCAGCCTAGCCTTATATCTTTCCAATGATCCATCTAATTTACATTTTACCTTATACACCCACTTGCATCCAATAGGTGTTTTGCCCTCAGGCAACTGTACCAAATCCCATGTACCATTTTCAGCCAAAGCTGAATATTCCTCATCCATAGCAGCACGCCAATTCTCATCTGCAACTGCCTCATCAAACTTACTTGGTTCTCGAAAACCTGTTACTTTCGTCATATAAGCATAATGACAGGCTGAATATCCAGTGTAAGTATACCTGTCAAAAGGTCGTCTGACCCTCTCTGATCTCCTGAGCTGTGGCTCACTGTGAGCTTGCCTATCATGAGGCGGCACATAACGGCTCTGCCTAGCACCTGGCGTCATAACAGACGGAATCCCCAATTCACTGTCTAAGCTGTCACTGCTAGATGAATCATAACCTGCAGTGAGTGGACCTGTTACATCTTCAAAAACCTTTTCTTTTCCCTTATCCGTTCTCCCCCTCACTGACATATCCCTGTCAGTGGATGCAGTAGTGCGACTCCGTAATCGTCCTGTCCAAGGACTCACTGTAGATGATACATCACCTGTCTGACCACTCATGGAAGTACTCTCTACAGGAGTATTTTCAGCATGACTCATACTAGGTGAGCCATCAGTAGGCACTGCAACAGGATTCCCATACCAGGATGCTAACTCATCAAATACCACATCTCTGCTTATGAGTGTCTCATGCATAGAAGGTACATAACACTTATAAGCTTTCCGTTCCTGTGCATATCCTATAAACACACTTTTCACTGCCTTAGGATCCAATTTCTTCCTCTTCTCATCCGGTATATGCACATATGCAATGCTGCCAAATACCTTCAAGTGTGAAATGTCAGGTTTATGACCATACAACCGCTCATATGGAGTGACATCATGAATCCCTGTTGTAGGGGTTCGATTCAGCACATAGACAGCAGTCACCACTGCTTTAGCCCAATAACCATTTGGCAAACATTTTTCATTCAGCATAGCTCGAGCTGACTCCATCAAAACCCTGTTTTTCCTCTCTGCAACACCGTTTTGCTGCGGTGTGTAACTGCATGTGAGTTGTCTTCTGATCCCATGTTTAGCTAGATACCTGTCAAAGTAGTTTGAGACATATTCACCTCCTCCATCTGATCTCAAGCATAATATGTAACAGTCCAATTCATTTTCAGCATGTTTCTTGAAGTCTTTGAATGCATCAAACACATCATCCTTATGCTTCAAAATATAAAGCCAAGTGTACTGCTGAAATCATCAATAAATGAGACATGATACCGTGCACCGCCAAAAGAAGCATTATGTGAAGGACCCCAAACATCAGAGTGCACCAACTGTAAAGGCCTAGTGTTGTTTTTTACATGTCTCATGAAAGGAAACCGTGCTTGCTTCCCAAACTGACATGCAGGGCATACATGACCAAAATCATTATACTTGAATTTAGGTAATCCAAGTACTACTTCTTTCTGCTGCATAGATTTCAGCTTTTGTACATTGACATGTCCAATCCGCTTGTGCCAAATCTCTACATCCCGAATGGCACTCTCATCATGAGCAAACATGACTGCCTTGAGTCCCGGAATGGTCGCATCCAATGTAAACATCCTGCCATCCCGTCTGCCCTTGGCAATTAACTTGCAGCCATTTCCATACTCCTCAATGAAACACCCATCTTTGTTGAACCTCACTTGCAAATTCTGTTCTGCCATTTGACCCACAGACAACAAATTCTTTGTTATGGTTGGTACATGTAATACATCATGCAGGCCTTTCTTCTTGCCATCAGGCATCATAAGAGGAACTATCCCTTTATGCTTTATGTCATGTTGGGTGTCATCCCCAGTACATACATGACCATGTGTACCTGCAACCATCTCATCAAACCACTCTCCATGCGGGGTCATGTGGTTTGACGCTCCAGAGTCAATGTACCATCTGTCATCTCTATCATGTCTTGATGCATTTTTAGATACATGCTGCATGGCAAAGAGTCTATCAACTGGCTCATCATGAGCACCACTAGAAGATGCATAGTGCCCATGCTGTCTACCCTTTGCCTTCATATCTCCCTGCTTTTTGTAACAATCCTTTGCAATATGCCCATACCAGCCACAATAATGGCAGTCCTTGTCCCTGTTGGACTGATCAGACGACTGCCATGAACCAGATCCACCACCTCTACCTCGGGGTGATCTCCCCCTGCCTCTAAACCCACCAGATCCACGCTGGCCTTGTGTATTTACACCATGCCAATTACTCTACTGCTGCTGCTATCCATAAGCATTACGAGTGTCACCACGACCTCGAAATGAACCACGACCTCTAGATCCTCTGCCACGCTGGCTAGAGTATAACACAGTGTCTCTACTCTGAGATGCACTGGAACCTGTATTCAAACCAAGTTTGACTTCCTCATGCAGCAACAAGGCAACTAGCTCTTCCCAGCTAGGGGGCTCTTCTCTGACAGAAATGGAAGTGTCAAAAGCTTTGTACTCTTTGCCTAAGCCATTCAAAGCAACAGCAATCATATCATCTTCTGATACACTTGAGCCAATAGTAGCAAGTTGATCAGCTATGGTCTTAATCTCCATGATATATATCTGGATGCTCTTGCCATTCCTAGACATGTTGTTGAACTGTTGTTTCAACTGGATCTTTCTTGCATGTGTCATGGTTCCATAATTTTTCATCAGTATGTCCCAAGCATCCTTCGGAGTCTCACATCCAGTGATTTGAATTACCATAGCATCAGATATACATAAGGAAAACCAATGCAGCACCTTGCATGCTCTTTCATTCCATAGCCTGTAGGCTCTTTTCTGTTCATTTGTTGGATTGTGTGCAGGCAACTCTGGAGCAACTTCATCTCCTGTACATAGATCCCAATAACCTCTGCCAATCAGAAAGTTTTTCATTCTGAATTTCCATAATGCAAAGTTATTATTATCCAACTTCTCTCCAACTATTTGAGTGATATTGTCAGTCCCATGTGCATTAGCCATGATGCAATAGACTGTCTATCAAGTGCCTGACTCCCTGCAGACCAATAAGTATGACTGACTAAGTTCAGTCCGTAACAGTTTATGACAGTTTTTTGCACTAAATTACAGAAAAAAACCAGGGTATTTCAGCCCACTGACACCCCAAAACAACCCACAAACAAGTGGTCTCAACTGTAGATATAACTGTCAATACATAAGCTATGTGTTTGCTTCAGCTTAAGCTTTCGTAACCTCACTGCCAGGGTACATACATGCAGTCTGAAAACTGTAAACTATGAGTAACCAGCAGCAATTTCAAGTCCAAAACTGAGTGTAATCATGTCATACATGTTCCAAAATCTCCCAGGTAGCTGCTAGTACATTTGGCAGTCAAGACATGAGCATAAAGGCACAGAACAGTGCATAACCAACACATACAAGTGTCAACAAATTCAGTTGCAGGTTGCAGTCAACCAAAATTCAGCATAACAAGCTCCAAACCACTTCAAAGTGTCTTCAAACCAAATCATACATTTGCTCCAGTATAACAAGGTCAATGCATAACTATGTAGTGACCATAGACTGTCTGTCTCTAATGAGCAAAGTCATACATTACTTCTACAATTTGTACTCAGCCAACAAGACAAGATTGCATTTGCTTCAGCTCCAAAAATTTCAGCATTCAGTAGCACTTAGTGCTTTTCTCAACCCATAAACATTCTGACATACACATGTCAGTACATACATCTCATAGATGTCACCAAATATCACACTATGCTTCAGTAAGGAACAAATGCTTGCTGTCCATATTAAATGACAATTTTCAGCCTGTCTGAAATGCTCCACATCTGAGTATTTCAATTACAAAAATCAGCTTGCAATGGATCACAACAAGTACATATGATCTCCAGCATATATTTATGCTCCAAGAGTGCTTCTGGGCTTGTCAGAGAGCTTCCAAAGCTCTTCAATGTGTTGCATATACCATGTATACTGTGTATACAGCAGTGCTGCCCTTTTTTTTTTCAGATCTGCCCACTCTGATCTCAGCTCATGTCAGAGCTTAAGGTCAAGCATTTGCCTCTTGCCATCTTAAAACACTTCATACCTATCATAACCAAGCATTTGATGACCAAATGCACTAGCATTTGATGAAGTGCAGCCCAACAACTGAGAGCAGGAAACAGTCGCAGTTCACGCAGATCTGTCCTCTGCTCCAGCAGCTCTATTTGCTGAGTTTGATGCTGATGGAGCACACACTAGTGCTCAATACACCCTTCACAAGGCTCTGAACAAGCCACAACCTGCAGCTTGACCCATAGAGTAGGTAATCACTCAATGCATACCTTCAGCTTACAATGGCATTCAGCCTATTTGAGAAAATGACACAAGTCTTCAACTGTAGATCATCTTCACTCCCTCTTGCTCCAAGAGGTCCACCAAGTAAAGCTCTGATACCATGTTCAAAGAGGAGAGAGAGACAAGGAAAACACCATATCCATGAGCCTTCAGGCTCTCAAGCTCATTCCTTCATGTTCCACACACTAAACTGAAAAGCACACACTCTACAAGATAAAGTGACCTAGTGTAAATGTAGACTAGACGGACTAACTCTAGTCAAGTCACTAACTAACTACTAATCCGACTTATTTAATGTAGTCACATGTAGACAGCTGTACATACTAGCTGTCATAGATGTCAGTCATAGATGAAGACACACTGACGGTGAGCTTGATTTCTAACACAACATGCTAGTGGTTCTTAGTTCACGCCTGCTCTTAGACCTCTACCTCTTCCTCTACCTAAAGCCATAACTGGCACTAGTAAAAAATCCATCAATATAGGATTACACTCCTCACCATAGGAGACACAAGGATTCACATACATTTTGTCCTCTAGTGGCTCCTCTACAAAGTGTAGCATAGCATTGCTCGGCGGATGGGTCACTATGGGTCCAAGCTGCCTTGGGATTCCCGTGGGGTTGATGTCCACTAGCTTCGAGTTATTGGGCAGTGGTAGAGCTAATGGATCTCCCTTTCTAAATTTTGACTGCCTATTCCCTGGATAGTAGGGCTAAGTATAGGGTTGTGAGTATGGGAGCCTTCTTGGAAAACAACCAGCAGTGCAATGCATCATGTCCAAACGTACCACAGTTTGCACGAGGCTGTGATTTGGGGTCATGACATCCAACTAGAAGATGATTCCCACCACAATGCACACACTACATGTGGGGTCGCATTGGCCTTCTTGGAATCTCTTGTAGATTGGCCAACTCCAACTTCAAATCAGCTATTTCTTGGTTTTGGTTGATATTTTTTCCCTTATCATGTGTGCCAAGCTTGACTTATCACTAGGGATTGTGGTTCTCTCGATACTCCTAGAGGTGATATTCTCTCGTAGTGTGACTCTTGAGCTTCTCTCTCTCAATAAGTCATCCACATGTATTGCATCTTCAAAGGTCATGGCTAACGCATCCCTTTGTAAGTTCGAGTTACTAGCTAAGGCCTTATAGAGCTCTTCATTTTGGATTTTGTTGATAAACACAATGGAGACTACTCTCTCATTGGGTTGCTCCACCACTGGGATCCTCTTGTAGAGACTTCTCACATAAGTGACATAGTCTCATATTTTCTCATTGTCTTTTTGGTTGACATTCATCAACTTGACAATGGTTGTCTGAGTATCCGGCCTTGAAAAATATTTTGATGAAAAGATCCTTTAGGTTATTAAAGTTATTGTGCTCAATGTTGTCTAGGCTAGTAAATCAAGTTCGTCCCTTGTCACCTAGGCAAAGTCCAAAAGCTTGAGCAAGGCATATAAAATCCTTGTTAAAAGAGGTTCAACCTTGTTGTATATAACAATTGAATACACTATAAAACCTTTGTTTGGCAATAAGGGGGATTGTGGCTTGCTTTCTAGTTTAATATCTTTTGCCTAGTCTTTCACTAAGGTAATGGCTATGTGAGATCCTACTCAAAGTATGTTGGAATTACCAAGAAGTCATCAATTATACTAGGTCCAATAATAGGGAGTCATTACATCATCCCATTGCTCCTAAATTTAGAAATGACCTCTTGATACCATAAATTTCTTTTTGCATTTTGGCTTGTTCTTTGTACATAGCTATGTTCAATTCCAACAACCAATCAAGAGGATCCTTGCCTCAGGTTTGAAGAGTTTGTAACATGTCTAGTAGATCTTTATTTGTGAGTTGGCTAATGTTAAACTTTATGGCAATTTGAAGCTCTGAATAGGCTCTCATATGTCTTGTAGCACATCCTCCCTGATTCTTTCTATCGCCATCTTGTCCACTAGTCCTTGGCTCATTTCTAGGTCTACTAGCTTCACTATTCTATCAAAGAGTTGTTGGATGGAAAGATTCTCAACTTCAAATTAGCATTTTATGTATTTAAGATTTTGAGATCTCAAAGCTAGAGTCTCTACTCCACTTCATAAGTGCATCAACTAAAGGGTCAGATAGATGGAAGCCTTCCACTCTTCTAGCATGATCGACCTTCCTGTGTCTTAAGGTTTGCTTTGTTTTTAGTTCTTGTAGGTAAATTTCACTCTTGTTGAGCTTTTGATTTGTGTGTGTGTTTTGCTCCTTGAATTTTGAGGGTTTGTCATTTTCACAAAATGTCCCTTCTCAAAGTTTTAGTCTCTTGTGTCAATCACCTCAGTTTCTTTTCATACTATGGACACTTCTTTTTTACTAAGTGTAATATGTTGTAGCACAATTGTCTTCAACCTTCCTATGTGGGTGCATGTTAACTCATTCCAGGAAGACGTGACATATGAAATGCAAAAAGAAAGGGAAATTTTTGTAATGATATGAGAAGCAAAAATCTAACCATCTTTCTAACACTTGTCATTTTGGATAGAAAATTATTTTGTAATGAGAGCCAGCTGTGCAAATTGTAATAACATTATGAGTGAGGCATGAGCATAAAAATCTTAGCCCAACAACTTGGAAAAGAGTCTTAAAAAATCAAAGAGTAAGTGCAATGTGAGAGAAGACAGGTCTAAGCCAAGGACATGGGAGAGTGCCCAAGAAAACCAAGCGTAAAAAAGTAAAACAAATAAAAAGATAAGCTTATTCTTGTGGTGTGCAATCTTGTGAGCTCTTTTTCTACTTATTGATTGCATCTGCCTTATAGGAGAGAGGAAGAGATTGAGAGAGAAAGGGAGAGCTCTTTTTTTGCTTCTTGCTTGCATCTTTCTTGTGGGGAAGAGAAAGAGGGAGAGGGAGAGTATGAGATTGAGTGATGAATCAATGCTCTTGCTTCCTCTTCTTATTCTTCTCTTCTTCTTCTAGATTGAGAAACTTGCACGACGATTGAAGCTATCGAGGTGGAGCTCGCTTGGGGTGCATCACTTGAATCATGGACCCATCAACAACCCTTTTGCATACAAACTACAAACAAGAAGGTAAATCAATAGTTTACTACATTTCTCTTGAGAGAGTACAATGGTTATGCAAGAAGTAGCCACATCTACGTTGCTCAAAGTGCTTAAAACAATCAGCTTTCTATTAAGTCTAGCATGTGTGGCTTGTGAAAGTGATGACATTTTGATTCTGTTGTCAGAACAACTAACACAATTGAGCCACAAGATGCATACTCTCTATGCCAAGTAGCGAAATAGGAACTTACACTTTGGAATATTACACATATTAGCCTAGGACAAGTGAGTTGAGAGGCAATTGATTCATTGCTTGTGGGTTTGGATTTATTATTGGAATCATACGTAGCTTTAATTTTTAGGAAGATAGAATTATCAAAAGCCAAGTGTTATAAAATCCAAGATACACGTTCGATTTCTTATAAACTTAAAATATATATGGCAAATAGAATAGATGAGAGAAAAGAAAGAGGTAGAGAAATTGGCAACACACTAGGGACTGGAAGATGGGCCAGTCCCTACCGCTTGTGGAGTTATATTATTGACAAGGAGCAAGCTCCTCCGTTACACATAAGCCAGTTCTTACTTGTAGATCTTGGAAACAAGATCACGGTTCCTTGCATGGTATACAACCGCCTAACACTTGCACAACTTGGAAGTTGGCACTTTTTGATCATTCTTGAGTCTCCTTCTCTCCTACACAGTATGTGTAGGGCTCTCCTCTTGGCACTTGATTTCAGCAGAGCTTCCACAGCACTTGCACCTTCTCTTCTCCTCTTGGAACTTGATTTTAGCAGAGCTTTCGCAGCACTTGATTTCAGCAGGGCTTCCGCAACACTTGCACCTTCTCTTCTTCTCTTGGATACATGCAAAGTGATGCTTCCTTCACCTCCTCCCTTACACCCAAAGAGAGCCTCCTCTTTTATAGGCTTTCAAGAGCTTCTCTTCTTGGAGAGAGAGTTGAGTTGTTCTTCATGCAAGATGTGGTTGTTCCACTCTGCAGCACTAATTTCAAGATATCTCTTTGTGCGTTGTTTGGATGAAAAAACGTCCAACATGAAAGTTTAGATCTCGTTGTTTTCAATAAACCCCACGGCCTGTTTTTAGAGATCGTTTTTCTATTGCGAGATATTTAAAAAATGTCCAACATGAAACTTTAGATCTCGTTGTTTTCGATAACCCCCACGGCCTGTTTTTAGAGATCGTTTTTCTATTGCGAGATATTTTAAAAATGGATTTTTCAAAAAAATAGCTTTTTAAACTATACTCTTAACTTGTGGTCCATGCAATTACTTTGAGTCATAGATAAGGAGGGTTCATTAGATTGCCTTGAGCCTCAATCTTAAGATTGAATTCCACACAAAAGCTTGTGTCATTTTAGACCTTAGAAAGAGAAAATCACTTCTCTCCTCACTTCCAAAGGATCACGTTCTCTCGTCTTTCTTAGTGAGAGAATTCCCTCTCCCGTCTTTCTTAATGAAAAAAAATACCTTAAACCTTGACTTGTAGGGGAGAGGATGACCCCAAATGAATGCAATGCTCATTACACACAAGTAAAACATTCCCAGGCATCCCTGGATGCACACATAAATACATAACACAATGCTAATGCATTCCTCTTCTTAGAACTCAATCCATTTTCATTTATGTGTAACTCCTTGGTTCTTCTGTACACTCTTATACTTGGCAGACACTTCTTTCCCCCTTTATAACTTGTACTGACTATACCAGATATCCCTGTCACAGTGCTCTGATCACCCCATTAAGTGATGCACTAGGAATACTGGTCTCTAAATGGTCTCATGGCCATGATAGATCATCATCAACACTTAAAAAAAAGTGAGTCATTAATTTATTGATATTAAATAGAGAATGCGTAATAAGCAATCAAGTTAGTGACACCAAGGGCTCAAAGGTACCAAAAAATAATGAAGGTATTAAAATTTTCTATTCTATAGTCTATAAAGAAAATAACAAAAGCATGGGGTTGAGAAAGTGTGTAGCTATTGTATTTCAAAATTTCTCACTTTTTTCTTTTGCTTTTGTGTTTGGCTTTTGCATTCATGCTTTTTGGGACAAGGATATTTTGATCTCATGGTGAAGGGACAAGATGGGAGAGGCAGAGTAAAGACAACCATCACTCCCAAAAGGGAGGAAAATAGAGAATTTGCTTCAATTGGTTGAACTATAAAACTTCATCACCTACAAGCCTATAGGTACAGTTTTCGTATTGTGTCTTGTGTAAATCATATGATATTAATTTGTGGATGCTCTCAACTTCTACTCTTGTATTGTCCCTCTCAACACTAGCCAAAAAGCCTTCATCTAGGGCCTTCTAGGCCTCATTCTATTTGTAAAGCCCATAGGCCTGATAGCATGATCGAAGGCCATGCAATAGATTCAACAAAAGAATCAAAATCGGTCTTCATGTCAAGTTAAAAGGCCAAAGACCTTTAAGTATTATCTCTTCTCTGTCCACTACATTGATTCAAAAGGCCACAACATTGATTCAAAGGGCCAAAGGCCTTTAAATTCTTTCTAATAGATCGAACGGCCTTACGAAAGGCCACAATGTAAGAATATTTCTTTGTATTAGCTTGAATAATGGATGTATAGTAGGCTACAAGGCCTTAATCTTTCCTAATCAACCAAACAAGGCTTAAGAAAGGCCACAAGGCCTTAATATTTCTTATCAACTAAACAAGCTTTACGAAAGGCCACAAGGCCTCAAACTTTGACCATGTAAAAGGCCAAAAGGCCTCTAATCCTTTATATTGGCCAAATGACTTTACAAGGCCTTAATTTTGTCTTAATGGCCAAATAGCCTTATTGCAAGCCACTGATCCAGGTTTTTTACAAACTAAATTTCTACCACAAAATTTGGTCAAAACCCCTATTAAGAGCCTTACCCATAGCCTAAACCCTACATCTTATCACTTTGGGTTTACTCTTCAAGTGCTAGATATGCTACATTGCTTCTTGGTTATGATAACTCTAGCAAATGGGGGAAACAAGTTCTTAAGAGGGATGTCAATGTAAAGGGTAAAAGGGATAGTTATCTTAGTGAAGATGGAAATGGATTACACCTAGGAGTTGAGTGAGTGCATAGATTTTTTCAAATGACTAGCCTCCAACTACACGTGGATTCCTCTTGCATCACCAAGATTTGGAATCTATCACCATCATTAGAGGACACCTCACCCTTGTACACAAGTCAATATCCACATCATGGTGTTATTTGAATCTTACACAAAAGCTTACAAGCATGGACCCCTTCTGTCACATGCTTATATGTATTTATATATATATATAAGGAACTAAAGTCAAAGCAGCTTTTGGAAGCCATTTTTAATAATTTCAATAACTCTCAAAGGAAGGCGAGTTTCAAGAAAATTCTCACAAGACCCAATCGATTTCGACCTGGTCTACAAAGTTGCAGAAGAAACTTTTTTCAGATTCTTCACCGATTTGAAGTTACAAAGGCACAGACTTCTAGCTACATACAATTTTCTTCTCTCTTTCACCACATCAACTTTCCATTCTATCCTTCTTGTAAATATATTATAATAATGTGCTTTGGACATCCACCTCTTGTAATCTAGCTCCCTTTCTCTATTTTGTTTACCACCACCCTTGGCTTCTTGCATGATAACCAAGGTAGGGACTTGTCCATCATCTAGGATTATGTTAATCAAGAAAATTAGCTTAATATAATCCCTCATGGAGGCTATATAAGGATCCCATGGAGATGTAAAGGGGGACAATGACAAGCACATGAGAGCACTCTAGAATACCCTCATGATAGTCCATCTCTTTGAGGTAAGCTATGAGTGAGTTTCTTTTATTATGTAGCATAATGGCAAGCTTCCTCTACCTCTTATCTCCCTCTCTTCTCATCTTCTCATTCCATGAATACATAATTGCAAGCTTCCTCTACCTCTTCTCCTCTTGTCTCCCTCTCTTCTCATCTCTCTCTCTCTCTCTCATATTCTAATATGGTGTGTAGTACATATATTCTCTGTCGTGAAGTTGTGTCTTAGTTCTTTCCATTCTCTTTGAGAAAAGAGATGTCCTAGCTTATCCTCCCTTTGGCTAGGTGGTGCCCCTCTTTAGTTCTCTTAGTGAGGATTGGAGGTTGGTTGGGTAAAAGGCAACCCATTCATCTTTTCAGCCCTCACCACAAGGCCTTAAAGGTTTTTTATCATCTAGAGCAATGTAAAAGGCCACATGCACACCATGGCAATTTGATCAAAAGATAGCTAAGTAGAGTAAGTCCTTATTAAGGCTTTTAAGCCTTACAAAGGCCTTACTCTTTGGCTGAGCACTTTTTTTCCCTTTTCAAAAAGATAAATGAAAAAAAAGAGAGAGAATTTTGACCCAAGGCCATTTAGCAACAATGACTCAGTAAGGCCTTGTAAAACCTTAATTAGGTATTCTTTTCAATCACCCATGGCCTTTAGAAAAATAGCCATGGGCCTTACGATATACATGTGAGGCCTTTGAAATTCAGCCAATTAGAGTTGGTGAGGGCTAGTATGGTGAGATCTAGCTATGGATGCTTCCATTGAGGGATGATTTTAGATCTAGAATGTAAACTGAGATTGGGCCACACTCCCTACTCTTAGTTGGGTAGATGTTGAAGTATGCAACAAGGAGATTTATATTGGCAAAGTATTGAGTGAACTAGATCAGAGTACACACCCTAAAAGACCTACAAAGTAGGAATCTATTGCATGATAGCAAGATCAATTTGCTTCACAATAAGTGAGTGGCATATTAACAAGGCAATAAGCATTCATAACCACATTGCTTGCCTACTTAGACCTTTGAAAGGAATTGGAAGAAGGAACTAGATCAACTATCATAGATGCATGAAATATCATTGCAAGAATTTATCCCTACATCTACCCTTTAGAGGTACCATTAAAAGGGAAGCATGACTAATGACTTGAGGAAAATGCTTAAGAAACCACATTCACAACCACTTGCACACAAATTCTTGCTAGCTAGAACAAGGGCTATCCTGTGGCAAAAAGTTACACTTACTCGTGAACTTCAAAGAAGCTCCCTCTTTATAGAGAGTGTCCAAGAGAATCCTCCCTTAAGGGTATGGAGCCCCAAGAGGAACACCAAGAAAAAGGGGATTCTATTGCAAGAAAATCTATCTTGTAATATCAACAAGCTTTTATTTCATTCTTTTGATGACCAAAACAAAGAAAACAACAATTCTTCATGCAGCATCATAGTAGATATCTCCCACGGATTTGATAGAATCAACCATAATCTTCAACTTCTTCATAGAATCCATCAATAGAACAAGGAACATAAAGTAATACACCATTTTTTAATGGAAATCAATCACATAGTATTCATCTTCAATGTCTTCATAGTTTTCTCTCTCAATCTCTCATATACAGTTACACTATTTTCACTATCTCTGGCTCTCTCTCTCTCTCAATAGTACATCATCTCCTCACTACAATGCTCAATAATAACTCTCAATAATCCTTATTAGGTTGTGGATACACCTTCCAAGAGGTATGTTTGATGTGAAGAGGCACCAGAGCCACTACAATGTCTCTTCATAGCTCACTAATGTCAGTCTTACTTCAGTTTTCTCTTAAGTCTTCAGCAGCTGCTTCTTCCATTTGTTTTAGCTCTTTTGAACTTAGATTCATCCTTTCCAAAAGTTAGAAAACTTTCCCAAAGTCTCATATACATTCGAAAGGACACTTACAGAAGATCTACAGAACATAACAGAACAAGAACATAGCAGATACAGAACAGAGATAGAGCAGAGACAGAGGCTTTACAGAAGGTCTACAGAGAACATCAAATCCTCATAACTCATACTAAAATCATTTCAAACTATAAAAAACTATTCAATAATCTTTCAAACTATTTCAAACTCCATCAATCATCAATCCACGCTTCATACAGAAGAAAATCAAAACAAAACAGAGGCTATACAGAAGGTATCATAACCAATCAAAACCTATCAGATCATCAACAGAGTCTCATATTTCCAGTAAAAATCATCATGAACTTCCAAAACATATTCAATATCATCCAAAACACTCTCACACACTTCCATTAACAATCATACATCACTCTAAATCCATCAAAAATCAACATTCAGACCTCAAAAACAATAAAAATCAGTCAAAATTTCAGTCTTTTTTCACTCTCAACATATCCCCACACTTAGAAAGGAAACATCCTCGCGACCTAAGGAAAAGAAGAATATAAGTTCACTAAAGAGCTCAATTTTAAGCTTCTATAGTATCTTCAACAATCACTCCAAACCACGACCCCAACTTATCACCTGTATCTGATAGAAAGAATACAACGAAAGGAAAACCTTATACATTAACACTTCTTATAAAACTAAAAATCGCAACAAACTCGTAAAGGATATAAGAGGTTTCTTCTTCATCATCTCGAACTATCCAACCAGCATCACCATCACTGCAATTCTCAAAAAATGTATCTCTCGAAAGCAAATCGAATAGGCAACCACCACGATCTCATCACATAAGATTAACCCACAACACAAACACTAAACACAAAACAACAATCTGAATGACACCTCCAAAAAGAGATATATATATCATTAAGAATCATCCAAAATACATTGCAAAGGCATCAATGAAAGTGATCCCTTTTGAAGGCTTGGTGATTACGAAAACAATCCATGGATAAGGACTCATCCACAAATGACTTGGGAGAATTTTGAAAGAATTAAAGGCAGCACATCCATTCTAGCAAAACAAGGTATTTGCTAGGTAAACAAAGGGCATGAAAATATAGGACATCCAACTGTTGGGAATCAATGTTCACATTGACATTCATACAAAGCTTTGAAATGGCCTTTTGATCGTTATGGGAATGCCTATGCATATATGCTAAGTACCAAGCAAAATGGGCTATCAATCTCACTGAAAGATCTAGAGATTGTGAATATTGTTGAGAAAAATGGAGGTAATTTTGGTATGCTTGACTAGTAGTTGTCCAGTCCCCTGGAATTAATGGCCAATTAATATGTGGTCCCGTGAGAGAATCAGTTGAGCTCCATCCTCTTCTTCTCAGAATTCTTCTCGGAATCTGCTGATCAAATCCTTCATACACACTAACCAACTGAGGGGGTTGAGAAATAGAAGTGGCAGGAGATGGAAGTGGAATAAGTAAAAGAGGATGAAGAGATGGGTAGGAAAAATCATAAAATGAGGAATAAGATAAAGAAGGAGTGGCAAAAAATTTAAGCGAATCAGTTAGGAAAGGTGTCAATTGATAAGCAGGAAAAGTAGAAGGTATATGGATAGATGGAGAAGGACATGGCAGAGAATGGGAAAAGACTCGATCTTCAATGAAAGAACAATAGGTAAAGATTGGAATTTGAGGAAAACCCTGAGGTTGGAAAAGGAGAGGTAAGATAGCTGCTGAGTTGGATTTATAAAGGGAAAAATAAGTATCATAGCGATGGGCCATTTGTTGATAGTACAATAAGCTAGGAACAGAGAGACCTAAAACAGATCATCGAGGGTAGGCATCAAAGAAGGATAAATCAAATGAATGGTTCTTGGAAAGATAAGCTAGGAGATCCACCCTCAATTGGTTAGTGCTCTGCACATAAGTAGAAGCTATATTCTGGCGTTGGTTCAGGACTACAGAATCAATCATTGAATGCCATGAAGTGTCAGGACAAGTAGCCACTTTAGAAGAATAGCACTGGAACATGTCATCTATCCTCAACTCCAAATGGTTGACATATAAAGCAGCTTGTAAGACCACATCCCCCACATACCAAGCCAGATCTACATCATCTGAAATTAACAAATCACCTCGTAGATGCATATAAGACAGCAACATGGTATCCGTCGTTACAAAAGCTTCAAAGACCATACGAACAACTTCTGTTAGCAAATCAGAAGACCAAGCTCCACTCCAACCATCCTCTAGAAGAGGGAGATCCATCGTTGAGAGCTTAATATAGAAGGCCAACTTCTGCAACTGATAGTGGACAAAAAAGGAGTGGCTCGGAGGAACATACTCCTGAAAGTGCTCAAATGTAGACCATAATAAATCCATCTTGGACTGCAATCTTTCCACTTTATCTTGAAACAACAGACATAATGTGGCCTATCTCTAGAGAACTACCAAGCTTTGCTAAGATATAAAAGGAATCATGGGAACATTGGGGCTTATTGGGGCTTGGAGGAATGGACCGTGACTGTGCCAGTTGGTCCTGCAACTACTTAATCTAGGAAGCTTGGGATTCCAATGTATTATGAGCAGTCTGCAAAGCTGACAGTTTTGTATCTAAAAAGAGTCTTAAACTCTTGAGCTTCTTTAGACATTTTCTCTTTCTCTTCCGAAACTCTAGTGACCTCTGACTGAGCTTCTACTAACTGAATCTTCAAAGAATATATTTCTTCTCTCTGGGTCTCAATCATTTGGGTCTACTGCTCCATCTGCTTAAACAAATCAGCAAGAGTATCTTTAGCAGAGGCTAACTCTATGGTTGCCTTATGCATTTGGTCTTTGGATTGCATCAATTCTTCATAGAAAGAAGCATATAACTGTTGAACACAAGCTATCATCACTGAGAGTTCAATAGAACTCTGGATGTCATTACAAAGGAAAGGAATGGCATCCCCTGACACTAAACTATTCAGTGAAGAAACTGAGATTTCCAAAGAACCCTCTCGATGTGCCTTGAATAAGTTATTGTATGTGAGATAGGCAAGAAGGTCACTTCCAGAGGTAGCAGGAACTGTTATTGAAGGAATGACTGGGGGAATTTTCTCTGCAACACGCTTCAAGCGCTTCCACTAAATGACCAATAGAGGAGGAGAATCAAGATCCTCTATGTCAATGGATTCTGAATCCTCTCAAGGTGGAGGGGAAGGGACTGGATCAGATGGAGGAGGGGGTAGCACACCCTTCTTAAGGCCTGAATATGTCAAGAAAGCATATAAATATGAACCATAATTACGTTGGTAACATTCCCTCTCGTCACTTTGACAAAATGTTGGTCTGTCTTTGTAAGAAGATAAGTACTCTAGTCAATGGCAACCCCTTTTGACACCATCTGGGAAGCTGTGAAGAGCTCCTTGGACAAATAGTAGGATGGTATTTTGGCAAGCATAAACTTGTCTTGGAGAAATTGGCAGACTAGCTTCCAGAGAGGATCAGTGATCATTGAAAAAGACACTCCTGAAGTGTTAATCACCTTCTTGACATCAAGGACCTCTTTGGTCTGCTTCTGTAACAGCTTGAGAATCTCATCATTTGAGAATAACTGTCTGGCTGTAACAAAGGGTTCTCCTTTGTAGGGAAGAGACAAAGCCTTCCCTAACCCTCTAGGTGTCAAAACCATGGAAGTACTACGAACCAAGCCCAATTTCTTACTGTATGACACAAGAAACTCATCACATAGGAGTGGATCGTCTGGAATCAAAGGGAGTGAAGTAGCCACGAAAGTTGCAAGGCCTGCTTTCGCGATAGGCTCAAAAGTCAGTAGGGAAGAATAATCCCTACTGATCAATGGGACATACTGAACAAGAGGAGGAGCTTGAGGTGCCATTCAAATGGAATATACACACACACCACAAACACAGACAATCACAGAGAACGCCTGCAAAACAACAAAATAGCTATAAAAAAGAAATCGATCAAAATAAGCACACACAGTCATAACTAACCAATTGACCACCCCAAACAACCCACATCCTAGAAAAAATTTGGCATGACCCCTACACATATGCGACTGAAAGCTTCATGCTATGCAACAAGCTGGCACCCAAGACTCCATATCAGGCAAAAAAGAGAAAAAAACTATAAACTGCACCTGTAATCGTATCACACAAGCAAACCATAAGACCTCAAAAACCTAATCAGGACAGAACTAAGACTTTGATAAACAATATCAGCTTAAAGGACTATACATGCCCATCCCACGAAGCTTATTTATTAAAAAGGGAAAAAAATTGCAGTGAGGGCAATGATTTTAATGAAGGGTTCATTTTAATAAATTATTAACAATGGTTGAAATTTTATTAGGTTGTAAACCTTAATAAGAAAATGGCGGTTCATTTTTAAATTGTTAGTTATAATTTATTAATGTGAAACGATGCTTTTAATGAAACCCAGACTGCGATCCCTAGACTCACGTCTCTAAATGCATATTCATTGATTAAAAATTTAATGTATCTGAAGCACTCTTCTTTTTCAATGCGTATATTTTTGTGACGGCTGGTTCATTTTTATTTAAAAACTAAAGTGTCTCTGAAGCGCACGTAGCATGCGTAAAGTGAATGGCGGGTTGATTTTAAATTATTAGAAAAATGTGTGTTTAGCACGAGCCGCGTGAAAAAGTGGGTGAATAAAGTTCATTTTAACAATTAACTCTGGTTAAGGGATGACAAAAAATAAAGAAAGCACGAAAAATAGATGCCTAGTAGGGGTGTGTATGCAAGAGACTGAGGGCACACTGAGTAGTCCCAAATGCAAGGAATCCAATCAAAAAAGCAAAAATCGCTAACTGAAAAAAATAAAGCACCTTAGTTTTTTTTAATTAATTAAATATTAAAGCAATATTAGGGGGATCACATTTGGTTTAGGCAATGTTCATTAGTGTTTGGGTGAAATTGTTATTATTATGTTATTTATTTTAATTTAGATGTGTTTTGATTTTGTATTTTATTTTTTTATTTGTTTGTTTTTTTGTATAATTTTTATTTTAAAATATTCAAAAAGTAGTCAAATACATTGATGGAATTTTTTGTGATTTTTTTGAATTTAATTCTGATTTTAAGGGATTTTCAATAAATTTTTCTCAATTTTTAGTGAATTTTAAAAGGATTTTAAATATTATTTTTTTCAATTAATTTTCTATATTATAATCAGCAAGATTAACTAAAAAATTACCCAATTTAGTAAGGAATTTTTTTGTATTTTCTAAATTAAATTTTTATGAATTTTTTAATATTTTTAGGTGTTTTTAGGTATTTTTTAAGTATTTTTCTCGAGTTTGTGGAAAATCAAAAGAGATACCCGAGCTGTGTGTGAATAGTTGTATGTGCTCAGGGACGGCACGCACCACCGCACGGAGAAGACCAAACGCGCGTCCTCACGCGTGAACACTTTCTAGCACTCCCGTACGCGCAGGCACACCTGGACAGTTGCGCGGCGAGTGGAGGGTGGGGGAAGAGTGGAGAAGGGGCAAGAAAGGGGGCTAAAACAAGGGAAACGGGGGTTAGTTGCGATTAGTTAATTAGGTGATCGAAGTGTGGTAGGTTAGGTTAGGTTAAGTAACGTAGGTTAGTTAAGTGAAGTAAGTTAATTAAATGAATTAAGTTGGTTAGGTGTATTAGGTTAAGTAAGTTAATTAGGTTAGGTAGGTTGATTAAGTTAGTTAGGTTAAGTAAGTTGATTTAATTAGTTAGATTAAGTAATTTGATTTAATTAGTTAGGTTAAGTAAGGTACCTGAGAAGGAAGAAAGGGGCAGAAAGAGGAGGCAGCGTTGGAGGAAGAAAGGAGGAGAGGAGAAGAGGAGGGCGGCGGCGTCACGGAAGCCAGGCACAGGCGGCGCATGCGGCGAGGGGAAGGAAGCACGGCATGTGGAGGAAGAGAGGAGGAGGAGAGGAGGAGGCTGGCGCTGGCGGGGCGGAGCAATGCGTGGAGAGGGAGGGATGCGACGGGCAGCAAAGGTGTGGTCCAAGGCGGGGGGTGCGTGAGGCGACGGGCAGCGGCGGCGGTGTTGGAGAAGGGGAGGCGAGGAGGAGTAGGCGTGGGAGATGCATTGGAGGAGATCCCACGTGCGAAGGAGTAGGCGGGGGAGGAATAGGCGTGGGAGGCGTTGGAGGAGTAGGCGTGGGAGAGGGCAGGCGGGGGAGGAAGGACTAGGGAGGCGTTGGAGGACATCCCATGGCGGTGGAAGAGCAGGGCCGAGGGCGGGTGCTGCATGGCTACGGAAGGGAGGAGAGGAGGAGGCCTTTGCGGAGGAGGGAGGGGAGGAGACAGCCGAGGGAGAAGGGAGGGATAGGAGGACGTCGAAGAAGGGGGGGAGAGGAGGACGTTCGCGGGACAACGAACATGTAAAATTTTTTTAAGTTTTTTTTTTCTTTGTTGTTTTTTTTTCTCTTTTTTTCTTTTTTCTCTTTTTCGGTTTCTTTGGCTTTTTCTTTTTCTTGTTCGTATTGTGGTGTGATGATTTTTTTCTTATATTTTTGTTTTATTATGTGTAATTGTTTTTATTTTTTGTGCTTTATTGGTTTTGTTTTTTTTAATTTATTTTTTATTTATTTATGTTTTTAAAATTTATTGAGGTGTGGTTATTTGTTATGGGGTTGTGTGTTGGGGGGTTTTTTTTTTCCTATTTGTTTTTTGTTGTTTTTTTTGTTTGTGTGGTTGTTGTTGTTGTTTGTTTTTTGTTTTTTAAATATTTAAATGTGGTTTGTTGATTCAAAGTGAGCACACCCCCGTCCCGCGCGCATGCACGGGGCGGGAGGAAAAAAATTTGCATCGGCAGGATCAAACACAGCAGGGATGGCGACACACGAGTCGCAGATGCCACGGGGCGACACAAGGTGCTTAAACCTGAAAATGCGCACGGTCACGCGCGAGGTGTGGGATGTGGCACGTGTGAATGGAAAGAAAAATTAATAAAATACAAACCAAATATCGGATCAAAAAACTATCAAAAGGAAAAATGTGTCGGGAGACGAGAGGAAGATGATAAAAAAATGCAACACGAGTTCCGAGGTAAAATCAGGGTGTTCACATGGAAAACCGCAAGGAACAAACCCGAAAACACATATGTGTATTAATATTTGAAAATTTGCTCGTCGGAATGAAGTACAGAAAAAAGGAAAAATGTGCAAAATAACGTGTCCAACAACTCTATCATGGCAAAACACAGTTCTAATCGAGATAGGACACGTTCACATGGAAACAATCCCAAAAATGGACGCGAAAGTTAATACGAGAAGAACCAATTACCGGAACGAAGTGTGATAGACAAGAAAAATGTCCGGGGGAAGAGGATTCACAGGGCTGGTGCATGAAAACTCAGTTTGGGGGAAAGGAGGAGGGGTTCACATGGGAAAAATGTGAAAAATAAGCACGAAAAGGTCCCGAAAACCCGTAAAAATGAATAGCGGATGAACCGTGTATTGGAATGACAGGGAGTTAAAAGGAAAAATGTCAGGGGGAATGGGTAGGACAGGGCTGGCACATCAGATCAGTGTTCTGAAGTAATAAAGGCGAGTTCACATGGAAAAATCAGTCAATTTACGAGAATTGCATCAAAAATTAATAACTCAAGAACCATCGATCGGAACAGGGATTGGTAAAAAGGAAAAATGGGCAGTTCAAAGGGACAAACAGGGCGATAAGGGTGGATGGGGATTCTGGTGAATGTAGGATTTGTTCACATGAAAGAGCATCAAAACAAAGGACAAAGGGAAATAGAGAAGGAACGACCACAAGGGAGGAGGAAAAGTGGACGAATGGGTGGGTAAGGGACCCCATCAAGGTAAAATGAAGTCATGGCATAGATACATGATCATAGCAGGATATATGCATGGGGATATGCAACATAGATGCGCAGGGACGCGTCTCCACACTCAAAACCTTAACAGGAAGGGTAAACCGAATAACAAGGACCTAGTACCACACATCAGACCAATCACGAATTTCCCCACACTTAAAACACGACCATCACTGAGAAACAAAAGGTGTAGGGTCAGAAAAACTTGGCCCATATTGCCGAGGAGTAATGTCAACTATCGAGGTTGCATCTTGTGTCGTTGTCAGCTATAGAAGGTACCAATGTGTCTTCACAGCACACGTCCTTCATGGCAAGGATCACGCGGCAGCACCCAAGGAGGTAGCTAATTGAAGGAATCGCAAGAAATTCGTCGATGACGAGAGATATTGCACTCAACTCACGATCACTCAAATGGAATGAAAGAACAATCACTCGCCCCATTACTAACATCACTCGAGTGAATAATGATGAAACCCAGAGCTCCCACCCGGTTTAGGAATCGACAAAGGAATGGTGCAGAGAGAGTATGCCAGGGTGCACAGTTAATGGTGCGTGAGTGCATCCAACCTGTCTGGCATGGGTGCAAGCAAGAAGGCCAGCAAGAGGCAGCCAACAAGTCTCGTCCTTCAATGATTTGTAAGAAAGATTGCCTGTTAAGAAGGACAGACGGACTGATATTGCTGAGACAGCGCACCAAGGGAGGTGGCTTTAAATTACTTACTGAAAAGGTTGTGCTGGTGAGTCAGCTATCCTGAACTGCGGGGTGTTACCACCTTTTCCACTATCAACTTCCAGCCCAAGGGTGTTTCCACCTTTTCTTAAAACGAGGCATGTTATGGCAGGGAATTTCTTTCTTTTCTTCCATAACAGTTTTGTTTGTTTTTTTTTTTCTTTTTGTCTTTTTTTTTCGTTAAGAAAGAGAATGGTAGAAATACCATGTGTCAGGACCAACCTCGCCACCGTTGTTGGATCAGAGGAGTAGAGAACAAGGTCGGGTTGAGAGATATCTGGGTGAGGGGCTAGCAGAATGAGACTGCCTCATGAGGAGAATCATAAGGGCTATCAGAAGCCCGAAGAGAAGGACAGTGCGATGCCCAAAAGGGGAAGGGTAGATCGACTGTGATTGTCAAGATCCCCAGGGAGGGAAGTACTTCTTCAGACGATAGCCATTGATCAGGAAAGGATCATCAGAGGCATCAACGGTGTGCAACTGAACAAAGCCATTAGGATTGAGAGCAACTACCTTGTATGGGCCCATCCACCGTTGTTGAAGCTTGCCAGGAAACTTGCCAAATCTTGATGAATCATAGGCTAGGACAAGATCACCTTCTTTGAACTCCTTGTGCTTGATGAAACTATCATGATAGGACTTGCGTCGCGCTTGAGTGGTTTCCATACACTGTAGGGCCATCCGCTGTATCCTTGTGGAGGGTCTACCACCAGTATAATGCTAACAGAGCCTTCCTGGCTGTCGCTTCTCCTGCAAAGTGTCCACCACATGGTTCGTCATGGCATGCTTTCAATACTATGCCGATTTCATCCCCTGCAACACATCTTCACAGCACTTCATCTTTGCCTCTCTTGTACAATGCACCGCCTAGCAAGGTGTAGGGGGCTGATTCTAATAGAAGCTTCTTCTTCTCACGACTTGAGATGCCAGGAGGATACTATTGAGTTGCTAGGAGGTTGGCTATATTTGCATACTATGGAGTAACTGTTTCAATTAGAAACAAGGAAGCATCAGGAAGGTTTGGATCATCCTATTCCTCTTCTGTAGTTTGAGGGATCCGTGATAGATGATCGGCTAGGACATGGAAACGGCCAGGCTTAGTGACCACTTCAAAATCGAACTCCTAGAATAGGAGCAACCATGTCATTAGTCTTCCTTTAACATCTGCTTTGTTCATTAGGAAGGACAAGGCTTCATGATCCACGTAGAACTTGAAATGTGTTGGCAGTAGATAGTGTCTAAACTTCTCCAGTGCAAACACCACTGCTAAGTACTCAAGCTCTGTCACTGTATAGTTCCGTTCCCTATCAGTGACCTTTCAGCTTGCATAATATATTGGTTGATCTAATTTAGAGGGACCCTTTTGACATAGGACAGCACCTAGCCCTTCAACGGATGCATCTGTGTGCACATGGAACTCCTTTGTCCAGTTAGGAGGTTGTAAGATAGGTGCTTTGATAAGGCACTGTTTTAGGGTATTAAAGGCTCCTTCGCAGTCATCAGTCCAAAGGAAATCCACATCTTTCCTTAGGAGCTTGTGCAGAGGGGCTGCCTTGGTTGCAAAATGTGCAATAAATCTTCTGTAGTAGCCCACATGGCCAAGAAATCCTCTCAATTGCTTAAAGTTTGTTGGTGATGTCAAGGCGGCAATCTTCTAAGGTCTGTTGCAATCCCTTGTGCAGAGACAATATGGCCCAAAAGAACTCCTGATGAGACGCCAAATACACATTTGTCGGGGTTGAGAGAAATCCCATACTCTCGGCAACTATCAAAACATTGCTCTAGGTGTCCCCAGTGCTAACGGATCAAACTATAAACACAGAAGTCATCAAGATACACCTCAATGAAATCATGCAAATAATTCTAGAAGGCAGCCATCATTACTCGTTGGAAGGTGGTAGGAGCATTACAGAGCCCAAATGGCATCACTCTATAGGCATAGGTCCCCCATTCTGTGGTGAAGGTTGTTTTGGATTGGTCATCTTCTGCAATTTGGACTTGGTTATATCCGCTGAATCCATCCAAGAGGGAATACAGCTCATGACTTGCCATTGTGTCCAACAGTTGGTCTGTAAAATGGATAGGGAACTGATCCTTCTTCATCTTCGAATTGAGCTTTCGAAAGTCTACACATATTCAAAGTTTCCTGTTCTTCTTGGGTACTACCACAATGGGCAAAACCCATTCACTGTTAGCCACGGGATAAATGAACTCAGCTTCAAGAAGTTTCAATAATTTCGCCTTCACCAAAGTAGAATAATTAGGATTCATACGCCTTTGTCTTTGCCTTACAGGTTTGGCATCAGGCTCTAAGTCAATGTGATATTGGCATAATGTGGGATCAATCCCCTTTAGATCTTTATATGACCAAGCAAACACGTCTGAGTTCTCTTTGAGTAGGTCTCACAGGACCGCTAGTTCTTCTTCTGGAAGATTGAGGCCCACTTTCAGGTGACCTTCAGTACCGTCAGTATCCAAGAATGTTACTTGTCTTTCACCTTCCACTTCACGGATAAACGTCCCACGGATTGCTTCTAGATAGAGGTCTGACTCTTTAAAGGGAGTAGTGTCCTCGTCTAATATTCCACTTGAACCAGTGTCCTCCTTTTGAACAGATGACTCATTTGTCTGTTGATATTGCTAGAAGGGTATCAAAGCTTTGATTGCTTTTGTGTAAGTGGTGATTTCTTCTGGACTTAGGGATTCGTCTTCAGAGGATGCGTCCAGGAATATCACATAGTACGGACCTTCTAGAAGCCGAGGCTTTGATAGCTCTAGCTTCTGTTGGCAGGGGGCATCATCATTATCTTCTCTCTGGATTGAACGGTCAGGCAACAAGAGCCACTAGTGAACTTAATTTTTATGCCTTTGATCCATTGCTTATGCAGATTTTGCATACTTTGTGGTCCATTGGTCAACCCAAATGGAACCATGGTCATTCCATCCAACACCCCGAGATCTTCGGCCTCTGAGGTCTCTGTAGGGACATCGACAAGATCATCCACTATCAAAGGATCTTGTTCAACTGCACTTTCATAACCTGCTTCGTTTTCTTCCTCATCATTTCATCCTCTTCCTCTGGAGGCTCTGTCTCTGCTTCTGTAGAAGCTCTATAGGAGAATAACAAATCTTCTGCCTCTGCGTCTGCTTCTACTTCTGCTTCTATCTTTGGCTCTGTCTCTGTGAGTGTCTCTGGCTCTGTCTCTGTTACTACCATGTAACAGGGAGAACAGTACATCCATGCTTCTATCTCGTTGTCAGAGGTGATTTCAGAAGTCAATTCTAGTTGAGGCAAGAGGTATTCTCCCATAGACAAGGACTTTGCTTCCGTTGGTAGTTGACTTATAGTGCCCACTGTTAGGGACTGTGCCTCTGTTTTCTTGGGAAAGATTTGCTTAACAGCCTCTTCGTCTCCTGATGTATCATCTGTTACCTCGTTGGAGGAGTCAGTTATGACTTCAATGGATGTGGATCCATTGCCTTTTGTGATCTATACAATTTCAACACCACTTTGTTGGATCCTCTGTCTAGGGTTAGGGTTCCTTTGAACCAGTCCGTCTTGGCCCTCGCTTCAAAAAGCCAAGGTCTTCCCAATAGCAGAGGGTATGAGGTCCCATAAGAATTTGGTTTGACCACCAAAAATGTCAGCCAATAGTCTCTTCCTACAAGGGTTGTTTTTACGTATGGGAGGATGCCCAACAGTTTGAACCAAAAATGTCAGCCAATAGTCTTTTTGTACAAGGGTTGTTTTTACGTATGGGAGGATGTCCGACAGTTTGATTCTGCTTTGGTCTGCCAATCTGATAAGCCACTGTGTAGGTTGAATTCCTTGCAACCCTAAGTCCTTCATTATTACATCCGTCATTATGTTTACTGATGAGCCTCCATCAATCAATGCATCTGAAATAAAGCATCCTTCTATCCATACACTAATCTCTGGGGTTCCAGGATCTAGGAAGGTGTTAGCCACATCTACTTTCTTCACAGGTTCTGAGGCTCTGTTGGACTTTGTTGTTGTTGGGGAAGCAATTTTTAGACCACAACTTCGAGTCAAGATGCTTTTGAATTTTTTTCGACAACTAGGGGACAACATCAGCAACTGTCAGAATGTCAAGTTTGGTTTAAAAGTGTCTAGGTCTTTTACCAAGTCATATTCTTTGATAGGATCCACAAGCTTCTCCAACCTGCTGGGGAATGGGGCTACACCTATTTTCATCTTTTCTTTTTCTTCTAGAAATGGTAGCATCGGCATTTCCTGTGTTTTTGGAAGTGCTTCTGTATCATCTATCTCCTGGACTTCTAGTCCTATTTCTGGGACTGTCTCTGTGACTCTCTTTGGCACTACAATGCTCTGTACTGCACTGTTCTGTCCTGTACTGCTCTATCCCTCTGTTGACAGGTTGAACTTCACAGTCTTGGCAAGGGAATTATTTTCGTTCTGAACAATTGGTTGCTTCTTCTTGGCGTGCGTGACAGTGGCAGCTTCCAACTCTACCAAATTGGAGGCAGGCTCTTGTGCCTTCTGTTGCCTATCAGTGGCATTGCCCTTTACAGGGGCTGGACTTGGACAGTCCTTTGCAATGTGGCCTTCTCCTTTGCATCCGCTGCATAAGGGCTTGTAATCCACAGATAGTCTAGGGTTTGGACAATTTGGGGAGATATGACCCTTTTCTCCACACCTATAACATTCCACCTCGGATCTCTGACCACCGGCAGACTGTCGTCCTCTACTTTGAGAGGGAAACCTCCTTGGACCAAAATTAGGACCAAACTCCCTAGGCTTTGGTCCAATATCTTGTGTTATCATTTTGGATTCTAGTAAGTTGAATCTTGCATTTTCATCCTTCTGTCTTCGTTCGTGTATCTCTTTCAGAGAGCAAATATCCTTTGTATGGTTCTTCTGCAAACAGTAGGAACAAAAGGCTTCGGGAATGGTTGGTTTTTGAGTACATTCAGTGGCTAAATGTCCTGCTTGATGACACTTTTCGCACCATATATTAGAATGCATCATATCTCTCCCAGCTCCCACATGAGTGGATATGTTGGCGGTATTCACCTTCAACGTCTGTAGCTGCTCTGTAATCACATCCACAAGCTCTTTCTTGATACTTGCAACTGAGTTGGATAAGTAGTCCTTCAGATTTTCACCTCTTGAAGTACTTGTAGTAGGGTTTTGTGAAGCTTCTATAATTACTGCATACACTGGTTGGGTCGACCCAGAGAGTCCTCTATTCTGGTTCTGATTTAGAGCTCCTGTTGAGACTTGGAGTTGTTGATTCCAGTTGGTAGGGTTCCACTGTTGTTGAGTCACCATTGGAGGAACTGTTTGAGGCCACTGTTGTTGTGGTTGAACCATCATTTGAGGTGCTATCGTTTATGGTGACCACAGCAGATTAGGTGCATTATACTGCGGCACTATTTGTATTTGGGGATAGAAATAGGGAACTGTCCCTGGAACTGCATTTGGTGGGTATACCATTCCTGGCATGGGAGGAGGTAAGGCTCCTCTTCCTGGAGTCATTGACAGCCTTGCTTCAACTTCGTCATACAATCTTGCACCTTCCACTGCAGCTTGCAGATTGGCTGGTCTTCTCAATTCCACGAACTTGCGAACTTCTGGTTGTAGGCCTCTGAGAAACACTCCTTTCTGGATTCCTTCGTCCAAATAATGGTTAGTCCATCTCTTCAGGATGGATTCCATTCGCGAGACATAAGCTTCTACTCTTTCTCCAGAGGACTGACTTAGGTTCATTAACTCCTCTCGCATCCACTCTTCAAAACCTTCACGCTTGAATTTAGTGAGGAAGGCCAACTTCAAATCGTCCCATGTGCCAAAAGTTTCTGCTGCTTGTCTCTCATACCACTGAAACACCGCACCCTTGAAAGTGGTGGGGAATATTGCTAACCAATGCTCAGGGGTTCTGACATTGTTAGCCACACATGCTACCATAAATTCTACTACATGAAGATCAGGGTCTTCATTGTACTCTCCCTGAAAAATTGGCAATGGGACTACATTTGCTGGCCTGTCATCGATATTTCCAAGACGAATCTGACTAGGAAGGGGACCTTGAGTCGCCATGGGGACTTCTGTAAAGAGTGCTTGTAGGGCGTCAAAGGAGGCTTCTGTTGTGAGCTCGTTCTCAACCTTGATTCTTGCCTTCTCTCTTCTTACGTACCTCTGGACTCGTTCTAACACCTGCCTCTTGATTGCATCATTCATCAGGGGCTTGGCTCCAACTAGTTGTTTAGTATTCAACAGAATAGAATCAGAGAGGGGCTTCAGTCTCTGGGGGATTCTCTGGCCAACATATCTTCTGCTTCCTTCTTTTCAACATCTCTGAATTCGGCTTTCAAACCACTACAGAGGGGGAGATATTATGTTCTGAAATTATCAAAAATCACTCTTCTTAGGATCGTTGTTGTGCCATCATAATAATGCCAGCTTCTAATGGTTTCAACAATGTACGTTGTGAAAAACACTCTGTCTACCAACTTCCAGTGGGTTGCTAATTGGACAAACAGAAGATTATCAGTATACCAAGCATCCCACGTATCTTGCTGTTGAGCATCCGTGAACCTCCACTGACCAAGACTCCTAAAGCTTCTTCACAATCTCCCACTTGATGATGTCTGGAAACTTCTCAATGAATGCTAAATCTTCCATGGATAGTCATTCTCTCTGCTTCTGCTCTTCAGTTTGTTCCCAAACAATTTTCCACCAAGATGCAAGTTTCTGCTGCCTCAACAAGAAGAGGAAATAGTCTACCACATAGAGCATGCATCATGATGGTAATATGTTTCTGCCATTGTGGGATGAACTTCTTCTGGAAAGTGGCTTTGGCAATAAGGATCTCCAACTCTTCAGTGGAAGAAGGAACTTTGCAAACATCCATTGAATTCTTATCTTATTGGCAAAGCCATTTCCTTCATTTTCAGCCTCTTCTGATGCTTGTTGATGGTAAGTTTCCCGGTTGCACACCAAAAACATGGAGCCCCAAGAGGAACACCAAAGAAAATGGGATTCTACTGCAAGAAAATCTATCTTGTAGCATCAACAAGCTTTTATTTCATTCTTTTGATGACCAAAACAAAGAAAACAACAATTCTTCACGCAGCATCATAGTAGATATCTTCCACGAATTTGATAGAATCAACCATAATCTTCAACTTCTTCATAGAATCCATCAATAGAACAAGGAACATAAAGTAATATACAATTTTTGAATGGAAATCAATCACGTAGTATTCATCTTCAATGTCTTCATAGTTTTCTCTATCAATCTCTCATGTACAGCTACACTATTTTCACTATCTCTGGCTCTCTCTCTCTCTCTCTCTCTCAATAGTACATCATCTCCTCACTACAATGCTCAATAATAACTCTCAATAATCCTTCTTAGGCTATGGATACACCTCCCAAGAGGTATGTCTGATGTGAAGAGGCACCAGAGCCACTACAGTGTCTCTTCATAGCTCACTACTATCACTGTCACTTCAGTCTTCTCTTGAGTCTTCAGTAGCTGCTTCTTCCATTTGTTTTAGCTCTTTTGAACTTAGATTTATCCTTTCCAAAAGTTAGAAAACTTTCCCAAAGTCTCATATACATTCTAAAGAACACTTACAGAAGATCTACAGAACATGAACAGAGCAGATACAGAACAGAGACAGAGCAGAGACATAGGCTCTACAGAGAACATCAAATCCTCATAACTCATACTAAAACCATTTCAAACTATCAAAAAATATTCAATAAGCTTTCAAAATATTTCAAACTCCATCAATCATCAATCCATGCTTCATATAGAAGAAAATCAGAACAAAACAGAGGCTATACAGAAGGTATCAAAACCAATCAGAACCTCAACAGAACCTATCAGATCATCACAGAGTCTCATATTTCCACTAAAAATCATCATGAACTTCCAAAAAATAATTAATATCATTCAAAAAACTCTCAAACACTTCCATTAATAACCATACATCACTCTGAATCCATCAAAAATCAATCATTCAGACCTCAAAAACAACAAAAATCGGTCAAAATTTCAGTCTTTTTCCACTCTCGACAGGGTATTTGGATCTCAAATTCTAGGATGTTGAACCCTTATACCCATGACTTGATGACATTCACCAATCTTGCGTAGGCATTGCTTTTATTGACTATAAAGCTCTCAAAGTGCAACAAGATAATAAGATGGAGGGTACTAGCATCCTTGTAATGATCTTGTTAATTCAATCAACTATCTTTGAATTCTTGATCAAATCCCAAGGCCATAAACTCAACCTCATGCACAATTATAATGACTTCACTTTGGAAGAGTGGTAGCCATCTTGAGCCTTGAGGGAGGATTCAAGGAAAAGAGGTAGTTGCATTGAAGCACAACCAATACCTTGATCAAATCCCAAGGCCATAAACTCAACCTCATGCACAATTATAATGACTTCACTTTGGAAGAGTGGTAGTCATCTTGAGCCTTGAGGGAGGATTCAAGGAAAAGAGATAGTTGCATCGAAGCACAACCAATACCTTGATCAAGCAACACTTTGAGAGATACATATGCCACCACTATATGATCAAAAGATACAAGCAACTACATTGGCAAGGGCATCTGTTAACCCTCAAACAAACAAGGTGGAAAATCCAAAAAATCCAAAGCAAAAGACAAGACCAAGACAAAAGTGAAATGGAAGACAAAGGCGCACCAATAAAATTTTAGAAACACAAGAAGTGCAAAAAATTCATAAATCAAGGAGAGGTGGACAAGAAAAAGCGCAAGTCAATACTTTTGTAAAAGAGAACAAGGCGCACCATGATTTATTTTAAGAGTGCGCTCTCACACGTGCAAATTGTAAAGATAGATGGGCGGTGGGAAGGAAACTAGGAAGATAGGAGGACAATGGGACAAAGGGCCTAGGCCACGACCGGCCATGTAAAAAAGGGGGTAAGGGGATGACTGCCCAAAAGGGATTTAGGGTTTTGTATATAAAGTTAAAAAGTGAATGAGAAGCTCATTCTTATGTGTGGCTAAAAGTAGCTCTCTTCTTCTTCTTCTTCTTCTTCTTCTTCTTCTTCTTCTTCTTCTTCTTCTTCTTCTTCTTCTTCTTCTTACTTGCTTGAGCTTGTGCTTGAGAGAGTGAGTGTGAGAGTGTGAGGGAGTGAGTGTGTGAGGGTGAGGGACCATGGTGGAGAAGCTCTCCATCTTCTCCTCTCTTCCTCTTTCTCTTGTCTTGTCTTGTCTTGCTCGTGGCAATGGAGCTTGGAGCGTGGAGCTTGAGGATCGAACTCGCTTGAAGCTTGCACTTGGATCGTGGAGCTACCGAAGTGCTTGGGAGAGGAGGCAACTCAATCGGGCATGGAGGTAAGCTCACTATACTCATAGAGAGAGATAGTATGTCGACTATGTGAGAGGTAGCCATTAGTTCTCGACTTAAAACACTTGAAAGAATAAGTGGTCCATGGGTCTTGGCAGTTGAGCTTGAGCTCATCGCCTCTACATTTTGGTTCCATTGCCAAGACCAACAAATTCGAGTCTTGAGTACTTGCGCGCTTCGAATCAAGCATTGAAGTAGGGTTTTTCCCGAACCGATACTTGAGCTAGATAGGTAGGAAGCGAGGGAGTTTGAAGAGATCCAATAGTGAGCTAGTTTTCTCTAGCAAGTTTGGATTGCATTTCCAACGGAGGTATCTTTGCATTTAAAGGGACGGCTTCCATCTCATTATGGGGTCCAGTGAGGCCTTTATAGTTTTCAAGAGGGGTGCTAGGAAAAAGAAGTTGAAGGCCCAATGTTATCACTATGGTAAGAAGGGACACTTGTAAAAGGACTGCAGGGAGTTAGTAACCTCATGGAAGAAGAAGAAGCACATGAAGAAGCAAGATGCAGACTCCTCCGATGAGTCATCCTCTTCCTCAGACTCTGACTCCAATCCTCCGACCAAGGGAAAGTCCAAGGGGCAGAAGAGATCCACTTCTTTAGACCAAGGAAAGGGCTTGATGGCCCCTTCCTCTTTTACTTTCTAGTCCAAGTGATGCAATCATCCCTCAAGACTCTCTAGTGCCAGAGAGCAAGTGTAAGAGGGTGGTGAGATGGGGCAGTTGAGCCTCATCTATACAAGTATATAGATACATAGGTTCCCAAAAATCAAGCGAGGGAGTTTGAAGAGATATTCGATATCCTTAGCAAGTAAACTTTTGGTTTTTTGGATTTGGAAAGGTAGATTGGAGTAGTTTAGGTGTTCGCTTTGTGATTTGGATGCATTAGGATAGGAAAACAAAGAAAAAAAGGGAAAACAAGCATTAGGGTTTCTACTATCATAACAAGACAAGAGGGCTTGATTTGCTTGCTGATTTGTATTTTGGAGTTTATTTGCTATTCCAGGTATATACAATCCTTCATTAGGGTCTATCCTTACATTTTGGAAGGTTGTGTGACCCCTCATAACCAAAATCATAGAATCGAGTTGATTTTCATCATCCTTGGAAACTTGTCCTCATGAGTCGGACATTGTTACCAGAGTTTGATTCCCAGAATCAAACAGACTCGGACAGCGGTTCAATTTTTGGACTTGGACCAACCCATCTTTTCCAATCAGGCATATCCTATCCAATTTCAAAAATCGAGCACACAACCAGACCATCCAGAATTGAACCATCCAAAATCGGACACTCCAAAATCAGACACCTCTCAAATCGGATGCACAAGAATGGACCACTCGGACTCGAACTGTCTGATCGGCCGATCGAACCCAAAATCAAATAAGAAGCTCCTAAAGAATCGGATAAGAAACAATCAAAATTAGACAAGTGAATAGAATACAAATTTGACACATCTAACCCCTAAAACCGACCCAGAGATCATGTAGAGCCGAAAGCACATCACAGATCTATCAGTGGGTTGAAATATAGAGCAAGTAGTTCAAAACTTGGCTATGAATGGTCCTTCAAATTGCGCATGGTATTTAGAATAACGGCTCTACGGGGCAAGGGGGGCTGCTCCTCCCCCTCAGGCCCCTGCAAAGGGGGGCCCCTCCATACCTCTCTCAAGTAGGCTAGCGAGAAAACACACGCCATGATAGGTCCTCCAAATTAGATCCTAGTGTAGTAATGGCTCTACACAAGCATAGATTCTCACTTGCAAAATAGTAACCAAAAGCCCATACCCGAAAACAAAGACCCTAGAACCTCAATGGGCCAATCTAGCTGATAAGGGAAAAAAGGGCACACCACAAAAACATGTATATGTTGCATTCAGACTGCATCTAGTCAAAGCAGAATCCAACAACATCAAGCTACAACTGTGAGGATGACTGGATATGACAGTTCTGATGACGATAGATGCACCTTGAATGGCACTGCATAGATGACCCAAGACATTAGTGGAGAATCCATATCTGATTGTGCAGTTGGGGACTTAAAGGCATGTATCAAAAGACTTGAACTTATAAGCCGAGACCCAAAATATGAAGATATAGTACCGCATGCTTATCTTAGGATCAAACTCATTGCAAAAAGAGAGCACAGTATCGATGCTCTCATCGATGAAGGAGCAGATTTTAATAACTTGACCTATGAAAAGCATGGACTCGACTAGGCCAACCAGAGCTCATACCGACTAATGCAACTCTTAATCCTTATGGGGGATACCCACAAGCACTTATAGGAAAGTGCAAGATCCTTGTAACTATTGAAACTAAAAGCTTGCCTATCCTATTCCATGTTCTTCCAAATAGTGCAAATTGTGGAAAGGAAACCCTCCTAGGAAGACCCTCAAAAGGGCGGCAAAGTGTGAGATCAATTATGTAGCACAGAGGATACACTTGACACTATCGGGTGTGAGGATAATCACAACCTTTAGTAAGGGTGACCTCATCGAACCTCGAGGGAAAGACAAGGAATGTTCCAACATACAAGGCAAGCCTAGTAATGAGAGCAAGGACTTGTTGAAAGAGTTGATACAAGCGCATGTTGAACAGAGAGAACCAATGAGTGAGGCCATGCTTGAAACAAGAAGGTTAGGAGACAATGCCAAGGATAGTAGGCTTTGGACTTACAAATATTGTAGAAGACCACAAAAGAAGCCCAAGCCTTATAGATGAAGGTATCGATGGAGAGCCAACACAATGTCGGGATGGGTATCCAAAGTGTTGCTACATGCTTAAGGGTATTACGCAAGTAACCTATGGATTTGGGTACCAAAACCCCCTACTAAACCACCTTTATCAGCTGAAGAACAAACCATATCAGAAGTGAAGAAGCATAGGAGGAAATCTTAAAAAAAATATAAGTCTCGTGGCAACAATATTGGAGTGACTTAGCCCCTCACAATTGAAATCAAGAAACCAAGTAGGACTATTTGAAAGATAGATCCTCAGCCTAGCATGCTTAACAAGCAGATATCAAATGTAACTGTCAAGTGTGCATAAAAGCCACTAGTGCCCAAGGAGCCTTTGACTTTCCAGGAGAATGATGAGCACCACAAGCGTAATGTTGCTTGTGATAAGGTTGATTGCTCAACAAAGCAAATGGCAGAATCGTCTAACAACAACGAGCAAATCTTACGTCACTGCCAAGCCCACCTAGGAGTCCCAAATCTCCTACACCCTCTTTCCCTAAACAGACACAAGAGGTACAACAGTAGTTGTCAAGTGCAGCTGCTCAATCCCAATCTCTATCTCTATCTGAGCTTCCAAATGTTCAAGATGCAGGACATGACACCACCCCTAATTCTCAGCCTAAGGATATGGTTGTGCAATCCACCGTGACTAGCTCAACCAATGCTCAATCTGCACAAGTGAATGTGCAAAGGACAACAAAGGACATGACCACTTCTAATCTGCCTAAGGACTTGACACTTCAGTCTACCAATAGTAGCTAGTCTATTAAACTAGCCACTACTACTCCCAATTAGGAATCACAACAGTCAGAGCCTTTGGCCATGATGACACCCCTTGCAGAACATGCCCTTAGCAATTCACGTGCAGAAGAGGTGTCACAACCAACATCCTTGACACCTCCAGCACTTCCAAAGCACCTAAAGCCTAGGCTTGAGAAGAAATCTCTCGAAGATTTGGCCAAGGAGATGGTGCATCTAACCAAGGAACCAAAGGTGAAGTGCATGATGAAACTTGATCACAAGCTGACAGCCATCACACATGCATACATCCATGTGGATATCAGAAGGCCAACACCAGAGCACACAAAGCTCATAGTCGGAACCCCTGACTTGGGATGAGCAACAACACGTTTGCTCCCGCTATGTAGCTGATGTCGTTGAAGAAGTCATAAAGGACATCCCAAAGGCCACAGCTAGAGAATTGTGCTTAATATCCTCACTCTATACTGCTCAATGTGAGACAAACAAGGAAAAGCTTGAAGCAATAAAACGAAAAGGGAAAGGACAAGGTAACTTTGAGCAGAAATGGTACTCCAACCAAAGTTTGGCAGCCAAAATTGGTCGCTGACTAATGACACTCGCTAAGCAAAGGAAAGCCCTTTGGACATCAATAAATGATCCCACGTATATTGCCCCGACCTCATTGCGAGTGTTGGAAGTGGTCCATGAGGTGCAACTTTCTACCACTGTCCAAAAAAATCCATTGTACGATAAATTGCTTCTAGAAAAAGATCTACGCGTGGCTAGCAGGCTAGGAGTAGGGAGCATTGTACTTGATATTAGTGCATATGTCTTTCGCGTCACTCGAGACCCTGCAATCCTAGATCTCTATGCTTCCCATCAATACAACCCTGACTTCTTCAGCTGGTTTCGTCCAAGCCTACATGACATGAACCCTAAACCATCTCTTGGTTCTACACTAGAGTCATGCAAAAACCTCCTGAGCAAGAGAAAAATAGCTCTAAACACAACACTTGCACTGATAAGAAGTAATGGAGGCATGTTCCAATGGGTAAGGACAAGAGTCTAGAGCAGACGCCCACCGACTAGGAGCAATTGCCAATGCAATCGGATGAGGGGCTGAATAGAGGGAAATTAGCTGAAGAGATAGACTCTCCAAAAAGAGAGGTAGTTGTACCCTCACAACTTAGCGAGGCTATTTAGCAGGCCAAGGCTATGTCCCATGAGGACACACTAGAAAAAGAGAATGATGAGACCCAACCAAGCACATCAACGTGGTTGACCTAGTTCAGGGTCATGAGTCTTTAAAGGATACACCTTGATTACCCAAGAAAAAGAGGAGAAAACAATGGCAATTGCAAGTGGCTGTAGGCACCAAGAAGATTGAGACCAAGAGTGCTGAAGAGCTGAGGAATAAAGCATCGAGTCCACCCCCACGAATGAACCCATTGCCATCTCTCTTAACGGCGGTGAAACCTCAGACACATCCGTGTGTTCTGATAAGTCAAAGAAACCATTACCATCGATGGTTGCTTGCAACACTCAATCCACTAACAATAGAACTTACATTGGCTAATCAAGAGTGGATACAACACTGTCACAACAAGTTGACAAAAATCTACCAATCACATCTGAGGAAAACCATTACACAATAGCAACAAAGCCTTAGGAGAAGAAACATGAAAATCCTAAGGACAGGAGCAATCCTAGCAGTGACCAATCTTTCTCATCTAGGCTTGAGCCCCCAGCTATGCTAAAGCCTAGGAAAACTCTCAGAACCTTGCATGAGATAGCAATCGAGCAAGTAACATAGAACTATCATAGAGTGCTTGACCAATTTGGATGCTAAACTCAAATTATTCGCATCTGCCTACATCCTTGTAAACATGGGCACATTCCCTAGGGAGTAGCTTGAGAAATATTTGTCATATCCACTATCCTAGTAAGAGCAAGAATATCTTAACGAGCACTACGAAAAGCTCCTACATGAACACATGCAACTCATCGCTGATAAGGAAGCCGACAAACTACGCTTAACTGTGACATTCAATGAAGCACTTTGCCAACCAAACCTCTTAGAGATAGAGCAACTAAAGCGACATTCTAAGGGTCGAAGTCAATTTGGTTTGAAAATAGTGCTACAATGGCCAAACTTGGAGCCCATATTATGATAGAGTCTCAAAGGAGCGATTGGCCAAATGGCAGTCTCAAAGAGACCTGACCTATGTGACGTCAACTTCCTTTCCAATATTGACTACCATTCAGGGTATGGACTTAGCCGGAACTAGCCAAGAGAACTCTCTGATTGATAAAATTCTCACCGAGGAGGAGCTACATCTTGCGAGTAGACTTGGACAACATACCATGCTACTCCGATGTTGCAAAATATATGTTGTTATTGAGTAGGCTACTAAGATTACTAGATGCGTGTGCCACACTCTAGTACAATCCTAAGTTCTACAATTGGGTTTTATCCTCACGAAGTGACATGGATTCATAACCGTGTACATAAATAAACAATGTGTTTTGTGACTATGTATAGATAATACCAAAAAAGCTAAGCTAGCACACACACAAGCAATGATAATCAATCACAAGTGATATGCATCAAAGTCAACACTATGGGATTCAAATAAGTGATGTCTTTTTTGAGGTGCACCTATTCATTCTGGTTGAAGCATATGACTTGCATGTACTCTCACAAGCTGCCAAGTGAATGCAGGATGACACAAGTCTCTGGACAAAAGTGTTCAATGTCCAAGTCACCACAATACCACCAACCCCACAAAGAACCATTATGGAGAAAGCGACAGAAATACTAAGAGCAAAGAGCCATGATGGAAGCCCTGCTGGAAGAGCATAGCCCAAAGCATAGTCATTGGCTACTCTCTCTTTCTTGGCCAAACTCTACACCCAGGTAGGACCCACACTTTCAACAATGACAACAGTTTCTTCATCAACCATGATTCAATTCGCCAAATGCTATGTCCCTTATCCATGCATAGCTCACTTTAGTTACTACCTCAATTGGTCTAATGTCTCACATGTTACAAAGAGGTTTGCAAAATCTCAAGTTCATCTCTTCGTCTCAACAACTGTTCCTCTAGCATCAAGGCTAGTAATATAATCATCCTTGTAATATCTATTTTTCACAACCTTTGGATCTCGACATTTCTCCATCCAAATGAAGTGTTGATAGCCTCAACATATTTCAATGGTTATATTCATTTTATCCGAGAGAGAGAGAGAGAGAGAGAGAGAGAGAATTAAAAAATAAAAAGAAAAGAAAAGAAAAGAAAAAAGCACCCACGATCACAACATAACACCTAGGGGTCCTCAAACTAGGTACGTCCAATGATCTTAGTTGGCTGGCTCCGTCCCTAGTCCCCTAGCCCTTTACATATCCCCCACAATTGTTCAAGGCACATCAAGGGCAGGACATAGCTAGGGAGCTTGTCTTGCCTATGGTTAGACATGTCACCCTGAACCATTTGCAAGATTCTTTTGCGCACTCCACCTTAGTACCATCGTAATCAATAATGGTGAGCAAGGCACAAAAGATTATGCTACATCATGTTGTCAAAATCACAAATGATGTCTCAAGAAGTCTTCAAGTGTACTTCTCCACAACATCGACAATTTTTTTCACCCCATTGAACCCTTGCTTCATCCACACATTGCTACGAGGAACTAGACCAATAGTCTTCTAATTACGTAATATCTAAGTATGCACGTGCAGTCACATAATATCTGCACCACAATCTATACACAATTTGGGTCCTCAAGTGCAAGACATTACTCTCGCCTTGACTAGAGTTCTACCTAGAGTTCGACCTGTCTCCCAAACTAATCAAACTATGTCTTGTGCCCGATAAGAAGACTAGCACTACCCCCAGGGAGAGACCACATATGAGAGGTTTTCAATTGCAAGTATTGAAGACTCCAATGAAAGTACCGTCAACTCTTCATTAACACTCAACTCTGAATTCTTATCCTTTATCATCCTGCAAGCCCACCAAAGAATCGTTGCCTACAGAATCCCTAGAACATCAATACATGTGCCAGCCATGAGTACAACTCCCAACAAAAACCATCCCTATCACCAACTTCAACAATCCTATCACCAACCAATCAGGCCAACAAAGTGCCAATGACCACCTTTATCCGCACCACCACCAAAACTCCTCCATGGGAAACCACAACAATCCCTTCTACCCATGTCTTCAGTGCATACCAAAGCCTGCTACCTACGATGAAGAGTGCCATGGGACTAGCACTCATCTAGGAGGGGTGTAATGTGAAAAATCAAGAAAATCCAAAGCAGAAGACAAGGCCAAGGTGAAAAAGAAATGAAAGACAAAGGCACGCCAAGAAAAATCTAGAAACACAAGACGTGCAAAAAAGTCCTAAGTCAAGGAGAGAGGCACACAAGAAAAAGTGCAAGTCAATACTTTTGTAAAAGAATGCAAGGTGCACCATGATTTATTTTAAGAGTGCCGGGCTCTCACCTCTACAAATTATAAAGATAGATGGGCGGTAGGAAGGAAGCTAGGAAGATAGGAGGTTAATGAGACAAAGGGCCTAAGCCATGACCAGTCATGTAAAAAAAGGGGTAAGGGGATGATTGCCGCCCAAAAGAAAAAAAGTGAATGAGAAGCTCATTATTGTGTTGACATCTCACTACATTTTGGTTCTGTTGAGGCGTCAACCGCCAAGACCCACGGACCGCTTATTCTTTCAAGTGTTTCAAGCCGAGCACTAATGGCTACCTCTCACATTGCCAATGTAGTATCTCTCTCTACGAGTGTAGTGAGCTTACCTCCATGCCCAATCGAGTTGCCTCCTCTCCCGAGCACTCCGGTAGCTCCACGATCTAAGTGCAAGCTTCAAGCGAGGTTGGATCCTCAAGCTCCACGCTCCAAGCTCCATTGCCACAAGCAAGACAAGAGAAGAGAAGAGAAGAGAAGAAGAGAGGAGAAGATGGAGAGCTTCTCCACCACGGTCCTTCAACCTCACACACTCACTCCCTCACACTCTCACACTCACTCTCTTAAGCATAAGCTCAAGCAAGCAAGAAGAAGAAGAAGAGGAGGAGAGCTAATTTTGGCCACACACAAGAATGAGCTTGTCATTCACTTTTCAACTTTATATACAAAACCCTAAATCCATTTTGGGTGGTCATCCCCTTACCCCCTTTTTTACATGGCTGGTCGTGGCCTAGGCCCTTTGTCCCATTGTCCTCCTATCTTCCTAGCTTCCTTCCTACTGCCCATCTATCTTTATAATTTGCACAGGTGAGAGCCCGGCGCTCTTAAAATAAATCATGGTGCGCCTTGTGCTCTTTTACAAAAGTATCGACTTGTGCTTTTTCTTGTGTGCCTCTCTCCTTGATTTAGGACTTTTTGCACTTCTTGTGTTTCCAGATTTTTCTTGGTGCTTGGCCTTGTCTTCTGCTTTGGATTTTCTGGATTGTCCACCCTATTCGTTTGAGGGTGTGACAACATCACTTACATGCTTAAGCAAACCCTAGAGTTTTAGTTGGAACCAAGTGACGTATGACAAAAGAGGACAACTAAGGATCAATTGAGAAAGTCTTGAATATAGGCTACACTTCACCCAACTAAAATTTGTGATCGTTTTATTAGGTCACTTGTGGTTACAAGCAAAGACATTTCAATGGCTTGCATATGATGCAAAGGATCCTTGAACTCAATCTCATGTGAATCTAGATGGCTGATGATTAAGTGAAACTCATTCAGATGTGCATACATCAAGGTCCCTTCCTTCATGATGCGAAAGGTCCATCAACTATTTTAGCCAATATATTCAAGATGCACGAATCAACTTGTCATAAGGATTCTTAATCTGTTTCCAAAGCTCATACGCAATCTAATTGTCACTCACAACATTGTAGTGAGCTTTCTTAAAGAGGGATAAAATGATTGTGAACTTGTCCTAAGGAGTCCACCTCATACAACATGTAAGATACCACGTGAGTTCAAATGAAAGGGCATTTTATTTAGTAAAATTTACAGGATTCTATCTACAAAAGGGGGTTTTTAATTACAATTTAAAAAAATTCATAATTTTAGTAAAGTAAAAAGAGTCATTTTATGGCCTTATAACATGTAAAGAAAGGGTATTTCTTAATACCCCTTGAACACACATTATATAGATGTTTTTTTATAGGTGTACCCCTAATGGGCTTGCATAGCTCATCCAATTCAACCTAATCCTTGTCCCCAATGTTTTTGGGTTTGGCACCCTCATTTTTTAGTGGCCTAACCTGCCATTCTTGCACTTACACTAATCATTCCATTTATTTTTATTTTAATAAATGGATATGTCAAGTGAGGAATGGAATGCATGTTTGGATCTCATGCACCCTAGTAACTCAACCTACACCCTAACAAGTTTGCCAAAACCCCTTGCATCTCCTAACTTTTCTTTTATTTTGTTGTTTTTCTAGTGAGAGTATGCACACACACCTTGTAGAGGAGTGGTTTTTAGGGTCAAGGGGCCAATAATTTGGCACCTAATTGGGTGGCCATGTTTTGGCCCCTAAAACATGCGTGTGGTCCACTTTGAGTGGCCAAGGGGATGGGCACACACCTAGGCAATGTGGAGAAAACATTTGGGATATGATAAATATTTAAAAATAAGGTTTACATAAAAAATAGTTGGTCTTTTTGAACCCCCCTTACTAGACATTGGAGGCCATGTGGAGAAACTACATGGCATCATCTAGTTTGCCGTGGAGAATGGGAGGCTAACTTGGACCAATGCTAGTTGAGCGGCAGTCCAGAGTGGAAGGATCGCATGCATGAGACTAGGTGATCGTTGTCCTCAGCCCCTCCTCCATCACCCCTCTACTCTATGTCTCTCATGTTGCCCTCTCCCTAGCGTCCATGGCCGTATGCATCCTTCATGGAAAAGATGAAGGAAGTAGTGCACAAGATAAATCAACCAATTGGAGTCATTCATGTAGGATGACAAGAAGGCTTCAGTAGATACCTCCAAGGTTTCGAACATGCAAAGGTTAATTGGTAAACGGGCATGTGAGGTCTTTTCTTTATCTTTAGCATCGCTACATAAACTATGCATTGCTTATGCCCTAGTGCATGAACAAAGGTTTGGTCCTCTTTAACTTGTTTCTTTGTAGTTTGACCCTTCATTTGGTGCAGCCTTTGTTGTTCATGGATGTGATAGAGTGGTATCAAGGGCATTAATTCTACTCTTGACATTTTTGACATTATACATTGGTCCAATTGAATTAGAGTGAGAATGTTTGTTTCTTAACTGGTCTGTGAGGATGTTAATGGAAAACATTATGCATCATCGTATTACATAGCATGCTTATTATTACAATTGTCTTCATGATTGAAGGAAAGTGTCAACAACAATTTGTTTCTTTCTATGTGATTATTAGTATTACTGGTTGGATTCCTAACAACTTGTTAGATTCATGGGTGTTTCAAGTTGCCTTTAGCATGGATGCAATCATGGGTACATTTAACATGGCTTCAACTACAAAAGGTAGTGTGCAAATGCACGAGAATGGTAAGATTTGATCTACCATGCAATGACATGAATTGTTGGTGCTTATTAGACCTTACATTTATTGTGAAGATAAGCTACCTTAGCAACATCTTCTTTTCCATACTTGATCTAGCAAACCAATTGATGTTGTGTTACCATGCAAATGTACATGTGCATGCAATTGTTCCAACCTATATAGCATTGACTTTCAAACTTGTAATATACTATGTCAATCGTGATCTAAAGCATCAAGTAAGTTATAATTTTTCATCAAGTGAGAATTTCTTCATTGTGTAGCAATGTCTTGCATACTGATGCCTTAGTGTTTTGGGATGTGTGTTTATGCAAGTGCATGCAAGAAGCGAGTTTTTATGGGCAACCTCCATTTCTTGTTCCACATAGTCCACTTATTCCTCCTCTCCTCCTAGGCATATATCAAGCACCACTACTACTCCTCCACTACCACCACCACTACCATCGCCACCACCACCTCCACTGCCACCTCCATTGCCACTACCACTATCCCTCCACCACCACCACCTCCACCACTTCCACCATCACCATCCCCACCTATGTTTCTCCCCCATATTAAGTACCTCAAGTGCATCTCTCTCTCTCTCTCTCTCTCTCTCTCTCTCTCTCTCTCTCTCTCTCTCTCTCTCTCTCTCTCTCTCTCTCTCTCTCTCTCTCTCTCTCTCTCTCTCTCTCAATTAACAACTTCTCTCTCTCTCTCCCTCTTACACACACACACACACACTCTCTCTCTCTCTCTCTCTCTCTCTCTCTCTCTCTCTCTCTCTCTCTCTCTCTCTCTCTCTCTCTCTCTCTCTCAATTAACAACTTCTCTCTTTCTCTCCCTCACACACACACACACACACACACACTCTCTCTCTCTCTCTCTCTCTCTCTCTCTCTCTCTCTCTCTCTCTCTCTCTCTCTCTCTCTCTCTCTCAATTAACAACTTCTCTCTCTCTCTCCCTCTTACACACACACACACACTCTCTCTCTCTCTCTCTCTCTCTCTCTCTCTCTCTCTCTCTCTCTCTCTCTCTCTCTCTCTCTCTCTCTCTCTCAATTAACAACTTCTCTCTCTCTCTCTCAATTAACAACTTCTCTCTCTCTCTCCCTCTTACACACACACACACACACACACACTCTCTCTCTCTCTCTCTCTCTCTCTCTCTCTCTCTCTCTCTCTCTCTCTCTCAATTAACAACTTCTCTCTCTCTCTCCCTCTTACACACACACACACACACACACACACACACACTCTCTCTCTCTCTCTCTCTCTCTCTCTCTCTCTCTCTCTCTCTCTCTCTCTCTCTCTCTCTCTCTCTCTCTCTCTCTCTCTCTCTCTCTCTCTCTCTCTCTCTCTCAATTAACAACTTCTCTTTCTCTCCCTCTTACACACACACACACACACACACACCCTCTCTCTCTCTCTCTCTCTCTCTCTCTCTCTCTCTCTCTCTCTCTCTCTCTCTCTCTCTCTCTCTCTCTCTCTCTCTCTCTCTCTCTCTCTCTCTCTCTCTCTCTCTTAGCCTCTAACACAAATCCATGTTATGCGTCCATTTTTCACAATCCTCTTAATTTTACAATAGTCAAGAGTTTACATGAGATCCATTGTCTTAGACACTTTTATTAGTTAATATCAGGGCGATAAGAATATCACATTGTTACTCCCACATGCATATATACATTCACATACCTCTCTCTTTTATATGTGTGATTTGCAATTACATCCCAATATATCATCACTTCCATTGTGCATACATAAGCGAAACTACATCGCACATGTTTTTGCTACACTCAACTGAGCATTATTGTGTGAACTTACTACAAGAGGATACAATGTTAAGTAGTTTATTAAAATTACTACAAAAACATGCGATATCTATTGTTTTTCAAATTGTTCAAATAGTTAATATCAAGATAATAACATTTCCTCATTGTTACCCAATCCACAGTGTACATATACATTCACATGCACACATAAATCTACACCTTCCCTAGATATTTTGCATGTGCTTTATTTACACATCTTATAGTATTGCAATTGAGCGAAGGCCTATATAGAATCTCCTTCACTTGCACATTCGTCTCTCTTTCTCTTATTCTCTCTCATCGTCATTTCACTACGCTTGAAAATTAATACAATCAAATAATATCTTTGATATACCTCCTCATCCTACTCTTGCTCTATTTGGTAGTCTTTATACATGCATTGATCATCCTACATGTCCATCCAATTGGCATTCTCCCGGAAAAGTTTGTATAGCCCCCCTCTCCATCTACCCATACATGAACATGACATGCAAAGTCACCATTACATTTTTGAAATGGATTGGCAAGATAGCATTACAAACATGCTATAAGAGAAGGATATTGTGAATTACTTGTACAAAAGCCTCCATACTGCCAACTATGATGACTTCTCAATGCGAAGCGTTTGCTCTCTATGTTTTGTCTTTATCTCTTGTGTATATTGGAAGAACAAACCGTGTTCCACTTGAATGTAATAGACCTCCCAACTCTAGAGTAGTCTCCTTCCGCCGTCTTGAAACATGGTCCAAAATGTCTCTTCTCCTATGTAGATAGTATAGACGAACAAGAATAACCTATGTTCAGGCATGTCCATCAACATTTTTTGCCTTCAGTATCCTTATGTAATCTACCTTGTTTAGCTTTAAGGATGCCAATGTGTATATTCTCTCCTCATTAAACACACTCCCGATCTTGGAGTCCTGGTCTTTGAGGATGCCAATGTGTATACTCTCTTCTCATTCAACACACTCTTGGTCTTTGTGCCCCACTCCAAGCATGAGACAGTTCTGCATTGATAAAAACATTGACTTGGACTCAATAGAGTCAAGAGAGAAAGAGAGAAAGAGAAAAGAGAGAGATATGTATAAATAGTTTTTTGATGAGAGAGAAGAGGAAAGAGAAAAGTTTTAAAATAATGTTTGATGAGAGAGGAGATAAAAAATAATTACTAGCTAAGAATATCATATTATGTGTATATTTATAATATGTTTTAATATGAGACTTTGTGAATTAACTATATTTAAATGCTTGAGCCTTATGAAAAAAAAGTAGACTTCTTTCTTGGATTTTTTTTTCTCCTATATACTATTGAAACTATATTCAAAATGTAACTTTTTAGTCTAATTGTACTTAGACAAAAACTTTTAAATAGATGAATTTGATCACAAGTTGAGAGAGAGAGAGAGAGAGAGAGAGAGAGAGAGAGAGTGCGTGTGTGTGTGTGTGTGTGTGTTGATAAAGATCCAAAGCTATGAAATGGCCCAAATGTAGTATTGTAAGAGAAATTAGCTAGAAATTTTTTAAGCCACACACACACACACACACACACACATATAGAGAGAGAGAGTGTGTGTGTGTTTTTTTTTATAAAGGTCCAAAGCTAATAATATAGTAGAAGCCCAAATGTAGTATTGTGGTATTATAGGAGAGAGTTGCTACAATTATTTAAAGCCACAAAGAGAGTGAGAGAGAGATTGTGTGTGTATTTTGATAAAAATTCAAAGCTACTAATGTGTAGGAAGGGCCTAGAGATAATATTGGAGGAGAGAGAGAGAGAGAGAGAGAGAGAGAGAGAGTGCGCGTGTGTGTGTGTGTGTGTTGATAAAGATCCAAAGCTATGAAATGGCCCAAATGTAGTATTGTAAGAGAAATTAGCTAGAAATTTTTTAAGCCACACACACACACACACACACACACACACAGAGTGTGTGTGTGTGTTTTTTTTTATAAAGGTCCAAAGCTAATAATATAGTAGAAGCCCAAATGTAGTATTGTGGTATTATAGGAGAGAGTTGCTACAATTATTTAAAGCCACAAAGAGAGTGAGAGAGAGATTGTGTGTGTGTTTTGATAAAAATTCAAAGCTACTAATGTGTAGGAAGGGCCTAGAGATAATATTGGAAGAGAGAGAGAGAGAGAGAGAGAGAGAGAGAGAGAGAGAGAGAGAGAGAGAGAGAGAGAGAGAGAGAGAAAGGCTATTAATGTAGGAGAGGGTCTAATGTAGTATTATAGGAGAGAGTGCTAGATAAAGATTATGAGTAATAATTTCTAAACTATATCTTTAGTTCTTTAATATACAGTAGATAAACCTACCTTGATTATTCTCTTTGTAAATATGTGTGTGCATGTGTGCATGTGTATGTGTGTCTCATTACGAACTTGTTTCTATCTATCTCTCTCTTATTCAAAAACTATCGTCACTAAAAATCTCTCTCTTTCTCTCACACTCTCTCAAAAATATATATACATATATATGTATATATGTGCTTGTGTGTGTATATTGGAAGTCCTAATATGTGCGCACACATATGCTTAGTTCAAAGAAGTATAACTATATTTAGTAGCCTGTGAATATTAATATTACAACAACATGATGTCAAGTTAGCAAAGACATGCATAGAGACATCAAAATTATGCTCTCTCTCTCTCTCTCTCTCTCTCTCTCTCTCTCTCTCTCTCTCTCTCTCTCTCTCTCTCTCTCTCTCTCTCTCTCTCTCTCTCTCTCTCTCTCTCTCTCTCTCATTAAGCATATTAATTGAGCATCTAATTTATACTTGTTTTGACCAATCAATATCCCCTCTTGCCACCACAATAAAAAATCTACAAATGTGTAAGCATTAATAATGAGTTTTTATTTTTTACCCAATGCTTAATGAGGTTGCTAAAGCCATGTATTTTTTTAAAAAATGCTTAGTGAGTGCTTGAAATGGATACAAATGTAAACATGTTTATACACCAACCCATGCTTATCGAAGATAACTTGCATCTCATATTTAGAAGTAGAAGAACTTTTCCAACATTGCTCATAGTGTGACCAGCAAAGCAAAGACTATGTTAATTCTTAGAGCAAATGCATTTTATTTTATTGAGAAAATACTAACATACCTCTCTTGGTTAGCTATGATCAAATTTATGATAATCTTTTACTATCATTGTCTCTCAATCTGTGGAATATTTGTGCACTTACTAGAGGTCAATATAATACAAATCTAGATCCAAATTGATTGCAAAAATTATTTTTTATTGAGAGAGAGAGAGAGAGAGAGAGAGAGAGAGAGCTATTTACAAGTAAAGAGTGAATTATTTGTTGCAACACATGCCATAATCCAATGTAATATAAGTTCTATCAAACCTACAATACTTGCACAAATGTTTTTGTATTACAAACGAGAGAGAGAGAGAGAGAGAGAGAGAGAGAGAGAGAGAATGGGAGGAGAGAGAGTAAAAGAGTGACGAGAGAGAGGGGGAGAGAGAGCATGCAATATGTACTATTTTTTATCGCCAAGAAGGGGTCACTGTCGACAGTTCCTTCTCGAGCAAAAAAAGAAGTCACAAGTCCACTTATGGCTTTAATTTTCACCAAAAAAGGGATCAATGATGATAGGTCTTCTTGCGTGAAAAAACAAGTCACAAATCCGAGAAGGGACTTGTGACTTTATTAGAGAAAATGGGGGGAGAGAGAGTAAAAGAGTGATGAGAGAGAGGGGGAAGAGAGAGAGAGAGCATGCGATATGTACTATTTTTTCTCGCCAAGAAGGGGTCACCAATAGCCCCTTATCGGACAAAAAATGAAGCCACAAGTCCTCTTGTGGCTTTATTTTTCACCCAAGAAGAAGTCATCGGAAGCCCCTTCTCTTAAACGAAAAAAATAGTCAAAAGTGGACTTGTGGCTTTTTTTCCGCCCGAGAAGGGATTGCCGACAACCCATTCTTCTCGGTGAAAAAAAAAAATCCACCATGCCAATTCTTCATCTCTCGAAGGAGAGAGAGATAGACAGCGAAATAAAAGTGGGGGTTGCCAACAACCCCTTTCCAATGAAGAGAAATTCGATAAGTCCCATGCTTCTACTCTCAAAGGACTGGTGGATTTTTTTTTCATTGAGAAGGGGTTGTCGAGCTCCTTTTTTGGCAAAAAAAATTCCATGTAACCTCCTTTATTTGGGAGAGGGGACTTATGGAATCATTTTTCCTCGAAGAAGGGGCTATCGGCAACTCCTTCTCAATGGAAAAAAATATGCATCACTCTCTTTCTGTGCTTGTCTCTCTACTTAACATATACATATACATATATATATATATATATATATATATATATATATATATATATATATATATATATATATATATATACATGTGTGTGTGTGTGTGTATATATATGTATGTATGTATGTATGTACACACACACACACAAGTTAGTTAATAATTTATTAGTGTTAAATCATGAGTTAGTTAATAAATAATATTTTAATTATCTAGTTGGTAAATAACATATAATAATATAAATCAATGAAAATAAGTAATTAATTAAAATTATTTTATATTAATTATGAAGTTTATTAATATCAAT